>NC_092641.1:11712481-12063106 GCF_039555335.1 Amphiura filiformis | reverse complement strand
TTGCAGAGGGCACAGTTGCTCTAGTTCTTTCTTTCTTTCTTCTGTCAACACTATGATCAGCCATCGTAGCCACATGCTTTCAGGCATGTTGACCATACTTGGTCAGTATAACCGTTTGGTGGTGCCACAGATGTCACATGATCAACTTCCGGTCAAATGTCATCCACTTCCGGTCAATGGCCAAAACTTGGATTTTCACTAAAAATGCTACTCCTCCCACATATTACATAGCACCGTGACGTCACTTACACACATGCATCATCTATAGCCAGTGTCTAAAAGTTATACCACAAAATTGGAATCAAAGGTCATTAAGGGGTCACTTCCGGTAAAAGTCTGAAAAATTTGTAAAAAAATTCAAAAAATCACTGTCTTTACAAATTACATAGCAGAAAGTCGCCATTAGCACACATGCATCGCTATTATCTAGGGTCTTTAGGATGCCTACAGTTTTGGGGTCAAAGGTCATTAAGGGGTTACTTCCGGTCAAAAACCAAAATTATCAAAAAGTTTAAATTTTTTTTATCTCAAAATGTAAACAAACCAGAGTAATATACCCATCATACATGAATTAGTGTTACATGGTGTATGCATGGTATTTTTTATTTTGGGGGTCAAAGGTCATTAAGGGTAACTTTCTGTTTTAGCTAAATAACTTCAAGAATTTTTATCTCAACAACTAAACATAGTAGAATTTTTTAATTAAAAGTGGAACAATACATTTTGTCGTTGTATATAAGGTTTTATTTTCATTGAGGTCAAAGGTCATTAAAGGGGTCAAAAGGTCAATCATAAATTTAAAAAATCATAATCCATGTATAAGTTCCGATAAAGCTGAAAATTCACCAGGAATATTCCTTATGACATCCTAAGCACTATGTAATATTTTTGCGGGGTCAAAGGTAATTAAGGGATCACTTCCGGTTCTCACAGATTCGGAGCCATAACTCATTTGTCACTGCTGGCTGTGCATCCTCGCGGTCGCAGGCGAACGCAATCAGATCTCGTTTACATTATTGATTTTATTTAGGGTCAAAGGTTATGAGGCGTCACTTCCGGTGTTAAACAAAATACCTTCTAAAATACCTGGCGGTTGTGCATGCTCGCGGTCGCAGGCGACCGCAACCATATCTAGTTCTTTCTTTCTTTCTTCTGTCAACACTATGATCAGCCATCGTAGCCACATGCTTTCAGGCATGTTGACCATACTTGGTCAGTATAACCGTTTGGTGGTGCCACAGATGTCACATGATCAACTTCCGGTCAAATGTCATCCACTTCCGGTCAATGGCCAAAACTTGGATTTTCACTAAAAATGCTACTCCTCCCACATATTACATAGCACCGTGACGTCACTTACACACATGCATCATCTATAGCCAGTGTCTAAAAGTTATACCACAAAACTGGAATCAAAGGTCATTAAGGGGTCACTTCCGGTAAAAGTCTGAAAAATTTGTAAAAAATATTCAAAAAATCACTGTCTTTACAAATTACATAGCAGAGAGTCGCCATTAGCACACATGCATCGCTATTATCTAGGGTCTTTAGGATGCCTACAGTTTTGGGGTCAAAGGTCATTAAGGGGTTACTTCCGGTCAAAAACCAAAATTATCAAAAAGTTTACATTTTTTTTATCTCAAAATGTAAACAAACCAGAGTAATATACCCATCATACATGAATTAGTGTTACATGGTGTATGCATGGTATTTTTTATTTTGGGGGTCAAAGGTCATTAAGGGGTAACTTCCTGTTTTAGCTAAATAACTTCAAGAATTTTTATCTCAACAACTAAACATAGTAGAATTTTTTAATTAAAAGTGGAACAATACATTTTGTCGTTGTATATAAGGTTTTATTTTCATTGAGGTCAAAGGTCATTAAAGGGGTCAAAAGGTCAATCATAAATTTAAAAAAATCATAATCCATGTATAAGTTCCGATAAAGCTGAAAATTCACCAGGAATATTCCTTATGACATCCTAAGCACTATGTAATATTTTTGCGGGGTCAAAGGTAATTAAGGGATCACTTCCGGTTCTCACAGATTCGGAGTCATAACTCATTTGTCACTGCTGGCTGTGCCTCGCGGTCGCAGGCGAACGCAATCAGATCTCGTTTACATTATTGATTTTTATTTAGGGTCAAAGGTTATGAGGGGTCACTTCCGGTGTTAAACAAAATACCTTCTAAAATACCTGGCGGTTGTGCATGCTCGCGGTCGCAGGCGACCGCAGCCAGATCTTGTTCTTACCTAGCCGGGACACCGGCTAGGTCTTGTGATGCTATCGGATCTTTCTTCTTCTGGCAACACGTGCGTGACTTGCCACGTTTCGCCCTAGTTCTGTTATGCTTTGACCGATTTTGACCATACTTAGTCACAAACACCACTGACCATGTCCCCACATGTGATATGACATTGAACTCCATTTGACCTTTGACCTGCTCACAATGGCAAAAATGTGATTTTTACTCTAAAATGCTTCTTCTTCCACAAATAACATGTGATGGTGACATGCTTAGGTCATGTGACTTGACTTTGGTCGGTGTCTATAGGGTGTTCACAGATAAGGGGTCAAAGGTCATTAAGGGGGTCATTTCCGGTCTGAAAGCTAAAAATCTTCAAAAAATCACTGTTTTTACAAATTACATAGCAGAGTGTTGTCATTAGCACACATGCATTGCTACTAACCAGGGTCTTTGGGTGTCTACAGTTTTGGGATCTAAGGTCATTAAGGGGTCGCTTCCGGTCAAAAACCAAAAATCATCAAATATGTTCATTTTTTTTTTAATCTCAAAACATAACCAGACCAGAGTGACATAAACTTCACATATGCATTAGTGTTACCCGATGTATGCACGGTATTTTTATTTTTTGGTCAAAGGTCATTTAGACGTCATTTCCGGTTTTAAGCTAAATAACTTCAAGAATTTTTATCTCCATAACTAAGCATAGTAGATTTTTTAAATTTAAACTGTAACAATGCATTTTCTCGGTGTATATGAGGTTTTTTTTATATTGGGGTCAAAGGTCATTAAGGAGGTCAAAACGTCAAATTTGCAAAAAAATGTTTAAAATTACGGAAAAGTAGCTGTATCTCAGCCTATGGAAGACGGATAAACAGTGATGCACCATTAACAGTGTGAGATGTCCATAATAACCAATCAAAGGTCAAACTTTAAGTTAAGACTGGCATTTCCGGCCCGGCTAGGTCCAGATCTGTAACCAGATCTAGTTCGTTCTTTCTTTCTTCTGTCAACACTATGATCAGCCATCGTAGCCACATGCTTTCAGGCATGTTGACCATACTTGGTCAGTATAACCGTTTGGTGGTGCCACAGATGTCACATGATCAACTTCCGGTCAAATGTCATCCACTTCCGGTCAATGGCCAAAACTTGGATTTTCACTAAAATGCTACTCCTCCCACATATTACATAGCACCGTGACGTCACTTACACACATGCATCATCTATAGCCCGTGTCTAAAAGTTATACCACAAAATTGGAATCAAAGGTCATTAAGGGGTCACTTCCGGTAAAAGTCTGAAAAATTTGTAAAAATATTCAAAAAATCACTGTCTTTACAAATTACATAGCAGAGAGTCGCCATTAGCACACATGCATCGCTATTATCTAGGGTCTTTAGGATGCCTACAGTTTTGGGGTCAAAGGTCATTAAGGGGTTACTTCCGGTCAAAAACCAAAATTATCAAAAAAGTTTAAATTTTTTTTATCTCAAAATGTAAACAAACCAGAGTAATATACCCATCATACATGAATTAGTGTTACATGGTGTATGCATGGTATTTTTTTATTTTGGGGGTCAAAGGTCATTAAGGGGTAACTTCCTGTTTTAGCTAAATAACTTCAAGAATTTTTATCTCAACAACTAAACATAGTAGAATTTTTTAATTAAAAGTGGAACAATGCATTTTGTCGTTGTATATAAGGTTTTATTTTCATTGAGGTCAAAGGTCATTAAAAGGGTCAAAAGGTCAATCATAAATTTAAAAAAATCATAATCCATGTATAAGTTCCGATAAAGCTGAAAATTCACCAGGAATATTCCTTATGACATCCTAAGCACTATGTAATATTTTTGCGGGGTCAAAGGTAATTAAGGGATCACTTCCGGTTCTCACAGATTCGGAGCCATAACTCATTTGTCACTGCTGGCTGTGCATCCTCGCGGTCGCAGGCGAACGCAATCAGATCTCGTTTACATTATTGATTTTTATTTAGGGTCAAAGGTTATGAGGCGTCACTTCCGGTGTTAAACAAAATACCTTCTAAAATACCTGGCGGTTGTGCATGCTCGCGGTCGCAGGCGGCCGCAACCATATCTAGTTCTTCTTTCTTTCTTTCTTCTGTCAACACTATGATCAGCCATCGTAGCCACATGCTTTCAGGCATGTTGACCATACTTGGTCAGTATAACCGTTTGGTGGTGCCACAGATGTCACATGATCAACTTCTGATCAAATGTCATCCACTTCCGGTCAGTGGCCAAAACCGTGATTTTCACTAAAAATGCTACTCCTTCCACATATTACATAGCACCATGACGGCACTTGCACACATGCATCACCTATAGCCAGTGTCTAAAAGTTATACCACAAAATTGGAATCAAAGGTCATTAAGGGGTCACTTCCGGTAAAAGTCTGAAAAATTTGTTTAAAATATTCAAAAAATCACTGTCTTTACAAATTACATAGCAGAGAGTCGCCATTAGCACACATGCATCGCTACTAGGTAGGGTCTTTAGGATGCCTACAGTTTTGGGGTCAAAGGTCATTAAGGGGTTACTTCCGGTCAAAAATCAAAATTATCAAAAAAGTTTTAAAAAATTTTTATCTCAAAATGTAAACAAACCAGAGTAATATACCCATCATACATGAATTAGTGTTACATGATGTATGCATGGTATTTTTTATTTTGGGGGTCAAAGGTCATTAAGGGGTAACTTCCTGTTTTAGCTAAATAACTTCAAGAATTTTTATCTCAACAACTAAACATAGTAGAATTTTTAAATTAAAAGTGGAACAATGCATTTTGTCGTTGTATATAAGGTTTTATTTTCATTGAGGTCAAAGGTCATTAAAGGGGTCAAAAGGTCAATCATAAAATTAAAAAAATCATAATCCATGTATAAGTTCCGATAAAGCTGAAAATTCACCAGGAATATTCCTTATGACATCCTAAGCACTATGTAATATTTTTGCGGGGTCAAAGGTAATTAAGGGATCACTTCCGGTTCTCACAGATTCGGAGTCATAACTCATTTGTCACTGCTGGCTGTGCATCCTCGCGGTCGCAGGCGAACGCAATCAGATCTCGTTTACATTATTGATTTTTATTTAGGGTCAAAGGTTATGAGGGGTCACTTCCGGTGTTAAACAAAATACCTTCTAAAATACCTGGCGGTTGTGCATGCTCGCGGTCGCAGGCGACCGCAACCAGATCTAGTTCTTCTTGCACAGCCGCCATCGGCGCTGTGCATTGTTTTTACCGCGTTCTTCTTCTTCTGTCAACATTTTGCAGACCCCCCCTCTTGAAATTTACAAATTGCTCTAGCTCCGACATACTTTCATGGATTTCAACCGAACTTAGACACACTTATCACTGGCACTTGCTACAAATGTCACATGATCAATTTCCGGTCAAAGATCATCCACTTCCGGTCAATGACCAAAAACGTGATTTTCACTAAAAATGCTTCTTCTTCCACATATTACATAGCACGTTGACGTCACTTACACACATGCATCATCTATATCCAGTGTCTAAAAGTTATACCACAGAATTGGGATCAAAGGTCATTAAGGGTCACTTCCGGTAAAAGTCTGACAGATTTGTAAAAATATTCAAAAATCACTGTCTTTACAAATTACATAGCAGAGAGTCGCCATTAGCACACATGCATTGCTACTAGCTAGGGTCTTTAGGATGCCTACAGTTTTGGGGTCAAAGGTCATTAAGGGGTTACTTTCGGTCAAAAACCAAAATTATCAAAAATGTTTAAAAAATTTTTATCTCAAAATGTAAACAGACCAGAGTAATATAATCATCATACATGAATCAGTGTTACTTGATGTATGCATGGTATTTTTATTTTGGGGGTCAAAGGTCATTAAGGGGTCACTTCCTGTTTTTAGCTAAATAACTTTAAGAATTTTTATCTCGACAACTAAACATAGTAGAATTTTTTAATTAAAATTGGAACAATGCATTTTGTCGGTGTACATAAGGTTTTTTTTTCATTGAAGTCAAAAGTCATTAAGGGGGTCAAAAGGTCAATCATAAATTTTTTTTAAATCAAAATCCACGTATAAGTTCCGATTAAGCTGAAATTCACCAGGAATATTCCTTATGACATCCTAAGCACTATGTTATATTTTTGCGGGGTCAAAGGTAATTAAAGGATCACTTCCGGTTCTCACAGATTAAGGGGTCATTTTTATTTTGCATCAGCCCCCCTAAAATACCAGGCGGTTGTGCATGCTCGCGGTCGCAGGCGACCGCAACCATATCTAGTTCTTCTTTCTTTCTTTCTTCTGTCAACATCATAATCAGCCATCGTAGCCACATGCTTTCAGGCATGTTGACCATACTTGGTCAGTATAACCGTTTGGTGGTGCCACAGATGTCACATGATCAACTTCCGGTCAAATGTCATCCACTTCCGGTCAATGGCCAAAACTTGGATTTTCACTAAAAATGCTACTCCTCCCACATATTACATAGCACCGTGACGTCACTTACACACATGCATCATCTATAGCCAGTGTCTAAAAGTTATACCACAAAATTGGGATCAAAAGGTCATTAAGGGGTCACTTCCGGTAAAGTCTGAAAAATTTGTAAAAATATTCAAAAAATCACTGTCTTTACAAATTACATAGCAGAGAGTCGCCATTAGCACACATGCATCGTTACTAGCCAGGGTCTTTAGGATGTCTACAGTTTTGGGGTCAAAGGTCATTAAGGGGTTACTTCCGGTCAAAAACCAAAATTATCAAAAATGTTTTAAAAATTTTTATCTCAAAATGTAAACAGACCAGAGTAATATAATCATCATACATGAATCAGTGTTACTTGATGTATGCATGGTATTTTTATTTTGGGGGTCAAAGGTCATTAAGGGGTCACTTCCTGTTTTTAGCTAAATAACTTTAAGAATTTTTATCTCGACAACTAAACATAGTAGAATTTTTTAATTAAAATTGGAACAATGCATTTTGTCGGTGTACATAAGGTTTTTTTTTCATTGAAGTCAAAAGTCATTAAGGGGGTCCAAAGGTCAATCATAAATTTTTTTTAAATCAAAATCCACGTATAAGTTCCGATTAAGCTGAAATTCACCAGGAATATTCCTTATGACATTCTAAGCACTATGTTATATTTTTGCGGGGTCAAAGGTAATTAAAGGATCACTTCCGGTTCTCACAGATTA
The DNA here is from genome assembly GCF_039555335.1 of Amphiura filiformis. Taxonomy (NCBI): domain Eukaryota; kingdom Metazoa; phylum Echinodermata; class Ophiuroidea; order Amphilepidida; family Amphiuridae; genus Amphiura; species Amphiura filiformis. Next base: position 12,055,648 of record NC_092641.1, on the reverse strand, counting down.
AGGGGTCATTTTTATTTTGCATCAGCCCCCCTAAAATACCTGGCGGTTGTGCATGCTCGCGGTCGCAGGCGGCCGCAACCATATCTAGTTCTTAAGTTAGGCGTGCAGCCTAACTTATTTCTTTCTTGTGCTTTCTTTCTTTCTTTCTTTCTTTCTTTCTTCTTTCTCACAATTTGCTTCTTCTGCCACATCCTTGATCGGATTTCGACCAAACTCGGTCATAAGCAGTATTGGGTAGCTGGCTACAAAAGTTATGTGTTGTTTAACGTCAGAGGTCATCCAAGGGGTCACAGGGGTCAAAAAGGTCATTTTAACCGAAAATGCTCCGATTGAGCTGAAATTTAAATGCAATGATCCTTATGACATTCTAAACATGTTTCAAATATTTTAAAATTTATTTAATATCATTAAGGGGCCCATAAAGGGGTCAAAGGTCAAGTTTATCAAAATGCTCCAATTTAGCTGAAATTTAAATGCAATGATCCTTATGACATTTGAAACATTTAAAAAATATTTTAAAATGTAAAGTAATAAAGGTCTCATAAAGGGGTCAAAGTTAAAGTTTTAAAAATGCTCCAATTGAGCTGAAATTTCAATGCAATGGTCCTTATGACATTCTTAACATTTTAAAAACATTTTAAAATTCATTTAAGGTCATTAAGGGGTCAAAGGTCAAAGGTGTTTCCAAAATGCTCCAATTGAGCTGAAATTTGAATGCAATGATCCTTATGACATTCTTAACATGTTGAAAATATTTTAAAATTCATTTAAGGTCATTAAGGGGCAATAAAGGGGTCAAAGGTCAAGTTTTCAAAATGCTTCAATTGAGCTGAAATTTAAATGCAATAGGGGTCAAAGGTCAAGTTTTCAAAATGCTTCAATTGAGCTGAAATTTAAATGCAAGGTAGGCCTTATAACGGCAATTAATGAAACAGTCTTATTAAAATTAATACTATCCAGTACAGTGGTGCTGCTTGATCAGATCGTCGCAATCATCCGCCTAACTTACCTCGTGCCCTTGCAAAGGGCACAGTTGCTCTAGTTCTTTCTTTCTTTCTTCTGTCAACACTATGATCAGCCATCGTAGCCACATGCTTTCAGGCATGTTGACCATACTTAGTCAGTATAACCGTTTGGTGGTGCCACAGATGTCACATGATCAACTTCCGGTCAAATGTCATCCACTTCCGGTCAATGGCCAAAACTTGGATTTTCACTAAAAATGCTACTCCTCCCACATATTACATAGCACCGTGACGTCACTTACACACATGCATCATCTATAGCCACTGTCTAAAAGTTATACCACAAAATTGGAATCAAAGGTCATTAAGGGGTCACTTCCGGTAAAAGTCTGAAAAATTTGTAAAAATATTCAAAAATCACTGTCTTTACAAATTACATAGCAGAGAGTCGCCATTAGCACACATGCATCGCTACTAGCCAGGGTCTTTAGGATGTCTACAGTTTTGGGGTCAAAGGTCATTAAGGGGTTACTTCCGGTCAAAAACAAAAATTATCAAAAATGTTTTAAAAAATTTTATCTCAAAATGTAAACAGACCAGAGTAATATAATCATCATACATGAATCAGTGTTACTTGATGTATGCATGGTATTTTTATTTTGGGGTCAAAGGTCATTAAGGGGTCACTTCCTGTTTTTAGCTAAATAACTTTAAGAATTTTTATCTCGACAACTAAACATAGTAGAATTTTTTAAATAAAATTGGAACAATGCATTTTGTCGGTGTACATAAGGTTTTTTTTTTCATTGAAGTCAAAAGTCATTAAGGGGGTCAAAAGGTCAATCATAAATTTTTTTTAAATCAAAATCCACGTATAAGTTCCGATTAAGCTGAAATTCACCAGGAATATTCCTTATGACATCCTAAGCACTATGTTATATTTTTGCGGGGTCAAAGGTAATTAAAGGATCACTTCCGGTTCTCACAGATTAAGGGGTCATTTTTATTTTGCATCAGCCCCCCTAAAATACCTGGCGGTTGTGCATGCTCGCGGTCGCAGGCGACCGCAACCATATCTAGTTGCACATCCGCCATCGGCGATGTGCATTGTTTTTACCGCGTTCTTCTTCTTGCACATCCGCCATCGGCGATGTGCATTCTTTTTACCGCGTTCTTCTTCTTCTTAAGTTAGGCGGGCAGCCTAACTTATTTCTTTCTTGCCATTTCTTTCTTTCCTCTTTCTTCTTTCTTCTTTCTTCTTTCTTCTTTCTCACAATTTGCTACTACTGCCACATGCTTGATCGTTTCGACCAAACTCAGTCACAAGCAGTATTGGGTAGCTGGCTACAAAAGTTATGGGTTGTTTAACGTCAGAGGTCATCCAAGAGGTCACAGGGGTTAAAAAGGTCATTTTAACCGAAAATGCTCTGATTGAGCTGAAATTTAAATGCAATGATCCTTATGACATTCTAAACATGTTTAAAACATTTTAGAATTCATTGAAGGTCATTAAGGGGTCATAAAGCGGGTCAAAGGTCAAGTTTTTCAAAATGCTCCGATTGAGCTGAAATTTAAATGCAATGATCCTTATGACATTCTAAACATGTTGAAAACATTTTAAAATGCATTTAAGGTCATTTAAGGGGCAATATAGGGGTCAAAGGTCAAGTTTTCAAAATGCTTCAATTGAGCTGAAATTTAAATGCAATGATCCTTGTGACATTCTTAACATGTTTTAAATATTTTAAAATTCATTTAAGGTCATTAAGGGGTCATACAGCGGTCAAAGGTCAAGTTTTCAAAATGCAAGCTTTCCACGATCAAGATATATTAAAACCGCAATTAATGAAACAGTTTATTAAAATTAATACTATCCAGCACAAAGTATTGCTGCTTGATCAGATCGTTCAGAGATATTCTCATCTTCTCTGGATCGTCACGGTCATCCGCCTAACTTACCTCGTGCCCTTGCAAAGGGCACAGTTGCTCTAGTTACCTAGCCGGGACACCGGCTAGGTCTTGTGATGCTATCGGATCTTTCTTTCTGCTTCTTTCTTCTGGCAACAAATTTCAAAATGCTTCTTCTCCTACATGTTACATCCTACAATGACATCACTTGCACATATGCATCGGCTATATCCAGTGTCTATAGGATATTCACAAATTTGGGGTCAAAGGTCATTAAGGGGTTATTTCCGGTATAAAACCAAATATCTTCAAAATGCTTCTTCTCCTACATGTTACATCCTACAATGACGTCACTTGCACATATGCATTGGCTATATCCAGTGCCTATAATTTATTCACAGAATTTGGGTCAAAGGTCATTAAGGGGTCATTTCCGGTCTGAAAGCTAAAAATATTCAAAAATCACTGTTTTTACAAATTACATAGCAGAGTGTTGTCATTAGCACACATGCATTGCTACTAGCCAGGGTCTTTGGGGTGTCTACAGTTTTGGGGTCAAAAGGTCATTAAGGGGTCGCTTCCGGTCAAAAACCAAAAATCATCAAATATGTTCATTTTTTTTTATCTCAAAACGTAACCGGACCAGAGTGACATAAACTTCATATATGCATTAGTGTTACCCGATGCATGCACGGTATTTTTATTTTTTTGGTCAAAGGTCATTTAGACGTCATTTCCGGTTTTAAGCTAAGTAACTTCAAGAATTTTTATCTCCATAACTAAGCATAGTAGATTTTTTTAATTTAAACTGTAACAATGCATTTTCTCGGTGTATATAAGGTTTTTTTTTATATTGGGGTCAAACGTCATTAAGGAGGTTAAAACGTCAAATTTGCAAAAAATGTTTAAAATTACGGAAAAGTAGCTGTATCTCAGCCTATGGAAGACGGATAAAGCCCCTACATGCTACAGTGATGCACCATTAATGGTGTGAGATGTCCATAATAGCCGGTCAAAGGTCAAACTTTAAGTTAAGACTGGCATTTCCGGCCCCAGCTAGGTCCAGATCTGTAACCAGATCTAGTTCTTCTTTCTTTCTTCTGTCAACACTATGATCAGCCATCGTAGCCACATGCTTTCAGGCATGTTGACCATACTTGGTCAGTATAACCGTTTGGTGGTGCCACAGATGTCACATGATCAACTTCCGGTCAAATGTCATCCACTTCCGGTCAATGGCCAAAACTTGGATTTTCACTAAAAATGCTACTCCTCCCACATATTACATAGCACCGTGACGTCACTTACAGACATGCATCATCTATAGCCACTGTCTAAAAGTTATACCACAAAATTGGAATCAAAGGTCATTAAGGGGTCACTTCCGGTAAAAGTCTGAAAAATTTGTAAAAAATATTCAAAAAATCACTGTCTTTACAAATTACATAGCAGAGAGTCGCCATTAGCACACATGCATCGCTACTAGCCAGGGTCTTTAGGATGTCTACAGTTTTGGGGTCAAAAGGTCATTAAGGGGTTACTTCCGGTCAAAAACCAAAATTATCAAAAATGTTTAAAAAATTTTATCTCAAAATGTAAACAGACCAGAGTAATATAATCATCATACATGAATCAGTGTTACTTGATGTATGCATGGTATTTTTATTTTGGGGGTCAAAGGTCATTAAGGGGTCACTTCCTGTTTTTAGCTAAATAACTTTAAGAATTTTTATCTCGACAACTAAACATAGTAGAATTTTTTAATTAAAATTGGAATAATGCATTTTGTCGGTGTACATAAGGTTTTTTTTTTTTTTTTTCATTGAAGTCAAAAGTCATTAAGGGGGTCAAAAGGTCAATCATAAATTTTTTTTAAATCAAAATCCACGTATAAGTTCCGATTAAGCTGAAATTCACCAGGAATATTCCTTATGACATCCTAAGCACTATGTTATATTTTTGCGGGGTCAAAGGTAATTAAAGGATCACTTCCGGTTCTCACAGATTAAGGGGTCATTTTTATTTTGCATCAGCCCCCCCTAAAATACCTGGCGGTTGTGCATGCTCGCGGTCGCAGGCGACCGCAACCATATCTAGTTCTTTCTTTCTTTCTTCTGTCAACACTATGATCAGCCATCGTAGCCACATGCTTTCAGGCATGTTGACCATACTTGGTCAGTAGAACCGTTTGGTGGTGCCACAGATGTCACATGATCAACTTCCGGTCAAATGTCATCCACTTCCGGTCAATGGCCAAAACTTGGATTTTCACTAAAATGCTACTCCTCCACATATTACATAGCACCGTGACGTCACTTACACACATGCATCATCTATAGCCAGTGTCTAAAAGTTATACCACAAAATTGGAATCAAAGGTCATTAAGGGGTCACTTCCGGTAAAAGTCTGAAAAATTTGTAAAAAATATTCAAAAAATCACTGTCTTTACAAATTACATAGCAGAGAGTCGCCATTAGCACACATGCATCGCTATTATCTAGGGTCTTTAGGATGTCTACAGTTTTGGGGTCAAATGTCATTAAGGGGTTACTTCCGGTCAAAAACCAAAATTATCAAAAAAGTTTAAATTTTTTTTATCTCAAAATGTAAACAAACCAGAGTAATATACCCATCATACATGAATTAGTGTTACATGGTGTATGCATGGTATTTTTTATTTTGGGGGTCAAAGGTCATTAAGGGGTAACTTCCTGTTTTAGCTAAATAACTTCAAGAAGTTTTTATCTCAACAACTAAACATAGTAGAATTTTTTAATTAAAAGAGGAACAATGCATTTTGTCGTTGTATATAAGGTTTTATTTTCATTGAGGTCAAAGGTCATTAAAGGGGTCAAAAGGTCAATCATAAATTTAAAAAAATCATAATCCATGTATAAGTTCCGATAAAGCTGAAAATTCACCAGGAATATTCCTTATGACATCCTAAGCACTATGTAATATTTTTGCGGGGTCAAAGGTAATTAAGGGATCACTTCCGGTTCTCACAGATTCGGAGTCATAACTCATTTGTCACTGCTGGCTGTGCATCCTCGCGGTCGCAGGCGAACGCAATCAGATCTCGTTTACATTATTGATTTTTATTTAGGGTCAAAGGTTATGAGGGGTCACTTCCGGTGTTAAACAAAATACCTTCTAAAATACCTGGCGGTTGTGCATGCTCGCGGTCGCAGGCGACCGCAACCATATCTAGTTCTTACCTAGCCGGGACACCGGCTAGGTCTTGAAATGCTACCGGATCTTTCTTTCTTCTGGCAACAAATTTCAAAATGCTTCTTCCCTTACATGTTACATCCTACAATGATGTCACTTGCACATATGCATCGTCTATATCCAGTGTCTATAGGGTGTTCACAGATTTGGGGTCCAAGGTCAGTAAGGGGTCATTTCCGGTATAAAACCAAATATCTTCAAAATGCTTCTTCTTCCACAAATTACATGTGATGGTGACATGCTTAGATCATGTGACTTGACTTTGGTCGGTGTCTATAGGGTGTTCACAGATAAGGGGTCAAAGGTCATTAAGGGGTCATTTCCGGTTTTAAGCTAAATAACTTCAAGAATTTTTATCTCCATAATTAAGCATAGTAGATTTTTTTAATTTAAACTGTAACAATGCATTTTCTCGGTGTATATCTAGTTGCACATCCGCCATCGGCGATGTGCATTCTTTTTACCGCGTTCTTCTTTCTTTCTTCTTCTTCTGTCAACACTTGCAGACCCCCCCTCTTGAAATTTACAAATTGCTCTAGCTCCGACATACTTTCATGGATTTCAACCAAACTTAGACACACTCATCACTGGCACTTGCTACAAATGTCAGATGATCAATTTCCGGTCAATGGTCATCCACTTCCGGTCAATGGTCAAAAACGTGATTTTCACTAAAAATGCTTCTTCTTCCAAATATTACATAGCATCGTGACATCACTTGCACACATGCATCATATATAGCCAGTGTCTAAAAGTTATACCACAAAATTGGAATCAAAAGGTCATTAAGGGGTCACTTCCGGTAAAAGTCTGAAAAATTTGTAAAAATATTCAAAAAATCACTGTCTTTACAAATTACATAGCAGAGAGTCGCCATTAGCACACATGCATCGCTACTAGCTAGGGTCTTTAGGATGCCTACAGTTTTGGGGTCAAAGGTCATTAAGGGGTTACTTCCGGTCAAAAACCAAAATTATCAAAAATGTTTAAAAAAATTTTATCTCAAAGTGTAAACAGACCAGAGTAATATAATCATCATACATGAATCAGTGTTACCTGATGTATGCATGGTATTTTTATTTTGGGGGTCAAAGGTCATTAAGGGGTCACTTCCTGTTTTTAGCTAAATAACTTCAAGAATTTTTATCTCAACAACTAAACATAGTAGAATTTTTAATTAAAATTGGAACAATGCATTTTGTCGGTGTACATAAGGTTTTTTTTTCATTGAAGTCAAAGGTCATTAAGGGGGTCAAAAGGTCAATCATAAATTTAAAAAAAATCAAAATCCATGTATAAGTTCCGATTACCCGCATATTTTACATTATTGATTTTTATTTAGGGTCAAAGGTTATGAGGCGTCACTTCCGGTGTTAAACAAAATACCTTCTAAAATACCTGGCGGTTGTGCATGCTCGCGGTCGCAGGCGACCGCAACCATATCTAGTTCTTCTTCTTTCTTTCTTTCTTTCTTCTGTCAACACTATGATCAGCCATCGTAGCCACATGCTTTCAGGCATGTTGACCATACTTGGTCAGTATAACCGTTTGGTGGTGCCACAGATGTCACATGATCAACTTCCGGTCAAATGTCATCCACTTCCGGTCAATGGCCAAAACTTGGATTTTCACTAAAAATGCTACTCCTCCCACATATTACATAGCACCGTGACGTCACTTACACACATGCATCATCTATAGCCAGTGTCTAAAAGTTATACCACAAAATTGGAATCAAAGGTAATTAAGGGGTTACTTCCGGTAAAAGTCTGAAAAATTTGTAAAAAATATTCAAAAAATCACTGTCTTTACAAATTACATAGCAGAGAGTCGCCATTAGCACACATGCATCGCTATTATCTAGGGTCTTTAGGATGCCTACAGTTTTGGGGTCAAAGGTCATTAAGGGGTTACTTCCGGTCAAAAACCAAAATTATCAAAAAGTTTACATTTTTTTATCTCAAAATGTAAACAAACCAGAGTAATATACCCATCATACATGAATTAGTGTTACATGGTGTATGCATGGTATTTTTTATTTTGGGGGTCAAAGGTCATTAAGGGGTAACTTCCTGTTTTAGCTAAATAACTTCAAGAATTTTTATCTCAACAACTAAACATAGTAGAATTTTTTTAATTAAAAGTGGAACAATGCATTTTGTCGTTGTATATAAGGTTTTATTTTCATTGAGGTCAAAGGTCATTAAAGGGGTCAAAAGGTCAATCATAAATTTAAAAAATCATAATCCATGTATAAGTTCCGATAAAGCTGAAAATTCACCAGGAATATTCCTTATGACATCCTAAGCACTATGTAATATTTTGCGGGGTCAAAGGTAATTAAGGGATCACTTCCGGTTCTCACAGATTCGAGTCATAACTCATTTGTCACTGCTGGCTGTGCATCCTCGCGGTCGCAGGCGAACGCAATCAGATCTCGTTTACATTATTGATTTTTATTTAGGGTCAAAGGTTATGAGGGTCACTTCCGGTGTTAAACAAAATACCTTCTAAAATACCTGGCGGTTGTGCATGCTCGCGGTCGCAGGCGACCGCAGCCAGATCTTGTTCTTCTTTCTTTCTTTCTTCTTCTTCTTCTGTCAACACTATGATCAGCCATCGTAGCCACATGCTTTCAGGCATGTTGACCATACTTGGTCAGTATAACCGTTTGGTGGTGCCACAGATGTCACATGATCAACTTCCGGTCAAATGTCATCCACTTCCGGTCAATGGCCAAAACTTGGATTTTCACTAAAATGCTACTCCTCCCACATATTACATAGCACCGTGACGTCACTTACACACATGCATCATCTATAGCCAGTGTCTAAAAGTTATACCACAAAATTGGAATCAAAGGTCATTAAGGGGTCACTTCCGGTAAAAGTCTGAAAAATGTGTAAAAAATATTCAAAAAATCACTGTCTTTACAAATTACATAGCAGAGAGTCGCCATTAGCACACATGCATCGCTATTATCTAGGGTCTTTAGGATGCCTACAGTTTTGGGGTCAAAGGTCATTAAGGGGTTACTTCCGGTCAAAAACCAAAATTATCAAAAAAGTTTAAATTTTTTTTATCTCAAAATGTAAACAAACCAGAGTAATATACCCATCATACATGAATTAGTGTTACATGGTATATGCATGGTATTTTTTATTTTGGGGGTCAAAGGTCATTAAGGGGTAACTTCCTGTTTTAGCTAAATAACTTCAAGAATTTTTATCTCAACAACTAAACATAGTAGAATTTTTTAATTAAAAGTGGACCAATGCATTTTGTCGTTGTATATAAGGTTTTATTTTCATTGAGGTCAAAGGTCATTAAAGGGGTCAAAAGGTCAATCATAAATTTAAAAAATCATAATCCATGTATAAGTTCCGATAAAGCTGAAAATTCACCAGGAATATTCCTTATGACATCCTAAGCACTATGTAATATTTTTGCGGGGTCAAAGGTAATTAAGGGATCACTTCCGGTTCTCACAGATTCGGAGTCATAACTCATTTGTCACTGCTGGCTGTGCATCCTCGCGGTCGCAGGCGAACGCAATCAGATCTCGTTTACATTATTGATTTTTATTTAGGGTCAAAGGTTATGAGGGGTCACTTCCGGTGTTAAACAAAATACCTTCTAAAATACCTGGCGGTTGTGCATGCTCGCGGTCGCAGGCGACCGCAACGCAATCAGATCTCGTTCTTCTTCTGTCAACACTATGATCAGCCATCGTAGCCACATGCTTTCAGGCATGTTGACCATACTTGGTCAGTATAACCGTTTGGTGGTGCCACAGATGTCACATGATCAACTTCCGGTCAAATGTCATCCACTTCCGGTCAATGGCCAAAACTTGGATTTTCACTAAAAATGCTACTCCTCCCACATATTACATAGCACCGTGACGTCACTTACACACATGCATCATCTATAGCCAGTGTCTAAAAGTTATACCACAAAATTGGAATCAAAGGTCATTAAGGGGTCACTTCCGGTAAAGTCTGAAAAATTTGTAAAAATATTCAAAAATCACTGTCTTTACAAATTACATAGCAGAGAGTCGCCATTAGCACACATGCATCGCTATTATCTAGGGTCTTTAGGATGCCTACAGTTTTGGGGTCAAAGGTCATTAAGAAGTTACTTCCGGTCAAAAACCAAAATTATCAAAAAAGTTTAAATTTTTTTTATCTCAAAATGTAAACAAACCAGAGTAATATACCCATCATACATGAATTAGTGTTACATGGTGTATGCATGGTATTTTTTATTTTGGGGGTCAAAGGTCATTAAGGGGTAACTTCCTGTTTTAGCTAAATAACTTCAAGAATTTTTATCTGAACAACTAAACATAGTAGAATTTTTTAATTAAAAGTGGAACAATGCATTTTGTCGTTGTATATAAGGTTTTATTTTCATTGAGGTCAAAGGTCATTAAAGGGGTCAAAAGGTCAATCATAAATTTAAAAAATCATAATCCATGTATAAGTTCCGATAAAGCTGAAAATTCACCAGGAATATTCCTTATGACATCCTAAGCACTATGTAATATTTTTGCGGGGTCAAAGGTAATTAAGGGATCACTTCCGGTTCTCACAGATTCGGTCATAACTCATTTGTCACTGCTGGCTGTGCATCCTCGCGGTCGCAGGCGAACGCAATCAGATCTCGTTTACATTATTGATTTTTATTTAGGGTCAAAGGTTATGAGGGGTCACTTCCGGTGTTAAACAAAATACCTTCTAAAATACCTGGCGGTTGTGCATGCTCGCGGTCGCAGGCGACCGCAGTTATATCTAGTTCTTCTTTCTTCTTCTGTCAACATCATGTTAATCAGCCATCGTAGCCACATGCGTTCAGCCATGTTGATCAAAGTTGGTCACTAGGACCATTGAGTGGTGCCACAAATGTCACATGATCATTTCCGGTCAAAGGTTATTCACTTCCGGTCAGTGGCCAAAAACGTGATTTTCACTAAAATGCTTCTTCCACATTTTACATAGCACCATGACGTCACTTGCACACATGCATTGCCTATCACCAGTGTCTAAAAGTCCTTCACAGAATTGGGATCAAAGGTCATTAAGGGGTCACTTCCGGTAAAAGTATGAAAGATTTGTAAAAATATTCAAAAAATCACTGTCTTTACAAATTACATAGCAGAGAGTCGCCATTAGCACATATGCATCGCTACTAGCCAGGGTCTTTAGGATGCCTACAGTTTTGGGGTCAAAAGTCATTAAGGGGTAACTACCAATAAAAAACCAAAATTATCAAAAATTAAAAAAAAAAAATTTATCTCAAAATGTAAACAGACCAGAGCAATATAACCATCATACATGAATTGGTATTACCTGATGTATGCACGGTATTTTTATTTTGGGGGTCAAAGGTCATTAAGGGTTCACTTCCTGTTTTTAGCTAAATAACTTTAAGAATTTTTATCTCGACAACTAAACAAAGTAGAATTTTTAATTAAAATTGGAACAATGCATTTTGTCGGTGTACATAAGGTTTTTTTTTTTTTTTTTCAAACATCATTAAGGGGGTCAAAAGGTCAATCATAAATTTTAAAAAAAATCAAAATCCATTTATAAATTCCGATTAAGCTGGAATTCACCAGGAATATTCCTTATGACATCCTGAGCAGTATGTAATATTTTGCGGGGTCAAAGGTTATTAAGGGATCACTTCCGGTTATCAACAAAACCGCCTGGTGGCTGTGCTCGCGGTCGCAGGTGACCGCAACCAATCAGATCTCGTTCTTCTTTCTGTCAACATTTAACATAATTTGCTCTAGCTCCTTTATTATTTGACCGATTATGACCAAACTTGGGCACAAGCTCCACTACCCCAGCCTTTACATTTGACATGACCCATTTGGGGTCAAACGTCATGCATGAGTAATTTTGGCTAAAAATGTGATTTTTACCAAAAATGCTTCTTCTCCTACAGATTACATGGTACAGTAATGAGATTTATACATTGACCTTGGCTATAGCCGGGGCCTATGGGGTCCTCACAGATTTGGGGTCAAAGGTCATTAAGGGGGTATTTCCGGCACATAACCAAATACCTTCAAAATGCTTCTTTTCCTACAGATTCTATGGTACAGAGATGCGACTGACACATATGCATTGACATTAGTTGGTGTCTATGGGGTCCTCACAGATTTTGAGTTCAAGGTCAAACAGGGGACAAAAATGGTTGATTACTGAAAATCACTTTAAAATTCAATATTTTCTGCATATTACGTGCTGTGATCATCAGAATAATGCCAAAAGGGCTCTAGCATTATGTTCATATACGATTGTAATCAGATTTGGCTTAAACATGGAGGAGGGTCTGTTTTGGGGTCAAAAGGGTAAAATTCTAAAGTTTGTCCAATTTAAATGAAAACTAGATATATTGCATCCTTAGTAAGGCTGCGAAGTCTAGCCGTGACCTTGAAATGACATCTGATGACCTTGAAATGACCTTCACCACATTTTGCATCATATCCACATAACATATACTAATTTTCATTCAAATTGAATAAACTTTGTAATTTGACCCCTTTTGACCTTTAGTTGACCTCTGGTGACCTTGAAATGACCTCCAATATATTTTGAATCATATCAAGATCACATATACTAATTTTCATCTAAATTGGACAAATATTATAATTTGACCCCTTTTGACCTTTCGTTGACCTCTGGTGACCTTGAAATGACCTCCAATATATTTTGAATCATATCAAGATCACATATACTAATTTTCATTTAAATTGGACAAACTTTAGAATTTTACCCCTTTTGACCCCAAAACAGACCCCTCCTCCATGTTTAATCCAAATCTGATTACAATCGTACATGAACATAATGCTAGAGCCCTTTTGGCATTATTCTGATGATCACAGCACGTAATATGCAGAAAATATTGAATTTTAAAGTGATTTTCAGTAATCAACCATTTTTGTCCCTGTTTGACCTTGAACTCAAAATCTGTGAGGACCCCATAGACACCAACTAATGTCAATGCATATGTGTCAGTCGCATCTCTGTACCATAGAATCTGTAGGAAAAGAAGCATTTTGAAGGTATTTGGTTATGTGCCGGAAATACCCCTTAATGACCTTTGACCCCAAATCTGTGAGGACCCCATAGGCCCCGGCTATAGCCAAGGTAAATGTCCAAATTTCGATACTCTACCATGTAATCTGTAGGAGAAGAAGCATTTTTGGTAAAAATCACATTTTTAGCCAAAATTACTCATGCGTGACGTTTGACCCCAAATGGGTCATGTCATATGTAAAGGCTGGGGTAGTTGAGCTTGTGCGCAAGTTTGGTCATAATCGGTCAAATAATGAAGGAGCTAGAGCAAATTATATCAAATGTTGACAGAAAGAAGAAGAAGAAGAAGAAGAAGAAGAAGAAGAAGAAATAAACTACTGGGATTCAAGAGTCTAGCCGCCGCTCGGCTAGACTAATTAGTATATGTGATCTTGATATGATTCAAAATATATTGGAGGTCATTTCAAGGTCACCAGAGGTCAACGAAAGGTCAAAAGGGGTCAAATTCTAATATTTGTCCAATTTAGATGAAAATTAGTATATGTGATCTTGATATGATTCAAAATATATTGGAGGTCATTTCAAGGTCACCAGAAGTCAACTAAAGGTCAAAGGGGTCAAATTACAAAGTTTATTCAATTTGAATGAAAATTAGTATATGTTATGTGGATATGATGCAAAATGTGGTGAAGGTCATTTCAAGGTCATCAGATGTCATTTCAAGGTCACGGCTAGACTTCGCAGCCTTACTAAGGATGCAATATATCTAGTTACAAGCCGACGACGAATGTCGGCTTGTTCTGTCTTCTTCTAATTCTTTCTTCTTTCTTCTGGCAACCAATCAAAATGCTCTAGCTCCGCCAGGCATTGACAGATTTCAACCATATTTGACCCAAATGTCCACTGGGTTAGGCAAAACCTTCCGTTTGACTTTGACCTGACTGTGACCTTTGACCTTGACCTTATGACCAAAAATGTTAATTTCACAAAAAAATGCTACTCCTTCCACAAATTACATGCAATGATCATGTGACTCATGCATATGAATCAACATGTAGCAGTGCTTAAAACCTATCAAAAAGAATTGAGGTCAAAGGTCATTAAGGGGTCATTTCCGGTAAAAGTCTGAAAAATTTGTAAAAATATTCAAAAATCACTGTCTTTGCAAATTATATAGCAGAGAGTCGCCATTAACACACATGCATCGCTACTAGCCAGGGTCTTTAGGATACCTACAGTTTTGGGGTCAAAGGTCATTAAGGGGTTACTTCCGGTCAAAAACTAAAATTATCAAAAATGTTCAAAAAAAATTATCTCTTAATGTAAACAGACCAGAGTAATATAACCATCATACATGAATCAGTGCTACCTGATGTATGCATGGTATTTTTATTTTGGGGGTCAAAGGTCATTAAGGGGTCACTTCCTGTTTTTAGCTAAATAACTTTAAGAATTTTTATCTCAAGAACTAAACATGTTAGAATTTTTTAATTAAAATTGGAACAATGCATTTTTACAGTGTACGTAAGGTTTTTTTTTCATTGAAGTCAAAGGTCATTAAGGGGGTCAAAAGGTCAATCAAAATTTTTTTTTTAAATCAAAATCCATGTATAAGTTCCGATTAAGCTGAAATTCACCAGGAATCTTTCTTATGACATCCTAAGCACAATGCAAGAGCAGTTGACCCCATCCGTGACCCAAGGGTCAAGTTATAGGGGGCAAAGGTCATATTTCGAAATTGGTCCAATCGAGCTCAAATTCAACAGGAATTATTCTTACGACATTCTAAACATGTTAAAAATATAATAATATTTATGACCCCAAAGGTCAACCTTTAGGGGTCAAAGGTCAACAGCGGCGGCTTGTACTCAGAGTCTGTTGACTCTAGTTCTTTCTTTCTTTCTGGCAACTCGTGACATTTTGCGTGACTTGCCACGTTTCGCCCTAGCTTTCTTATGCTTTGACAGATTTCAACCATAGTTGAGCCAAATGACCACTGGACTAGGCCAAACCTTACATTTGACTTTGACCTGACTGTGACCTTTGACCTTGACCTTATGGCCAAAAATGTTGATTTCACAAAAATGCTACTCCTTCCACAAATTACATGCAATGATCATGTGACTCATGCATATGAATCAACATGTGGCAGTGCTTAAAACTTCCTAAAAAGAATTGAGGTCAAAGGTCATTAAGGGGTCATTTCCGGTCAAAATCGGAAAAATTGTAAAAAATATTCAAAAAATCACTGTCTGTACAAATTACATAGCAGAGAGTCGCCATTAACACACATGCATTGCTATTAGCCAGGGTCTTTAGGATGCCTACAGTTTCGGGGTCAAAGGTCATTAAGGGGTTACTTCCGGTCAAAAACCAAAATTATCAAAAATTTTCAAAACATTTTTATCTCAAAATGTAAACAGACCAGAATAATATAACCAACATACATGAATGAGTGTTCCCTGATGTATGCATGGTATTTTTATTTTGGGGGTCAAAAGGTCATTAAGGGGTCACTTCCTGTTTTTAGCTGAATAACTTAAAGAATTTTTATCTCAAGAACTGAACATGTTAGAATTTTTTAATTAAAATTGGAACAATGCATTTTGTCGGTGTACATAAGTTGTTTTTTTTCATTGAGGTCAAAGGTCATTAAGGGGGTCAAAAGGTCAATCAAAAATTTAAAAAAATCAAAATCCATGTTTAAGTTCCGATTAAGCTGAAATTCACCAGGAATATTTCTTATGACATCCTAAGCACAATGCAAGAGCAGTTGACCCCATCCGTAACCCAGGGGTCAAGTTATAGGGTCAAATTGCGGCTTGTATTCAGCGTCTGTTGACTCTAGTTTCTTTCTTTCTTTCTTTCTGTCATACAATTTAGTTTCGTATTTCCGTATTATTGGCTTTCTTTACTCAATTAAACTATGAATAGAGCAGAGATTTACCAATGGTGCGATCGTGTACATCGCAATCGCGTTGATACACGCACAAACAAGTGTGTCAACAGCCGTTGCCGCTGCACTTGCAAAACCACACACAATGTTTAACGTTCAGGGCTGCGGCATGGCGCACCATCCAATGACAAGACTTAATTGTATCCATTTGTGTGCAATGCGCATGCGTCACACGCCGCTCAGCGGCAAGTCGCATGTTAGTATGACTATGAACCAACGTTTGTTACGAACGAACTGAAGGACAGAGCTATTCCATGAGCTGGTTTCGCCGTTAAAAATAGCATTATGAATAGCCTTGTTCAAGACCTTCTAAGATTTCCTCCCTGCTTGAACTATTTTCGGGCTCAGGGGGGGCCGGCCAAGATTGGCTCAATTTTGACGTTGTCATTGGTTTTACACGTAAACACAAAAATGTCTCAAATTATTCCAAAACTGTACGTATGTTATTAAGCACTATTTTATCAGTCTAAATCCGTTGAGGTTCGCCAGTGAACCTCATTGTAAGTAATGTTTTTTGATTTTGTATGAATAACGCACGATATGTTACGATATATACTGAAAATTTCCCTACGTGTATCAATGAGTCTACGTGGTGTAGTGGTTACGGATCTCGCCGCCCCCGCCAAGGGTCCCGAGATCGATTCCCATCCCCGGCGATGATTAAAAAAATTTTCTTCTTCTTTTTCTTTGAATTTAAAATTATTTATTTTCATGTGAAAATGTATATTTTGCACTGGGAAATATATTTTGTGCATTTTTTTTCTGTAATGGGGCCACCCGGCCAATAGAGCTAAGAACGGATCTTGGCTCCGGGAAAAAATAATTGCGTCCATCGTGCAGGCAGTGTTGCCGTCATATTGTCTGTTTTGTTTACGCTTTTGGCTGTTGCCACATTGAATAATGTAGTCCACCATCGTCTGTTCGGGCTTGCGAAGTCAGTGAGCAGGTGAGGGCCACAGATTACGGCTATTAATGACCGTGCGTATGCTGAAAAATCGAACTTGGGCTTGGTCTGAAATGAGATGCCGGGTTCTTAAATTACGAAGCAAATTATGATTGTTATTACACAAAGGGGCCCTCGATGACGAATCACATCTTTTCCCGTTCGATATAAGCACAAAGAAGCAACAAAAATCTACCTGGATCAGATCGTGTCCCAAAGTGGTATTATTTATCCAACTTGAAAGTATGCTTAGAATAAAGCCAATGGCCTTATTTATACTAAAACGGAAGGTCATAATGCAGGGATGCAAATTGTGTGGGAGCGGGGAGCACCGCTCCTAGGAAATGAGAGTCAAAATTGAGGAAATATTGCCATGGGAAGAAAAAAGAAAGAGAAGAAAAAGAAGGGAGAGAGAAGAAAAGAAAAAAGAAGAGGAAGAGGGAAAAGAGGAAAGAAAAAGAAGAGTGAGGTGCAAGATAATAGGGGAGGGCTGTGAGGAAGTGAAGCTACTGAATGGAAGAGAGAAAATCTTTAAAGACACTGGTTGTGCAAAATTTAGAGGAATTCACATTATTGTTCAAGAAATAAGAGCAAAAAAGAGGAAGGTGTTGGTGTTAGAATATGGAAATAGGATATGAGGAAATTATTTTACAACACATCACCATAAGAGGTATTCAATGTAATTTTTTTTAGGAAAAAAAAAGTTGGACGAAGACAGGTGGAAACAGGGCTCATATCTGAGGAAATTTAGAGAGAGGCAGCAATGAGGATTTTATGGGAACAAACGTCATGAAGGAATTCAGTGTATTAATACTAATGCCACTGAGAAGAGGAAAAACTGGAAAATATTGAGGAAATTTAAAAAGAAAAACCATAAAGCACTAAATAAGTTGTGCTCCTCTGACAAAAAATGAAAGAGGAAAGGGGGTAAAGGAAAAAAGGGGAAAAGAGCCTCTGTCAGACCAAAAGTGATCCCAAACTAGTGTAAAATACCAAATTTTTGCGCGCTACGCGCGCACATTGTCACGATAAAGCCTTTTTTAGAAGCTTGAAGACCTAACATATACAGTCGCTCTAAAAATACATGCTATGTTAACATTCTCATCTTTTAAAGTGCGTAATAAAGATATTTTATGCATGGAATGATTGAGGAAATCTTGAGCCTAAAAACCTTGCTCCTGAGGAAGAAATCACAATTTGCACCCCTGTCATAATGAACCAAATATGAATAATAATAAAGACACAGTACGATTAATATGATGCTTCATTTATTAAAATTCTACTCAGCACTAATTAAACTACTAATATTGTATTCATATTATTTATTAATTGTAGCTCGTTATTACCAAGGTTATAGGTTTTATTATTAAAACTTACAAAAACCTAATAACATAAAATCATGCTTTTTTTAAAGCTGAATGTATTCTACTATAGTTTTTGCTTTGTTTTATATATATATATATATCACTAGGATCCAAATTTTGAGGTCGCTAGATAGTGCGAATTATTATTATTATTGTAATTATTATCTTTATCATCATCATTATTATTATTTAGAATTGATTAATTGGTTTCATACGTAGTGGTAATAAAATGAAAATTATTAAATTAAACTTAAAAAGGGTCCTGGAAGCTATCCAGATCAAGAAGCAAAGACATTCATTGAACGGAGACACAGGATTGGACTCCGGTGACGTCATCACGTGTGATGTCAGCTGATCAAATACCAAAAAATTGGGTCCCAAGTCGCTTCGAAAGAGATGGGCACTCCGGTGATAATACGTATTTGAAGTTTATTATTTCATTTAATTTCAAATGGTTTTGACCATGCATTTTAACACGTTGAATTTGTTACATAACGATTATGCAATGCATGATAACAGCGCAAAGTCTGTAGACAGTTAAATTTTGAAAGTAAGAATTTTGAAAGCGTATCTTTAATTTGTAACGGCATCATGGAATCCGGTACCTTAATATGTATCTTACCTGGAAGAACACAGAGTAGTTTTATCAGCAGTACAACTGATAACCACATGATCAGAAAGCTGAAAATACAAAAATAAAATAAAAAATACTTATAAATTATTTCTTTAGAAATTGTCAAGTAATATACAGACAAAAATACCCTGGTAAAAGTGCTTAGCACACGACACTCATTCTAAGTGTTTGCTTCTATGCAAAGGCTTGGCAAAAGATGTCTCATATAGGGTTATTCATACAAAAAACACTACGTTTAAGCAATTTGTTGGCAACTGTTTCGTGACAACGACTGCAACTTGATTGTTATGCCTCGTACAGCGTGTCCCAAAAAAGAGGCCCCTCATTGCGCCCTCTTTTTCGCCTATTTCTGAACAGTTGAACAAATATTATATAAGAAACCTTTAATTGTTAGCTTTAATAAACCAAAACCAACATTTCAATCGGCTCACAACTTTTGAAGATATGCCTTTTTAAAGACAAGTACCCGTTTTTCACTCTGTCCACGGATAGCAAACAGAGTGGTTGGGATGGGTCATGCTGTGGAGTGGCCTGCAAGATCACCAGACCTCACACCACTTGATTTCTTCATTTCTGGCAAAATCCAAGATCTTTGCAAACGTATTACTGCTATATTCGCAAGTATCCGGCGCACATGGTGGGTACGCAACGCAATTGATGCAATGAGGACTAGGGCTGAAACTTGTACTCGTCAAGGAGGGCAGAGCAGCACAGTAAATTCACTTCAAAAGAACCAAAGACAAACAAAACAGCTCTTTCCAGGGCTACCTTTTATTTCAAAAAGAGAAATGACTTATGTGGTCAATAAAAAGAAAGCAAGAAACAATAAAGTAAAATAGCACAAAATAAACGAGCAAAACATAAGTAATTGCAAGTATAGCAAAAGAAGTCCCATCCCACATCAATTTCGCCCATTCCCTAAAATAAAGTTGTTATTTTATAAAGTTATCATCGAGAAATGTTTTATATAATATTCATGCATGGTATATGCACTTTTCAATCTTTGAAGTAGCCAAACCTCCTCCGTGGACAGAGTGAAAAAAGGATACATTTCTTTAAAAGGACATATCTTCAAAAGTTATAAGCCGATTGAAATAATTGTTTCGGTTTATTAAAGCTAACGGGTAAAGGCTTCTTTACATACATATCATAAATTTTTTGAAAAAGAAATACAAATCTGTTTTTATGGAAATATTGCAATTGAAGTCATATAGTGCCTTGTTTTGATTCGCTGACATTTTTAAATTTTGGCTTGGATATTGAAACAACTAAAACATTTTGACCGAAAAAAATCCCGCTCTCAGTGTAACATAAATTTTTAAATACATAATGTAATATAGACGACAATGATTAATTTACTTACCATATAATTCATACTTCATGACAACACTTAAGTATCTTCCTGCATTAAAGCAGATCTTGGTTCTAAATTAAAAGCTATATACTACGTAGAGCTACACTTAATTACAACGCCTACGGATGCGTGAATCATGTTTATGACCAAAATTGTTAATCAGGGAAAATGTCATAGCATCAGCCATCACTTAGTAATGATAGTGAAATTACATTGTAAACACAGCCAAATTAAAAAAATCGCCACTAGTTCCATCCCCATGTAATCAGAGTGTGATGAGTTTATGGCAAAATAATTTATATAATAGTTTTCTATACACTTTCCTTCGAAGGTTGATACGCCAAAATTATAATATAAATTATTTTGCCATAAACTCATCAGACTCTGATTAAATGGGGATGGAACTAGTGGCGACTTTTTAATTTGGCTGTGTTTAGTTGCTTTATGTGCATCGCATTGTTACTTAAAGCACTAGAGCACCAATGATGCACAACTTATTAAGTCCCAGCGTTTATTTATATTATGATAAGGAACATATTATCACTATTAAACCTCAGTGGCGTAGCGACGGGGGGCAGGGGCACGTCCCATGGGCGCCACCTGGGGGCGCCGAAATGACCAATTCAGCATCGATTCTGCGCTCCATCCAAGTGATCAAAGTCTAAATTAAAGACCGAAATACACTGAACTCTAATATAACCAAAATTACTCAGTGGTAATTGTGCAAATTTACGCACGCTCCGCGCGTGGTTGTTTTTAAGAATGGAAGAGGGACACCATTATGTATCCTTGGCCCCGGGCGGTAAAACCACTAGCAACGCCACTGGGTAAATCTTCGAACAAGACACGGCTCCTAGTGGACGTTCTTTTGGCATAGTGCAGTTACGTCCACAGCAAATTCACCGTGACCTTTCCAGCCATAAACCCGCTTATTGAAGATTAAACCGATATATGCAGTACTAAACCATTATATAGTAATCTATTGTCCAATGCAAATGTATTACCACCTGATAATATTAATCCAATGAGCGACCGAATTGTCCGCTACGGACGACTAATCCAATCGATAATGATGCTATTGACATGTACGAGCGGAGCTCCACTGACCGAGTTTTGGGGTATTTTTCACTGGTTTGCAGCTGTTTGCTGTCATTTACTCATCAAGGCGGACCACCGTTATTATAAGGACTATGCCAATTATTTAAAGATTGACATGTAGAGAATAAGCCATACTTGATTGACAGAAAGTACTAAATTTGTACCTATGACGGTTTTATGACACCAATCTTCAAAATACGATCAAGCTATGGCTGCCCGGTGAAGCAAAATGTGCATTGGAATAACACGGCGAGTTTGGATAGATGGTAGGATTTCTTTTTAATAAAAATGTATGTTCCCCCGTTATTAAAGCTTGTACCGGGTTGAAGATTCAGATATTTGGAAAAGAATAAGTAATTGAAACATAGAGCAAGTACTAAAATCATAGCTTTTATACTTTTTGATATATGATGCTAACTAGTTCATCCCCTATAGCTACAACACTGCGCTACCAGTGGGGTTCAATTGCCTATTGTGAGTGCCCCTGTGTTGTGTATGCACATCATGCAGTTATTGTTAACTACATGTATGCACATGTAGTTAACAATAACTGCATGATGGCATACCACACTCCAACAGACTTTCTGACTGCGGATGGATACACTTGGTCAAATTGTGGCAAACTCTGCCACTTGTGTACAAATTAAATGGGTATAGAGATTGTTCTCAAATATTAATGAAGTTAGACAAACATACGGGATATAATGAACTTTTGACATGACGCCATGATTACATGATTTTATTAGTCGTTTTATATACCACCTATACCGTATGTCATAATACTAATATTTGTAATTATATACATGTATATATAACTAATCTTTTGCACATTCAGGAAGCACTGCCACACTCTGTTGGTATGTGTCATACCACACTCCAACAGACTTTCTGACTGCGGATGGACACACTTGGTCAGATTGCGGCAAACTCTGGACATTATAAATATAATTCCCCAGAGGTGACATAAAACACAATGAGGGGTTGCGATGTTCCCCACGTATTGCGCTTTACAGCCGTTAGTTCGTGCCCGGTTTCGTACAGCATTCGTACGCATGTACATACAGCATAAAGATGTACGAGGAGTGGTCAATAATATCCCGCAACTATTATTTATATCTGCTCATGCATGACTTAGATGACTGTTACTTACGATCAATAAAGTGTGTACCTTTGTCTTTCAAAACACAAAACAATTAGTATTGAGTACCTTAATTACGTAATCTCATTTGCATAAAGTCATTGCTATATGTACACTGAAAATTATCAACATTTATACTAAGTCTTATGATAAAATTAGACAAACATTTGGAAATTCAAATTTCTTATTCAATCCAGAGCCTCTCTATGGTGTGCTACTTTGATTACAAAAACATGACCTTTTGAACACAAAAGTATCATTAAGAAAGAAATGTTTGTGATTTCTCCACTGGGACCTCCCTTTTTAATAATCAGTAGATACCCAATCGAACCAGGTACTATTTGTTAAATCTTTTATTATGTAAAGAACAATGGGTATTAAAACGTACTCAAAATTGGTGATATTCAACATGATCTTTAATAAAAAATGGTACATAAAAAGACTCCATACTTTTATTCTCGAGATATTTGGAATTATGTAACAATACCTAAATTTGGCGCGATATTTTCTTGACCACTTTTCACCATAAATCAGGCAGTGTCCATACGCTATTGTGTTTATGCTAATGCCATTATATAATCAAGTATTCAACATCGCTAATACATATTTGTTTTGAAAGTAACAGTCATCGAAGTCATGCATGAGCGGAGATATACCATAGTCGCGGGAACTTATTATTGACCAGCCCTCGTATATTCAATCAACGCTTGTGCGGAAGCGTTCAAGGAACTTTGCAATACGAGTATGTGGTCATTGGAGGGCGATGCCTACTTTGATTAAAACTGCATTTGATGTTAACTAAACATTGCTAATATGCCGTTTACATATCAATTGTATTTCAGTGATTCCTGAATATTATGTTTGCAAGAACACGATAACATAATATTTCGGTTAATTAAGGAAAACCGTGACTACGTACATATACAACTATAAAACGTGGTTCCTAAAGGCCCGGTCACACTATGACGGACGATAACCAAAGAAAGGTGACGAACGTGAAAATCACAAAATGTTGACGGCAAAGCGACGACAAAAGAGGAAAAACAAGATTCGCTGACGAGTGGGAACGACCTTCAGCGACAACACGACGGCAAGGGACGAAAGGCTGCTGCATGAAACGGAGACTAGCGACCAAAACCGGACGTTGTCTGGGCGGCGAGTGACGATGTCTCGACGGAGCCTGACAACAAGCAACGAGGTCAGACGGCTGGCAGCGGATTTGCTTGCGGCAAGGAACGGCAGCTGACGGTGGATTGCGGCGATGATGATGCGGGCACGGTGGCGAAGCGGTACATGCTCTGCCTCGCATTCGGAGTGTTGCGAGTACGAGCCCCGGCGGTGCCATCGTGTTGTGCACTTGGGCAAGGCGCTTTACCTCACTTGCCTCTCTCTACCCAGGGGTGAATTGAGGGAGCTGTTAGGAATATTGTCCATTAAAGGTATGAGCATGCCTTAGGCATTGTATGGCAGCTGACATGTTCTAATGACAGCGGAATAAATGTAAAGCGCTTTGATACATGTGAAAGGTGCTGTATAAATATCAACATTTATTTATTTTATTTTATGACGTGACTCAGCGGCCGACATCAAAGCATGCGGGTTGTATAGTCCACTTTGGTGTTCCCACAACGTTCTGGTCATCCACTCAAAAATATCAATATCAATAATAATCAAAAATATCAACATCAATATCAATAATAATCAAAAATATTACACATATCAATAATAATTTTAAAAAATTAACATAAATATCAGTAATAGGTCCTGTGTCATATACTGGGGTACCCAAAAAGGTGGTTTTGTTACATTTTGATGTGCAGCTTGGATTTCAAACACTGTCTCTTGAGCATTCCTTCACTTAGAAGATTCTATCAGGTCTTAAATTGAGGCTAATTTATTCTATATTACTCATGTTTTTAACCTGTTTTAAAATAATTTTTAATATTTTCTTATGACGTTTGGCATGAAATGTGCCAAGGGTGGTTGAGGATTAGGAGGAGGAGGATTAGGAGGAGGAGGATTAGGAGGAGGGATTCGTATCGTAAATTTGATCTAAAAATTTGAATCTAGTAAAAAATGTCTAAATGAACTCCCAGACATCTATACCAAGTAAATAAATACAGAAGGTCATTTAGAAGACTAATACTTGCTCAGAATGATTGTAAATGTGGAAAAAAAGAGGTGGGGTTAAATCCCACGTACTTTGTGTTTTTGCCCGCACTCTCTCATTTTTTAACCGATTTCCATAAAAACGGTGTCAAAATGCTCAGGAGGATGAACCACTTCAAATGAGACATGTAGGTAAAATGTTTGAAACATTTCGGTTTTTTTACTATGTAACACAAAGGTACCCCCAAGTTCTGACACAGGACCAATAATCAAAAATAGTTAAATCAATATCAATAATAATCAAAACTATTCTTATCAATAACAATCAAAAATATTAACATAAATATCAATTATTATAATCAAAGATATTAATATCAAAAAATATTACACATATCAATAATAATAAAAAAATTTATATAAATATCAATAATAATCAAAATCAATATCAATAACAATCCAAACTATTATATCAATATCAATAATAATCAAATATATTAACATCAATATATCAATAATGATCAAAAATATTATCATCAATATCAATAATAATCAAAATATTAATATCAGTATCAATAATAATCAAAAATATTAACATCAATAATAATAACATATCAATATCAATAATAATCAAAATATTATATTTTGATTATTATTGATATTCTTCTATATGAACTTCAAAATTGCATCGTGCCGGACAGTCTTTTGAAATCGAACTGACGACAAAAGTTTAAAATCGTGGACCATCGTTTAAAAATCGTAACCCATCGCAGACCACCGTTTCCATGGCGCAGGTACTCGCAAACGACCCGCTATCAACAGTCAACATCCGTCACCCTCCGCACAAAATTCGCAAGTCACTGTCGCACCAAGATCGTTACAATTTCGTCATTTGCCGCAATGTGTCGTCAGGGTTCGAGATGTGACGTCACTTGCCGTTGTTTTTTCGTCAATGGTCGTTGACAACGACTACCAATGAAATTGTGACGACCTCAAAACGACTAAAGACGGCTTCACACGGTATGGAAACGTCAAAGAAATTAGGGTTGCGGTCTCCAACGAAATCTGAACTGAATCACAACTACTTCTTTTGCCGTCATAAAATTTTCAACATGTTGAAAATTTGCCGACGAACGCGACGAATAATTTCGGCCGTCTGCGGTCGCTAACGGATTCGTCAGCGACAACTAACGGCAACACACGATGAGTTACGGTAAATTCAAAATTGCAATTCGCAGCTTAACGTCGCTTGCCGTTCACCCCTATTCGTCATAGTGTGACCGGGCCTTAAAGGTCCGGTCACACTATGACGGCAGATAACTTTCAACGAAAGGTGACGAACGTGAAAATCACAAAATGTTGACGACAAAGCGACGGCAAAAGAGGAAAAACAAGATTCGCTGACGAGTGGGAACGACCTTCAGCGACAACACGACAACAAGGGACGAAAGGCTGCGGCAGGAAACGGAAACTAGCGACCAAAACCGCACGTTTTCTGGGCGGCGAGTGACGATGTCTCGACGGAACCCGACAACAACCAACAAGGTCAGACGGCTGGCAGCGGATTTGCTTGCGGCAAGGAACGGCAGCTGACGGTGGATTGCGGCGATGATGACGTGATTCTGTGGCCGACATCAAAACCTGTGTGTGCGGGTCGTATAGTTCACTTTGGCGTTCCCACTCTTCACAATGTTCTGGTCATCCACTCAAAAATATCAATATCAATAATAATCAAAAATATTAACATCAATATCAATAATAATCAAATATATTAACATCAATATATCAATAATGATCAAAAATATTATCATCAATATCAATAATAATCAAAATATTAATATCAGTATCAATAATAATCAAAAATATTAACATCAATAATAATAACATATCAATATCAATAATAATCAAAAATATTATATTTTTGATTATTATTGATATTTCTTTCTATATGAACTTCAAAATTGCATCGTGCCGGACAGTCTTTTGAAATCGAACTGACGACAAAAAGTTTAAAATCGTGGACCATCGTTTAAAAATCGTAACCCATCGCAGACCACCGTTTCCATGGCGCAGGTACTCGCAAACGACCCGCTATCAACAGTCAACATCCGTCACCCTCCGCACAAAATTCGCAAGTCACTGTCGCACCAAGATCGTTACAATTTCGTCATTTGCCGCAATGTGTCGTCAGGGTTCGAGATGTGACGTCACTTGCCGTTGTTTTTTTCGTCAATGGTCGTTGACAACGACTACCAACGAAATTGTGACGACCTCAAAACGACTAAAGACGGCTTCACACGGTATGGAAACGTCAAAGAAGTTAGGGTTGCGGTCTCCAACGAAATCTGAACTGAATCACAACTACTTCTTTTGCCGTCATAAAATTTTCAACATGTTGAAAATTTGCCGACGAACGCGACGAATAATTTCGGCCGTCTGCGGTCGCTAACGGATTCGTCAGCGACAACTAACGGCAACACACGATGAGTTACGGTAAATTCAAAATTGCAATTCGCAGCTTAACGTCGCTTGCCGTTCACCCCTATTCGTCATAGTGTGACCGGGCCTTAAAGGTCCGGTCACACTATGACGGCAGATAACCAACGAAAGGTGACGAACGTGAAAATCACAAAATGTTGACGACAAAGCGACGGCAAAAAGAGGAAAAACAAGATTCGCTGACGAGTGGGAACGACCTTCAGCGACAACACGACGGCAAGGGACGAAAGGCTGCGGCAGGAAACGGAAACTAGCGACCAAAACCGCACGTTTTCTGGGCGGCGAGTGACGATGTCTCGACGGAACCCGACAACAACCAACAAGGTCAGACGGCTGGCAGCGGATTTGCTTGCGGCAAGGAACGGCAGCTGACGGTGGATTGCGGCGATGATGACGTGATTCTGTGGCCGACATCAAAACCTGTGTGTGCGGGTCGTATAGTTCACTTTGGCGTTCCCACTCTTCACAATGTTCTGGTCATCCACTCAAAAATATCAATATCAATAATAATCAAAAATATTAACATCAATATCAATAATAATCAAAAATATTAATATCAGTATCAATAATAATCAAAAATATTAACATCAATATCAATATCAATATCAACATCAATAATAGTCAAAAATATTAATATTTTTGATTATTATTGATATTCCTTTAAATTCATAACGGCCCGCTCACACTATGACGAATAGGGGTTGCGTCCGTCGGCAAATTTTCAACATGTTGAAAATGTTGTGACTGCAAAAGAAGTAGTTGTGATTCCGTTCAGATTTCGTTGGAGACCGCAACCCTCATTTCTTTGAAGTTTTCATACCGTGCGAGGCCGTCTTTAGTCGTTTTGAGGTCGTCACAATTTCGTTGGTAGTCGTTGTCAACGACCATTGATGAAAAAACAACGGCAATTGACGTCACATCTCGAACCCTGACGACACATTGTGGCGGGCATTATGGCAAGTAATGAAATTGTAACGATCTTGGTGCGACAATGACTTGCGAATTTTGTCCGGCGGGTGACGGATATTGACTGTTGATGGCGGGTCGTTTGCGAGTACCTGGGGCATTGAAACAGTGGTCTGCGATGGGTTACGATTTTTAAACGATGGTCCACGATTTTAAACTTTTTGTGCGATTTTTGACATTTTTTGACGTCAGTTCGATTTCATTAGACTGTCCGGCACGATGCAATTTTGAAGTTCATATAAAAAGAAATATCAATAATAATTTTGATTACTATTGATATTGATATTGATTTTAATATTTTTGATTATTATTGATATTGATATTTAATTATTATTGATATTAATGATAATATTTTTTAACATTGATTATATTGATGTCAATATTTTTTATTATTGTTGATATAATAGTTTGGATTATTATTGATATTGATTTTAATATTTTGATTATTATTGATATGTGTAATATTTTGAATTATTATTGATATTGATATTTATCTTTGATTATAATAATTGATATTGATGTTAATATTTTTGATTATTATTGATATAGATATTAATAGTTTGGATTATTATTGATATGAATATTTATAGTTTTGATTATTATTGATATTTATATTAATTTTGGATTATTATTGATATGTGTAATATTGTGGATTATTATTGATATTGATATTTATCTTTGATTATAATAATTGATATTGATGTTAATATTTTTTATTATTATTGATATGTGTAATATTTGTGATTATTATTAACATTGATGTAATATTTTTGATTATTATTGATATAGATATTAATAGTTTGGATTATTATTGATATTGATTTTAATATTTTTGATTAATATTGATATTGATGTTAATATTTTTGATTATTGTTGATATTAAAATTTTTGAGTGGAAGACCAGAACGTTGTGAAGAGTGGGAACGCCAAAGTGGACTACACGACCCGCACACACACACACAGGGTTTGATGTCGGCCGCAGAGTCACGTCATCGTCGCCGCAATCCACCGTCAGCTGCCGTTCCTTACCGCCAGTAAATCCGCTGCCAGCCGTCTGACCTCGTTGCTTGTTGTCGGGCTCCGTCGAGACATCGTCATTCGCCGCTCAGACAACGTCCGATTTTGGTCGCTAGTCTCTGTTTCCTGACGCAGCCTTTCGTCCCTTGCCGTCGTGTTGTCGCTGAAGGTCATTGCCACTCGTCATAGAATCTTGCTTTTCCTGTTTTGCCGTCGCTTTGCCGCCAACATTTTGTGATTTTCACGTTCGTCACCTTTCGCTGGTTATCTGCCGTCATAGTGTGAGCGGGCCATAATCCCCATCCGTTAATATTGGTTATTTTATGCACCATGTCCAAATTCATGTTCCATTAATGGTATCTAACAACTAAAGAACTATAATTATGTTCTACTTTATTATATTCGGCAACATAACCTTTGTCCCATTTGTGTACGATCCATGTATTTTGATGGATGTCATACTCCATCATATACTGGACGGACTAGAGTTGGGGTTGGAAACAAATGCTTGAAGTACAGTGAATCCATTAACTTTTGGCAACAAAATAAGTAATGAAGTCATTGGCACTGCGCAACATAGATAAATAAAAAATTGCCATATTGAAGGTAAACTGGTGAAATATGGTGCAAAAGTGAAATAAATTCGGCACTTTGCCAAAAATTGGCACATTTAAGGCTAAATTGGCCAAATATGAGGTTAGATTGGTCATAAACCCACATGCAGGCGTCAACATTGGGGGAGGGGAGGCATGATTTTATGGACCATCCCTCTATCAAAATATTGGGGGTTCCCTCTCCCCTTCCGATCTACGCCTATGCTTATTGCCAACTTTTATGGCAAAAGGTAGTCATGGTAGTATGGCTTAAAGCTACCGCGCGCAATCGCTTTGCTGTTTTAACAAAAAAAAGATGGAAAATTTTATTGCTATTATTACTTTCTTTTACCTTTACTTAAACATTACTAAAAGAGGTTTTAAGAGAATTTAAAAGCTAAACATATGGTTGCCATAATGCCATTTAACAAAAAGTATGTAAACTGGCCTCAAAAAGAAACTTATAATTTTTCACAAGGTCATATCCTAAATTCCTGTCCATAAAAATGAACAAAAATTGCACACAGGATTACTTCAATACTCTACTCTAAACACTGGTCAGTAATCAAACAGTTGTTCAACTGACACAACAGCAAAATGCACTGACATGGAACAGCTTCCTAGACCACATTCACAACCCAATAATTGGGACCTAACACAAGAAATCCGTGAGTAAATGGAATAGTGTGGAACAAGACCGGTTTCTTAAAGAAAGTGTGTGAAAAGCAAAAGCAGCCCTGTTCCACACTATTCCACTATCTCTTTTGAAATAATCACCTGTGTAAGGAACTTGTATACGCATTCTCACAAATTTCCTTTGCTGGGTTCCAATTATTCGCCTGTGAATGTGGTCCCGGAAGCTGTTCCGTGTCAGTGTAGTCTACTGTTGTGTCAGTTGGACAACTGCTTGGTTACTAACATGTGTTTAGAGAGAGTATTGAAGTAATCCTGTGTGTAATTTTTGTTAATTTTTATGGACAGGATTTTAAGATATGACCTTGTGAAAAATTATCAGTTCCTTTTTGAGGCCAGTTTATTTATATGCATGTACAATACTACAACAAAGCAAGCAAAACCCTCCTATATCCTTAGTGCTGAGTTGTTTGTTTGTGTGTTGGGTTCGTGGGCGTGATTGTATGCACTTTGAATGACGGGTGACAATGCGCATATAAATGAGACTTCCCAGTGGGCAGTGTCAGATTTGATGGAGAAGGAGAGCACCTTTAAAAAAATCGTGATTTATGAATTGGAATTTATATCAAAAGCTCACGACTGTGTCAAAAATAGATAGAGTAATCGAGCAAAAACAATTGTTTGGGACATTATTATGAGTCGGAAAGATTTAAGGCCAAAACACCTTTTCCCAGTTGTCACACGAATGCACAACAACTGCGCACTGTTGGTATAACTTAGCAACATTTTAATCCTTATTGAAAAGTGGAGTATGATTGGACAATATTCTTGCACATTATAAAAATGAATGCAATACACTCAATTACAATCAATACAATTCAGTGTTGATTTTAAAGTTCTTTGTTCCGGACATCTCTCTGAAATAATGTCCAGTTCTAACTTTTATAATCCTTTGGCAATACATTCATAAAAACAATACTAAAACACAAAACAGATGCAAACACATTGCTGCCTTAAATTCATAGATCACAGCTCACTTCATGATTATCAAACATCTGAGCAGAAAACATGTTTACATTGTGTTAATAGCTCATTCATTCACCTTCCACATCTATAGAGATTTTCCATAACATGATACAATACAATGATCACATTGAACCATATAGTGAGGCACAGTACCTAAAAAGATAATAATAACACAAAACTGGGCATGTAGATTCTTTGAGTCACTATGATTAATTTCAGAATAGGTGACAAAATATGGAGTTTTGATACCCATGTAAAACAGGGGTCGATGGTCGATCGGAGAGTATAGTTTGACCAATCTGCGATGATTTGTTTTTTGAACTGTAAGGAAAAAAAGTATAAAAGTCAAGTTTTCTCCAGAGATGTTAAATTTGCTCTAAAATAAAGTCTCAAATGTTTCCTTTTATCATAACAATTCAAATACAAATAGGTTTCACATTATATACCGGAATTCTGTTTGGCAAGATATTCAGGTCAAAGACATCGATGCCTACTCACCATTATGGTCAGATCTTATAAAGGTTCTTTATTATATATATATAACGTTGGGTATTTACATCGATATAGAAATTTATACTTGTGTTTATATTTGTCAAGAACAAGAGATTGATCTTGATTATTGGTTTTGGCAATGTCTTGAACCACGAATCTAGAATCATACACATCTAAGGACACAGATGAAATATACACGTTACACAAATTTATACTTAAATCAGTCTTATTCATCTATAATCTCAAAATAAACAATACACACAAAAATAAAGATCACTGTTATGTAACATTCTTTTGCTTTTGTTACTATAAATATTAAACCGGTTTCTTGAAATGATTATGAATGTTTCAATCTTAATCATCTGTGCACAGAGAGAATTTGGAATACTAGAAAGTATTTTATGACAAAACATGTACATGTACTAGTTTAGATTTTCACAATCTCACAGTTTGTGGATACAGTGTTTTCCTTGTCACACGTTGTCGTCGGATGTAGAATTCAGATGTTGGCTTAATTCAGATGCCACAAGTTCATATGCGTGTCTTGATGTAGACCAGTTAGATCGTCACAGACATCATACTCTCACTGAGAAGAACCATTCAAAGTGCCACACTTTTACGGCTGTATAATAAAAGTACAAATATGAACATTCAAAAATACCAATTTATCTAGTATTATTTTAATTGAAAGCTCAATTAATTAGGAATTGCAAGATGCTTCATTAAACAACAAAGTAGTATTTGCTTCATCAAATCCACAGTTCATATCCACAATTAAGAAGAAGTCTATTTAGATAACCAAGATTACTGATCATGCTGAGTAACCAGAAGAATATTGATCGAGTGATTGAGATCATGAGATCATCTCAAATCCATATTAACAATGGGCAATGTTAATTTTCATTACCATATTTCTATTTTAGCAGAAGATTTTTATAATGCCAAAACATATTTAAAATATCACAATTATCGAAATACAACTGTATTCATCTTATGATTAGCATGGATGAGCACAATGTTTGCTTGAATACCTAATCATACATTACTATCAATTTCTAAACAAATTGGAGGAATTAATTTACTAATTTCTGTCTTGCTTTAACTTGCATAAAACCTTTACATAGACAGATGTTAAACCTTTACTACACTTTAATCCTCCACATAATAAATGTGGGTATTTTACACTATTATTTCCTTTACAAATTATTATGAAATAAAATTAACACTTACACGAAATATTTCAATTTGACATCCAAAACAACTACCCAGTAGTTAGGAGGAAAGCTCTGCTTTCATGACACAAACGTCAGCTTATAAAGATGATAACAACTCCAGCACCACTATCCTGGCAAAGTATTTGGCTACAACAAGTTACACTGGCGAGGCAGCGCAGCAGTTGAGAAAGTTCTGTTTTAACTTTCATAAAGAAATGCAAACATGCAGCCCTGTCTATACTATTCCTGCACATGGATTTAGCGCATTAACATGGAGTACAACAAGTTAGGTGTCAACCCTCCTCTGTCTTGTATTTGAATGACCAGACCAGATATCTCCCACTCCTGAACAAGGGACCAACTCATTTGCATAACAATCTGAACCCTATGTGTAGAAGCTAAGAAAATCTGCCTATCAATAAGAAGAATCATGATGCATGACTACTTGTCATAAACAACCAGCTCACTTTAAGGTGAGAAAAACATAAATCCTATTGGCCTAAAGTTATCCAAGAGGGAAAATCCATATACCATCATGACAATATTTAGTTAATAAAAACTATTAGACGCCAGCAATTTATTTATTTATTTATTTATTTATTTATTTATTTATTTATTTATTTATTTATTTATTTATTTATTTATTTATTTATTTATTTATTTATTTATTTATTTATTTATTTATTTATTTATTTATTTATTTATTTATTTATTTATTTATTTATTTATTTATTTATTTACAACATGTTTACCCAGGGTAGCCTGATTCAGCCGAAGCTGGTCTAACACGGGGTACTCAAAAATGCATTAAAAAGTTATAAAACATTGCAGAGAATATATATACAATTAACAATAATTATAATAATTATTATAACTCATAGCCATTATTAAAAGAGCATCCATTCATATAAAAAAATATTTTAATAAAACACAACACGTATATCATAAGTCAGTATAAATCTCAAGATAATATATTTGTACAATTTACAATAATTATTAAAACCATAAGCCATTATTAAATGAACATTGATATAATTCCTCGACCAACAACTTGTTTTATACCGGTAGAAATTAGTTGGCAACATGCTTTCAAAACGTATACCTGACTAACAATTTTTCTAGCAGCCAGTTCGCCCGGTCACTTTTACTTCACATAACGTTAGAATTCGATTTTGACCTCCACTCTCATGCTGGATAGTGATGTATCTACCAGTAATGGGCGACGAGCAGGGATACGATTTCCCTCCTGGATAAGTGGCATCTGACGCCGACACACCATTACAAAAACTGCCAACATCTCGTGTGTTGTGATTAGGCAGCGTTGCACTGATGTAAATCTCTGCACCAGCCAGTCGATCACCTGAAAGAAATAGGAAAGCCATAGATTCAGTTTGTTCAGTGAAGACCTCAGGACTAGAATACTTTGATAACATGATTAAACAAGATCGGTGGAGTAAACGCAGTGAACAATGTTCTTTATATCTGATCCAGAAAATGTACTTACTTGTGTACGTTTCAGCAAACACTGTTGAATTTGTCTACGAGGAGTGACTGCATCTACTGACCACCGACGCTAGAGGGATTTCGAGCGTGATTTTTTTGGGTTGCCAGTTGGTTTTCCTTCTGGGGATTTTCTTGATTCCTGTTGCAGAAACTCATCGAAAATGCGAGATAGCTGATACTGTCCTTCGTCTCTGTTCATAGTTGTAGGCCCCCTCTTTCTTATTTCTATAGGTTCTTTGATCCAGCGTTTGTATCTAAACGGTTCCAAAAAGTAAGTCCATACATAATGCGGTACTTTATGGTCAAACATTTGTCCTTCACCAGAAAATACAGCAATCTATGAAACTAGAGGCCAAAAAAGTTGCATTTTTTTACATAGGAATTTCAAGTAGGCCTATTCAAATCTATGTATGACTGGTAATTGAGGCATTGGTCTGTGTGCGTTGGTTTGCGGTAGACCATAAGTTTGACAGTACCGTCTTCCTTCCTTACAATCAATGTATCAAGAAAAGGTAGAGAACCTTGCGCTCCTTGCTCCAAAGTAAACTTGATGGAGCCAGACTTATCGACCAGATTGATGTGGTCAGTCAACTGCTGAAAGATGTCTTTGTCTTTTGATCTAGGAAGCTGTAGATATAAGAAAGAGGGCGTACAACTATGAACAGAGACGGTATCAGCTATCTCACATTTTTGATGAGTTTCTGCAACATGGATCAAGAAAATCCCCAGAAGGAATTTAAACCAACTGGCAACCCAAAACATCACACTGGAAACCCTCTGGCGTTGGTTGTCAGTAGATCCAGTCACTCCTCATCAAGTGTTGACAAAGGCAAAAGTGTTTGCTGATATGCATTTTCTGGATCAGATACAACGAACACTGACTTTGATCATACAGTCATACCATACATAAAACTATAAACACTGTAACACAGTAACATTTTATGAGCATCATGGTATGCTCCAGAAGCATTCTAGGATCAAAGTTGCAGCAGGCATTATAGGACTTAGCAGTATATGATTTTCATTCAAAGTGATTGGACATGTAGAATAAATTGGTTTCACGAAGAGTACTTGTCCTTGGATTGTAAACGTTCCATGGAGAGTCAAGTTTTTTGTAAGCGTAAATTTAAGATTCGTGTCAAAATGGCTCAGCAGGACGAGAGTTAAGTTTGCATACTTTGCTCTAAGACCCAGGAGTGTTCTATCTCAAACAAACTCATTGATTTTGTTTAGTTGCAAGCAAATATGCACTACAAGTTCAAACTATAACAATATTATATTTTTTACTTACTGCAGCAGTCTATACGGTTGAAGATAATCACAGAAGCTATGCATGTGTTTGTAAGTAATGTTAGCTCCCACCATGGATATGGTTCGTAGGCTGAAAATGCAATGAACACGAAGACTCAACGAGTTTATTCTCAACTGTAACTATCATTGGTAATACCCATGGGTAATACCCATTGGGTATGTTTATAACAGAGAGTGTGCGATAGAAGAGAAAAGGACTAAAGAAAGTGGAAAGACAATGCTAGTATAGGAGAGGGGGAGAGTGTTGGGGAGAGAGGATAGAGTAGTATGATAGCCCTTTTCGTGGTATGAATATTGAATATAAATGAGGTCAGAGGTCACTTCCTTTTTGCGTGGCTATATTTCCATATTCATGAGGTGGGCACATGTATATTACTGAGCAAGTTTGAAATATTTTTTTCGTAATGCCGTGAAGTTTAAAATATTTGTTCGTGTTTGAAAGCAGTAGCACATATTGTACACGTAATACAGGGTGAGTCAAAAAAAGTGCAATAGAGCAAAGAATCGATATGTAAGAACCAAGTTTAACTTTCTCATTATTGAAAGTTTTTATAAATGCCACACTCAATAGTCACCTTCTGTGAAAAAATTAAGTGACTCGCTTCTACCGTTTAATTTTTATGAGTCATTTTACTTTGATACCCAATTTCATTATTTGTCCACGAGATAACATGGATTTTAAATGGGAGTACACAATGCACGATAAATGCACCAGCTCTGAAAGTGACTTTAACTTAAATAAGGTTGATTTTTGCGTTATTTTCATTTCTTTTTTTCTGTTCAAACAAACTTTCTAACATTACTTTTAGTCCGTCATACCTCACTCGACTCCAACTCCAGTTGTTTTTAATCCAATA
The DNA here is from genome assembly GCF_039555335.1 of Amphiura filiformis. Lineage (NCBI taxonomy): Eukaryota > Metazoa > Echinodermata > Ophiuroidea > Amphilepidida > Amphiuridae > Amphiura > Amphiura filiformis. The sequence goes on along the minus strand of NC_092641.1, from coordinate 12,018,787 downwards.
TGTCCAACTTACTGGATGTTTTGTAATTCACTCCACTCCAATTTGCGCGCATTTCATTTCGACATTTGGAAAACCCGCCTACAAATTTATATGGTTTTGATAGAGAATAAACATCTTTAAAATAAAGGGAAAATGAAAATAACAACAAATACTGCTTCTTCTCCTTAAACAAGACCAAGGGCAATGACACTTTGGGTGCTCAATGCCAATGAGGTTAACAAACTGGCAGTAGTTCCAAATCTACATTACACAGAGTGGGCTGACATTCAAATTTTAGGTGTCTCTTGGACAAACATTAAAATTGGGTATCGCTATAAAATGTGTCATAAAAACAAAACGGTAAATGCTAATTCCTTGAATTTTTCACACAAGATCACTAATGAATATGTTATTTATAAAATGTTTTAAAACCGAAAAGGTTCAACTCGGTTCTTAAGTAAAAATGAATTATTTTCTCTATTGCACTTTTTTTGATTCACCCCGTATTGGCGCGGTAGATGCCGTGCTGGGATGGACATTCTGTATTACAGCATACGTATGGTCACGGTGTATCCCGTTGTCAAAGTACCACGTACTTTAGTACAAATTTTTGCCTCCCATTTTCAAGACAACTTCACTGTTGATCAGTCTGTTTATGACCCCCAATGATGTGATTGACAAGTGTGCTGACCATCCTGGTATGTTATTACTATCAACCATGAGTACGGACGGTGCAGAGGTGCTTTATATTCTTTCCAAACTTGATATTTCGAAGTCTCCAGGCCCTGACGGCATCAGTTCTAGACTGCTGAAATTATCTGCTCCTGTAATTGGTAACATTCTTGCTGGAATATTCAATCTTTCTGTGAGCTCGGGAAATTTTCCCGAGGACTGGAAAAAGGCGAATGTTGTGCCTATTTACAAAAATGGTTCCAAGGATGATTTTAGAAACTACCGGCTCTATCTCTGTGCTCTACAGTTGGAAAAGTTATGGAGAGGATTGTTGACAATAGACTGCAGTCGCACCTAATACTGCATGGTCTTGTCGCAGAAGGTCAGCACGGTTTCTGTCCAGGAAGATCGTGTGCTACTCAGCTTGTCACCATGTACCATGACTGGGCGTCTATTCTGGACGAACGCTCTCCTCCGAGAATTGATGCTGTGTTCCTTGATTGGTCCAAAGCCTTTGACAAGGTCAGCCATAGTCTTCTTCTGTCTAAGCTTCATGGATATGGTATATGTGGTCAAATGCTTAAATGGTTCACCTCATACCTCTATAATAGAATCCAAAGGGTGCAATACCTTGGTAAATTCTCCGATTGGATTCGTGTTAAGTCTGGGGTCCCACAGGGCTCCATTCTTGGCCCTCTACTTTTCAATGTCCATGTTCTTGATCTTCCCTGTTTTGTTTCATCGTCTCTTCCGCAGTATGCCGACGACACAGTCCTTTATAGACCCATTACATCTCCCCAGGATGAAGATATTCTTCAAGATGACTTAGATGCAATCAGGACGTGGAGTACCATTAATAGACTTCCCCTCAATGCTGCAAAATGTGTGGTAATGCATATTACCAGATCCCGTCGTCCTATTTCAGTTAGATGTCAGATGGGTGATATCCCTCTTGAAACCGTTTCTACGCACAAGCACCTCGGCGTTGTCTTGTCTTCAAACCTTGAATGGGGTCCCCATGTTGACACTATCACTAGTAAGGCCCAACGTTTGCTTGGCTTCATCCAAAGAACGGTTGGATATAATGATCCGGATACCATGAAAAAGCTTTTCTTTGCTCTGGTGAGACCTATCCTGGAGTACTGTGCTCCAGTTTGGGCTCCTAACAGAGAGGGTCACAAAATAATAGACGGGGGAATACCGTATACGGTTTGACCCCCAAAAATTGCAACAAAAGGTTTTTAACTGATTTTGAACTAACATTTATGAACTAACCGTACACAAATAAGCAGCGTGGGTTCATTGGACAACCAGAAATCCTCGTAGATGTTTTTGTACCGTTTTAAATATTTAACCCCAGTGGGTGTTATTCAAACTTTCTGAGTAAGCACCACTTTGAAGAGCCATATTTTAAGCTCCTCTCATTTGCAAAAAAAATGGTTCATTGCAAGTGCATTTCAGCTCTGTCATATGCCAATTGCTGACGAAGTTTAGGAAATATCACATCAAACCCCGATAAAATTGATAAAAACAGAACAATGTTGCATAAAGTCCGAAATTATGTCCTTCCCAAAGATCAAATTTAGCCTTCTTAGGCAAATGCACTACATTATGGCACCAAAATGTAAACTCATGGAAAGCATGTTTTCTATCAAACAATTATTTTACACCATCTCGCGACACACCTCAATTAATATTTAGCCCGTTTGGTTATGCAGACCCCTTCCAGTCTAGTCTTGGCATTTCGTGAAAAAATATTCCATACTTAATGTCAAGTCTGTATTATTATATATAAATGCGAAACAAACTTGTCCAAATTTTGCAAGCAAACCGATAACGTGACCTGGTTTAGATTTATGACTGGTGATTGGAGTGAGGATTTTCTTTTGGTGCTGTGTTTAGTGCAGTGATATTGTAAATCAGTACAATTTCAAGTAACTGTATACTGATAAGCAATTAAAATTTGACTCTCAAGAATTCAACCACAGTTACAAATCATGTCAGTGGACTCACTTGTCTGTGTGCAACTAAAAGCCGAATGCCAATCCGCATCAGTATTGCTATCAATAGCTTTAATAGCATCGCCGTTCTGTGAACTGCTTTGCATAGCAGTGGCCCCAGTTAAATCAATAGGTGTATCTGTTGGATTTAAGGATAGACAAGATATTGTTGGTCAAAGCAGTCAAAATAAGAAAAGTAAAAAGAGAGAAAGAAAGAAAGAAAGAAAGAAAGAAAGAAAGAAAGAAAGAAAGAAAGAAAGAAAGAAAGAAAGAAAGAAAGAAAGAAAGAAAGAAAGAAAGAAAGAAAGAAAAAGAAAGAAAGAAAGAACGAAAGAAAGAAAGACAAAAAAAAAAAAGAAAAAAGAAAACAAAAAAGCAAGGAAAAAAACAAACAAGAAAAGAAAGAAAGAAAGAAAGAAAAAAGAAAGAAAAAAAAAGAAAGAAAGAAAGAAAGAAAGAAAGAAGAAAGAAAGAAAGAAAGAAAGAAAGAAAGAAAGAAAGAAAGAAAGAAAGAAAGAAAGAAAGAAAAAGAAAGAAAGAAAGAAAGAAAGAAAGAAAGAAAGAAAGAAAGAAAGAAAGAAAGAAAGAAAGAAAGAAAGAAAGAAAGAAAGAAAGAAAGAAAGAAAGAAAGAAAGAAAGAAAGAATGTGGAGTTTTCTATTTCATAGACATACAAGTCATCATTCCATCACTGGCTAACTTGTTCTACAACCAGAGGCAATCTACACTATATTGGTAGTTATTAGCTGCTGGATATCAGGGCTGATCTTCCGTAAAGCTTCTAGGACCGGACTTAAATCATTCCTGGTGTAAACTATCCAATTGCGAAAACTACAAGAAAACCTGGAAAACAACCGAAGGCAAATGGGTGGCAGTCTATGGCTGACTCTGTGGTGGACCAGCGGGAATTCGGCACACCACCACGAACTGCTGATTCTTGTCCCTAGTCAGGGAACCTCTATTATTATCGGGAATTGCCTGTCACACATGATCGCACACAAGGTCGTAGGCAATTGGTGGGACCTCATCTGCCCAGAACATATTGACCCAGGTTAGCATACCGCCATATCCTTCCCGACATGCTTAGTAGCCAAGTCCGTAGAAGAGTGGATCCACACACTATGTACACAAATATACATTTGGCCACATTTTATTATACGATTAATACGAATTTATTAAAGATGGTAACAAATATTCTCTAGCAAATCGGTTATACGGTGGAACTGGTAGGCATATTATAAATTCGGGATATTAAATATCTTCCTGACCAGCCAGATCTGCGCATGGTCAAAGACGAGGATAGACGAGTATCAGACCGACGCAAACTGGCTTAGTCTTCACATCAGCCAGTTTGGTTCCGCCCCTCCACAGGGAGCGTGACCTGTGTAGGAGACTCGGTCGGACCTTGTGGGACCTCATCTCTCCCCATCGATTGAAAAAAAATAGAACACCTGTAGAAAAGTTCTACCCAATTTCCACCATTATCATGATTATTATGTTTTGTTGAATCCAAGTGTGTAAAAATATTGATCCAAAACATAATAATGATAAAATTGATGCTTTAGGCTAATATTTATTGGTCTCGCTATGAGTTGTAAAATATTGGACTCGACTACGTCTCGTCCAATATTTTAAAACTCATAGCTCGACCAATAAATATGGGCTCAATCGATGCAATTTTATATCAAGGTTAGACTAGTTCACGCAACTTGCGTCAGAGTTTTACAAAATTATATGGTTGTGAGTCATGGGTTATCTCTAAGGATAAGGAAAATAAAGAGCTCGGAATCAACTCATTTGGCACATCCTGCTACCGTATTCTGCTGAACATCAATAGAGTAGACAGATTACCAAATACTACCATCTAGAATCTGACATAGATCATACTGCAGTTACTGTTCATTTTCCTATACACAATACACAGTGCTCTCACAATTGACGTGTGACCTCTACACTGTTCAAACAGTGTATGTTAGAGGTATAGGGCATTGCCTAGTTAACGTCACTGTGTAAAAAAATAACCGGCCAATATATTTTGTACTCTCTAAAATTCTAGAAAATGTAGTTTTGTAACATGTCCTAAATTTTTAGCTAATTTAGATGTTTGGAAATATTCGCACTTTGGTGTTTTAGTAAGGAAGGGCACGGCACGGCATACAAAATTCCCTGTGTAAATCGAATGCAACTTTTAGTGACTATCACTCACTTGTGGACCGCTCTCTTCCGAAGGGCATTAAAGTTAAACCACTTGACGGATATAATAATGTATACATTACATGTAGGCTAAAAACTGAGAAGGTGTGGCATCTGCAAATGTTCGTACCTCCCTGATATTTAAATGACAGATAACAGCAAAAACAACACCCACTTCTGTCCATAACTTTGGTCAGTGGAGCGAGTCAGGTGATTATTGATTGGCAAGTGCCATATTTGGGCATAAGTGCAGTCTATGGAGCATGGGCTAGACTTTATCGATTGATTTTGCTGTATTAATTTCCTGTTAACCAGGTTTAAGTACTGCAAAAGGTCTTGCCTGACGATGAGCCTGTTAAAGAGTATGCATTGTATGTCCCAACTCATGACAAGAGGAAACACGGGCGGCATCGACTTTTGTTTTGGAAATACATTCAGTGTCTTTTGGGGGATATGGACAGCATGCTGAGTAAAGATCAACTATTAGCAATGGCTCAAGACCGATGCAGCTGGAGGAACCTTGAGGTCATCTGTTCCGCAAACGAAGGATGATAATGAGCTAACAAAATTGATTATGATATAATAGTAATCGGTAGACTTCCTCTTTCGAGGCAAAAACTCGTAGTAAACATGGCAAAACCTGCCAAATGCCTGGCCAAAATTGTTTTAAAAAAATCCAACCCTTTAAGGGCTCGGTCACCCACCTTTGCACAGTATTTTTGTGGGACATAGGAGCACATCGCACACATCAAATTGCATTGAGGAATGTCCTCCTGATACAAAATAATATTGATTTCTTTGCAATTCGCGATATAATACAAATTTTATGGCAAATTCTTAAATTGATATTTTTGACATTTAACAGTCCTCGAAGCAAACTTTATAGATTTAAGGATATGTATGTATCTAATGATAACAAGCTGGGAGGAAAAAAACGATCATCATATGAACATTTTAATCTTAATTCCTAATGAAGATATAACAATGTTTCATAAAATTGAAGAAAAGGAGTGCAAAAATAGTCTTTTTCTTTAATACCTTCAGTTTCTCCTGATTGCGCTTCCGTTGTTTGTGAAATAGTTGCGTTTGTTGTTGTGAATAAATCAGTTGGCTGTGTACCTACAAAGGGAAATAAGAAAACAACAGTAGCACTTATAAATAATATGTTGAAGGCGTAAGTGCACGCGTGCACACATGCAGTGAAGGCATTTCCTAATGTCTTGAGGCTGCGTATTTATTTTCGATCCTTGTATACATACAATATTGTGTCTAACATTGTCATAAGGGTACTACCTCTTTTGCGATTTTGAGCCCTAAAATGGGATGGATTAGTATCAAATTTGGCCTAGAAATAATCGTCTTTTCAAACAAAAATATGTTTTACATTAGGGCCTATTCATAAATGTCTTATCTTTGAAAATGCTAAATATTGGTAAAATAACTTGTCCACGGCCAATACACTCATATATAGCACCATTGGCCTGTTTGACAAATATTACTGAGAACTGCCAAGGGGGTGATACTAAATTCACGGTTGTTCTATGAAGCACGCAAACCGAATGACAATTCCCGCTGGTTTGCTAGCTAGAAAATGAGGCCAGTTATCGATCCGTGATGAATAATTCATATTCGACCCCTTGATCATGTTAATTAAGGTTGGTAAATGACAACGCCGTTAGTTTTGCGAACTTTTCCTGTTCAATGAGAGTATAGAGCGCCCTCAATACATCAGGGCGCAAATTGGGCGCAAACGATCCGGTTTATGAAAATGGCGGACGGGTATTTCCCATCAGGCACCACTGATATGTTTTTCAAAAAAAGTCTACTAATTTGATATGGGAATGAATTTTTGCAACAAATATGTTGAAATTAGGACTTGTTGTCAATAATACGAAGGAAATGCTTGACAGATACAAGGTATGAAATCATCAAGTATATTTGAAGTCACAAAACCCTTTGACACCTCACCTGACCTTCCATCATGGCGCCGTATTCGTCTGATAGTCACATGTTCACATATCACGTGATACGGGAAATCACATGGCAACATTTTAAGATTTAAGGCTTGTTAACATAGTTAACTTGTCATTAGTATTCTCGATTATTTATCTTTGTTAATTAACACATCTTTTAAATGCTGATAAATCGGGGTTTGCTACACATGATCCGTTATAACTCAATGTTAATATGAATCTAATTCTGACACGCAGAGGTGGTCACACAGCAGAATTGTACACCACCAACTTAGCTAGATTTCGGAGAGCTCTGCACTGCCACGAGAGGATGATAATGTAAATTAGAATGTACACAATACACAGTGCTCTCACCATTGACGTGTGACCTCTACACTGTTCAAACAGTGTATGTTAGAGGTATAGGGCATTGCCTAGTTAACGTCACTGTGTAAAAAAATAACCGGCCAATATATTTTGTACTCTCTAAAATTCTAGAAAATGTAGTTTTATAACATGTCCTAAATTTTTAGCTAATTTAGATGTTTGGAAATATTCGCACTTTGGTGTTTTAGTAAGGAAGGGCACGGCACGGCATACAAAATTCCCTATGTAAATCGAATGCAACTTTTAGTGACTATCACTCACTTGTGGACCGCTCTCTTCCGAAGGGCATTAAAGTTAAACCACTTGACGGATATAATAATGTATACATTACATGTAGGCTAAAAACTGAGTAGGTGTGGCATCTGGAAATGTTCGTACCTCCCTGATATTTAAATGACAGATAACAGCAAAAACAACACCCACTTCTGTCCATAACTTTGGTCAGTGGAGCGAGTCAGGTGATTATTGATTGGCAAGTGCCATATTTGGGCATAAGTGCAGTCCATGGAGCATGGGCTAGACTTTATCGATTGATTTTGCTGTATTAATTTCCTGTTAACCAGGTTTAAGTACTGCAAAAGGTCTAATCATGCTTGCTGTGCAGCATAACTGCACTATGTAACACCACTTTTTGAGAAATAGCCAGGACTCGTCAAGTGTAATTTGTAGGGCAGATACTCCGCTTGCCTGACGATGAGCCTGTTAAAGAGTATGCATTGTATGTCCCAACTCATGACAAGAGGAAACACGGGCGGCATCGACTTTTGTTTTGGAAATACATTCAGTGTCTTTTGGGGGATATGGACAGTATGCTGAGTAAAGATCAACTATTAGCAATGGCTCAAGACCGATGCAGCTGGAGGAACCTTGAGGTCATCTGTTCCGCAAACGAAGGATGATAATGAGCTAACAAAATTGATTATGATATAATATTAATCGGTAGACTTCCTCTTTCGAGGCAAAAACTCGTAGTAAACATGGCAAAACCTGCCAAATGCCTGGCCAATATTGTTGTAAAAAAATCCAACCCTTTAAGGGCTCGGTCACCCACCTTTGCACAGTATTTTTGTGGGACATAGGAGCACATCGCACACATCAAATTGCATTGAGGAATGTCCTCCTGATACAAAATAATATTGATTTCTTTGCAATTCGCGATATAATACAAATTTTATGGCAAATTCTTAAATTGATATTTTTGACATTTAACAGTCCTCGAAGCAAACTTTATAGATTTAAGGATATGTATGTATCTAATGATAACAAGCTGGGAGGAAAAGACGATCATCATACGAACATTTTAATCTTAATTCCTAAAGAAGATATAACAATGTTTCATAAAATAGAAGAAAAGGAGTGCAAAAATAGTATTTTTCTTTAATACCTTCAGTTTCTCCTGATTGCGCTTCCGTTGTTTGTGAAATAGTTGCCTTTGTTGTTGTGAATAAATCAGTTGGCTGTGTACCTACAAAGGGAAATAAGAAAACAACAGTATCACTTATAAATATGGCGTAAGTGCACGCGTGCACACATGCAGTGAAGGCATTTCCTAATGTCTTGAGGCTGCGTATTTATTTTCGATCCTTGTATACATACAATATTGTGTCTAACATTGCACATAACTGCACTATGTAACACCACTTTTTGAGAAGCAAGGACTCGTCAAGTGTAATTTGTAGGGCAGATACTCCGCTTGCCTGACGATGAGCCTGTTAAAGAGTATGCATTGTATGTCCCAACTCATGACAAGAGGAAACACGGGCGGCATCGACTTTTGTTTTGGAAATACATTCAGTGTCTTTTGGGGGATATGGACAGCATGCTGAGTAAAGATCAACTATTAGCAATGGCTCAAGACCGATGCAGCTGGAGGAACCTTGAGGTCATCTGTTCCGCAAACGAAGGATGATAATGAGCTAACAAAATTGATTATGATATAATATTAATCGGTAGACTTCCTCTTTCGAGGCAAAAACTCGTAGTAAACATGGCAAAACCTGCCAAATGCCTGGCCAAAACTGTTTAAAAAAAATCCAACCCTTTAAGGGCTCGGTCACCCACCTTTGCACAGTATTTTTGTGGGACATAGGAGCACATCGCACACATCAAATTGCATTGAGGAATGTCCTCCTGATACAAAATAATATTGATTTCTTTGCAATTCGCGATATAATACAAATTTTATGGCAAATTCTTAAATTGATATTTTTGACATTTAACAGTCCTCGAAGCAAACTTTATAGATTTAAGGATATGTATGTATCTAATGATAACAAGCTGGGAGGAAAAGACGATCATCATACCAACATTTTAATCTTAATTCCTAATGAAGATATAACAATGTTTCATAAAATAGAAGAAAAGGAGTGCAAAAATAGTCCTTTTCTTTAATACCTTCAGTTTCTCCTGATTGCGCTTCCGTTGTTTGTGAAATAGTTGCCTTTGTTGTTGTGAATAAATCAGTTGGCTGTGTACCTACAAAGGGAAATAAGAAAACAACAGTAGCACTTATAAATAATATGTTGAAGGCGTAAGTGCACGCGTGCACACATGCAGTGAAGGCATTTCCTAATGTCTTGAGGCTGCGTATTTATTGTCGATCCTTGTATACATACAATAGTGTGTCTAACATTGCACATAACTGCACTATGTAACACCTCTTTTTGAGAAGCAAGGACTCGTCAAGTGTAATTTGTAGGGCAGATACTCCGCTTGCCTGACGATGAGCCTGTTAAAGAGTTTGCATTGTATGTCCCAACTCATGACAAGAGGAAACACGGGCGGCATCGACTTTTGTTTTGGAAATACATTCAGTGTCTTTTGGGGGATATGGACAGCATGCTGAGTAAAGATCAACTATTAGCAATGGCTCAAGACCGATGCAGCTGGAGGAACCTTGAGGTCATCTGTTCCGCAAACGAAGGATGATAATGAGCTAACAAAATTGATTATGATATAATATTAATCGGTAGACTTCCTCTTTCGAGGCAAAAACTCGTAGTAAACATGGCAAAACCTGCCAAATGCCTGGCCAAAATTGTTTTAAAAAATCCAATCCTTTAAGGGCTCGGTCACCCACCTTTGCACAGTATTTTTGTGGGACATAGGAGCACATCGCACACATCAAATTGCATTGAGGAATGTCCTCCTGTTACAAAATAATATTGATTTCTTTGCAATTCGCGATATAATACAAATTTTATTGCAAATTCTTAAATTGATATTTTTGACATTTAACAGTCCTCGAAGCAAACTTTATAGATTTAAGGATATGTATGTATCTAATGATAACAAGCTGGAAGGAAAAGACGATCATCATACCAACATTTTAATCTTAATTCCTAATGAAGATATAACAATGTTTAATAAAATAGAAGAAAAGGAGGGCAAAAATAGTCCTTTTCTTTAATACCTTCAGTTTCTCCTGATTGCGCTTCCGTTGTTTGTGAAATAGTTGCCTTTGTTGTTGTGAATAAATCAGTTGGCTGTGTACCTACAAAGGGAAATAAGAAAACAACAGTAGCACTTATAAATATGGCGTAAGTGCACGCGTGCACATATGCAGTGAAGGCATTTCCTAATGTCTTGAGGCTGCGTATTTATTTTCGATCCTTGTATACATACAATATTGTGTCTAACATTGTCATAAGGGTACTACCTCTTTTGCGATTTTGAGCCCTAAAATGGGATGGATTAGTATCAAATTTGGCCTAAAAATAATCATCTTTTCAAACAAAAATATGTTTTACATTAGGGCCTATTCATAAATGTCTTATCTTTGAAAATGCTAAATATTGGTAAAATAACTTGTCCACGGCCAATAGCACCATTGGCCTGTTTGCCAAATATTACTGAGAACTGCCAACTGCATACACTGCCACGAGAGGATGGTCATGTAAATTAGAATGTACACAATGACCTGCGCATGCACGGCTATACGCCGTAGAAGTGACGTAGTTAATCGGATTAACAACCATAGCAATAGATGAATACAATTTTGACTATACCGCCCTGCACTACAACATTAATGCGGTACCGATGCATTGAACCATAGATACCAAAGAAAGACTGATCACTTGCACCTGTAAGATTAGTATCTTTAAAAAGGGTATTCAATCTATGTGTGCTGACACAGGTGATTAGTGTAATCTACTTGTAGTGCGGAGCGATCTATTCAAAAATTGTATTCATCTATTGCTATGGTAGTTAATCCGATTATGACGTCACTTCTACGGCGTATACGCCGTAGAAGTGACGTCATAATCTACAGCCTTGCCACACAATAAAGCGGTCGGTTAGTTGTTTGATCTGTAAGGCAGGATTCCAACTCGGAATTTTCATTGAGTGTAAAAGGATCACACAATAAAATTTACTTTGAATTATTTTTTGTCCTTTTGATACGTAAATAAATTAGCTGCCGGTAAGAATAGTGCGTCAAGTCGAACACCTTAATGCGGAACCAACAGAGGTTATCCACTTCACTCAAACTAATTCAATGCACGACCTCGGAGTTACCTGCATGACTTTGGCGGGCTATTTTGAAACAGTCATGGTTGCACATGCAGGTACTTCTTTAGAATGTCCTAAACAAGGTATAGCAGTCGTTGATAGGATATGCAGCTTATAGAACATGGATAACCTCTATCTAAATGTACTTACCGCAGTATTCCTGTCGATCCAGTAGGATATCAAATGCCTCTTGGTTCCAATTCGTACGATTGTTTAGTGGCATAATATCATCCACAAACCACACTTCCATATTTCCTCTACCGTCTACATAGGGGGAACACGCTTGGGTGAACTTCCGAGGAGCTACCACTCGTTGGCAATAAAATCTCTCTTTATTAGGTAGGGACCATCGCAGGGCACCGCCTCGTGATGGATCTGGTCGTTCTTTTAGCACGCATAAGTGACAAGAGACTATTGGTGACAGCACTGATAAATAAATAGAATACATTTTTAAAATTCGAAATCAGAGCATTTTTCAATTTTTGACTCCTTTTTGCTTATATATCGAGAACTGTGAGTCGGAGATAACCCAAAATGTGTCCCATGCATAATAAGTCATTTTGGTTTTATGCAAATAATTCACCTTTCCTTAGAGGTTATTATGAGGACATTAAGTATGCTGTTATGGGAACGTCTTAGAAATTCATTGCTAACACTAAAATAACAATTAGTTCCAAGTGAAATCTTGCCTTGACTATAAAGGCTTCCATCTCCTACATGGTTTAACCCCAGAACTACGAAGGGAGGTTATCCGTCATAAAAAAACCCGCACACGTTTGCGCCCAAACGGCCTAAGCTAATTTGCGCTCATTTTAGTGATAACATTTTAACCCCAGCACCTTACCCGTGGGTAGGACCGGTCGTCCAAGATGACCATAGAGGGGGGGGTGGTGAGGCTCACCATTGGTTTCTACAGTAAAATCAATGATTTTTATTTCGCTTGTATACTTAAGGGATCTCAAATGAGCGTTTATTGCGTTTCGACAGTATTTTTGTGGGACATGAGAGCACCTCAGACCTATCGAATTGCATTCTGAATACGAAGCATGTCTTTCTGATATCAAATAATTTTCATTTTTTGAAAATCACAATATAATACAAATTTTATGACAAATTATAAAAATTTGATATTTTTCAAATTTTGATATATAACAGTCCTCGAAGTAAATTATATAAATCTAATGATATATTCTTAAAGTGTATGTAGCAGGGAGGAAAAGCCGACGGTCAATTGAAAATGTTGACCTTTCATATTGAAGATATGGATTTTTTCCTAAAAGACCTAATTTTTTTGGTGTTTTTGGAAAAAATCCATATCTTCAATACGAAAGGTCAAAATTTTGAATTGATCGTCGGCTTTTCATCCCACCTACATACACTTTAAGTATAAATCATCAGATTTATAAAGTTTACATCAAGTACTGTTAAATAGCAAAAATATCAATTTTTAATGATTTGCCATAAAATGTGCATTAAATCAAAAAATAAATTATTTGATATCAGAATGACATTCTTCGTATTCAGAATGCAATTCGATATGTCTGATGTGCTCTAATGTCCCAAAATAAATACTGTCCAAACGTTCATACCCCAGCCCTTAATGATTAGGTTGAAATATCAATTTCCTTTTATATAAAGGAGAACATTAGGTAAAAATTGCATTTTTGTACAATTTTTTGCCGAAAATCAATTTTGCCTTTACTTTTGTACATAGCCAGAATTTCCCAAATTTGCATGGGCGCCCTCATATTATGACGTCATAGCGATATTATGTGGGGAATGTTGGTACTTTGTTTGGTATCACTGGATAGAGGATACCCATAGCTATACATTGGTACCAGATATAACGGTATGACGTTTATAATTGAAAAGTAGGGGTGCAACACCTCCCCTTCGTAGTCCGTGTTACAAAATATGGCTCAGTAGTTATAAGGTTAACAAAATTCGATTAAAATAAGTCCGTCATGACAGTACTATTTCTCAATGGTCTGGTGATAGTATTAAGTGTTTTATTTTTTCTATTTTTTCCTTAAGACAAAAATCTATTTAAAAACATCGAGCGTATAATAATATATACCTTGTATGCTAAAAAGAAATAATGATACCACTTGTAAGCGATGTATGTATTCCCAACACGACCACATGGTAAACTGAAATGAGATCATTTATCATGGTAACTTCGGTCTTTTTTTATATCGTAACACTTGTTATTGCGTATAGAGACATTTCCTGACAGTTGTTACTGATCTTATTTTAGTATGTTGAGTGAACAAAATTAAAATTTGATGGAAATCGTATCATGGTAACTTCGGTCTTTTTAGATCGTAACAATTGTTATTTCGTACAGAGACATTTCCTGACAGTTGTTACTGATGTTGTTTTAGTATTTTGAGCGAACAAAATTTAAAATTTGATGGAAATCGTATGTTTTATCTTTAAATTAATTAGATCCATCAAGTCAATCGGGGTGTTGGTAAAGTCCAACATAGGTAAAACGTAGTTTGATCAGCTCGTAATAGGCGGGAAATGTTAGGCTTTTACCACTACGCCGAAAAGTAGACCCACGTTAAGAGCGCTATTTGCTGACCTGACTGGTCTTTATTTTGTGCTTTAAAGAAATTAGACAAAGTATAGGACTTGAATTAATAATTCGTGATGCTTCTGGCGAGATGTTACAAGAAAATTCTCAAAAAAAAAAATTTTGATATTAATACGCGATGTTATAAGGCCCGTCGATTACGAGCTGATCAAAGTATAGTAAAATCAATGATTTTGATTTTTGTGAAATTATTCTGAAAGATATGAACTTGGTAGTTAGGAGATTGAAATATTTAGCAGACAATCCGGTAAAAAAAGGCATGTTCGTATACTTTGATTGCCGAAAATCAATTTTGTCTATACTTTTGTACATAGCAAGAATTTTCCATTTTGGCAAGGGCGTGATCACATTATGACGTCATTGGGCAATGTTTACATTTATTATGAACGTGACTCAAGGCAGCGAAAAAACCAGTCCATATTTGGCATATTGGTCCCTGTTTATTTTCTTACACAAAATAAATCGTATACCTAAACCAGCCATAAGGCATGTGAAGTCAGGCTTTTCCGCTGCCCTTAGTTGGTTTCATTTATTATGGTATCGCCGGAAGTAGGAGACCTATAGCTGTACATTAGTGCCAAATATAACATTATGTGGCGTTTAATAGGGAGAAATGTAAGGGGTAACCACCTCCCTATTTATAGTAGTAGTTCATGTTACAGAGTAGCTGCATTACTCTATAATGACAATAGAACGAGGGCTATACCATTAAGCCATTGCTTTCCAGGCTAAAAGTGCAATGGGGCGGGATTATAATAAATAAAAGCAAAACGATGGTCTTCATGCTTATTATTACTTTGAAAATGCATAATTATTAACATTTGCGAGGGCGCAATAACATTATGACGTCATAGCGATATTACGTTCCTATAAGTACAATAATAGTAGTCCAGATAGCTCCTTCAGGTAAGGCGCTATAGACGCTGCATCGCGCTGGTGCGTGAGTGGTTCACGATACGAGTTCGAGCCCACGTAGTGTCTATTTTGTTCTCACGTTGAGCAAGCTTGAAATTCCACTAGAAATTAATGATTGTAATTTGTATCTGTTTATGATAATAATAATAATAATTATTATTATTATTTTGCATATATATATATTATGCTTTATATAATGACAATGTTCTTTTGACAATAATTGCGATAACTTAAATACCACCAAATCCACCATGAACAACGTTCGTGCTGTAAAAATAGTTCATTAAAAGATGAGTTGGAAAACAATTTAAATCGACACAATGACTGATTTTTCACAAAACCTAATCCATTAGAGGATTTCAGTATGTAAATTGAAGAAAGCTTTTACATAACCATGGCAACCAGGTGTCATTAGAAAAAGAAACTAAACACTTTCTTGCCTTTCGTTGTTCATGAAAGACAAAATGAACAACAAACATCAGCATCGTTAAAGCCATAATGTACGATCTTATAATATGAAATCAAACCTGTTTTTTTTTTGCATACTTGTAATGTTTACACATGTCCCAACTTGCACCTAAATAGAATCAGCCAAATTTGTTGATTTTGTAGGTCAACAGAGCAAAGTTCGACATAAAGTCATATATTCATGAAACGGTGACTTTATGTCCTCCCATAGAACTGCATGTTAAATGGCCAAAATAACCAGTGGGGTTTCTTTCATTTTACCTTATTATTTCAGCTTAAAATGGACAGGAACCCTTCCCGGCAGTTATTACTAAAATTATTTCAACATTTTGAATGAAGAATAACAAAATTAAAATTTGCCGGAAAATAATCCCAGCGAAAGTGTAAAAAAATTAAAATTGTTTATAAATTGCTTAAAAGTGAAGGATAAGTCATTCAAATATTGTCATTTGGTATTTTTGAAATGAAAAATTTGGCAAAACACAAAGAAAACAGCAATATTAACGAAGTTGAAACCCCATTCAAATACATGTAGCTAATTTAGATACTGTCAGTATCTAAATTACAGATTCATGTGCTTATGTCTTAAATACACGGCTTTCGGCTGAACCACTAGCAGGTTATGTTTACATATCTATGACAATGACAAAGGTACCAAATTCTGATTTTTTTTTACGATCGTCCGGATGAACAAATCACTGAATGGGCCTTTAAGGCTTTTAAAGCTGCAAAATTAACAGCAAAATTTACGACTATAGTTAATGCAACCACTAAATCTATATATTTGTGTTATAATTCTTAATTCTTAAGATATAATTTTTGCATTAACCCTCTTTTGCATTAACCCTCTAATGACTTCATCTAATTCTAAGGACATAATTACGGTCATTTTAAT
The DNA here is from genome assembly GCF_039555335.1 of Amphiura filiformis. NCBI lineage: Eukaryota > Metazoa > Echinodermata > Ophiuroidea > Amphilepidida > Amphiuridae > Amphiura > Amphiura filiformis. Next base: position 12,002,219 of record NC_092641.1, on the reverse strand, counting down.
GGTCAGAATTATGTACCATCTCACCAGCGATACCACTCTTACTCTCCCCGGAGATAAGATACGCTGCCCAAGTCAGATAGGGTGATTGCAACCCAGACAATAATATTTTTAACAGTACTATTGGTATGCAAGCACTGCCGTTTACCCAGGTAGTATATAAGAAACAAAATGGGCGAAAACGTCACTTTGTCCTATGGGTCGGATATTGTTGATTTCACATGTCCGATTAGATTATATATAATGTCATACTCATAGTGACGTAATTTTTAGTACTTACTCTTTATGGTTATACTGTGATACCAAATTGGTATTAATACGTAATAGGATACTTGTACCGAATACAAAAACCGTAATTATGTAGGCAGTTAAATTATTGTCAAATTACGAAGCTCGAAAGCGTATCTTTAATTGGTAATGGCATCATGGAATCCCGTAACTGAAAACAAAACAAAGGCACATATTTAGGAAAATAAAGGGTAATGCATTATCCTTTACACGAAAATAATGTGTCCGAGGCAGTAAAAACGTAAATAATTATAATGGGTGAGGCGCAGCCGAACCCATTATTTAAACGTTTTTACTGCCGAGGACACATTATTTGTGTGTAAAGGATAATGCTGCACCCTTTATTTCTATTCTATTACCACAAAATAGTGCGATTTAAAGAGAAAATATCACATTTTTTGCCCAAATATTTCAAGTTGTTTACCTCAAGGTGGAGCGCCTACGCGTAGCCAAAGCGTAAGTGATAGCGAGTATTGCAGAACGCGTAACCAAGCGTAATGCTTTGCGTAGAATGCGTAACGACGCTAATATACTGCATCACGTTTTGCTCTGCGCTGTGATGCGAGAAGAACATGAAGTTCGTTGCCCTGGCCACTTTATTGCTAATTAATGGTCTTTCACGTGACGCGTTTCAACAAATTTTAAAAACGTTTTCATGACCTTTATATAACCCGACATTTAAATGTTATTTAAAGGTTTTGAAAAAAAAAACATTTTAAGAACATTTCTGTTTGCTGGGTTCAAATATTTTAACATAATGTAATAAGTATTGACACAATATTTGACAAAAATGTTTGCAAAAATAGTTTACAATAACATTTTTGAAAACATTTAAAAATTTTGTTGTAGTGTGTTTTCATACAAAACGTTTTAAAACGACATCATGACCTTTATATAACCCGACATTTTAATGTTATTAAAACGTTTTTACCTAAACCAAAAGCCAAAATATAACTTATTTAAAACGTTTTAAAAACATTTTTGTGTTTGCTGGGTACGTTTAAGCAATTTGTTGGACACTGCTTTTTCTGTCTCTGTAATTTGTTTTTGGATTCTAATGATCTTGCCAAATAAAAAAACAACCAAACAAATACAATTGAAGGCGTGAAGTGCCTTGTTTGGTTTCGCTGACAATTTTAAAATTCTGGCTTGAATAGTTAACCAACTAAAACATTTTGACCACAAATTCCACCTGTCACTGTAACGTGTAGGCCTACACATTTCTAATGTAATGTAGATGACAATAATTAAAGTACTTACCATCTAATTCATTCATATTTCATGACGACACTTAAGTATCCTCCGGGAATATTGATTAAAGCTGATCTTGGTTCTAAACTAATAGATACTAACTACGATAGAGAAACAACTAATTACACACGTCTTCGGATACGTGAAGTATTTTTTATGACCAAAATTGTGTTAATCATAGTGACATGACGTTGTAGTTGCTTTATGTGCATGCGCATTGTTATCTAGGATAGGCATTATATACATGTAGAGCACCAATGATGGGCACTTTTAAGGCTATATTGTCCAAATATGAGGTTAATTTAATCAGAAACTCACATACAGGTGTCTACATGGGGGTTGTTTGTATGGACCATCCCCTATCAAAATATTGGGGGTTTTCCCCCCCCCCCCGTTCTACGCCTATGCTTATTGCCCACTTTTATAGCCAAATGTAGTATGTCTCAAAGCTACCGCGCGCAATCGCTTTGCAGTTTTAACAAACATTAATGATCAGATAGACAATTTTATTGTTATTATTACTTTATTGTACCTTTATTAAAACTGTTTTACAGTTTTAAGAGAATTTAGAAGCTAAACATATGGTTGTCATAATGCAATTTAACAAGAAGTAAGTATTTATATACATGTACAATACTAAAACAAAGCAAGCAAAAACCCTCCTATATCCTTAGTGCTGAGTTGTTTGTTTATAATTGGGTTGGGTCGGTGGGTACTGTGTGCACTTTGTATGACGGGTGACACTGACAATGCGCACATAAATAAGACTTCCCCGTGGGCAGTGTCAGATTTGATGGAGAATGAGAGCACCTTTAAAAAATGGAATGTATATAGCTCACGACTGTGTCAAAAATGGATAGAGTAATCAGTAATCCAACAAAAACAATTGTTTCGGACATTATTATGAGTCGGAAAGATTTAAGGCCAAAACACCTTTTTTCAGTTGTCACACGAATGCGCAACAACTTCACACTGTTTGTATAACTTAGCAATTTTTAACACGTAATGAAAAGTGGACTATGATTGGACAATATTCTTGCATATAAACATGAATGCAATACACTCAATTACAATCAATAAAATACGGTGTTGATTACAAAGTTCTTTGTTCCGGAGGACCCTCTAAAATAATGCCCAGTTTCAACTTTGTAATTCCACGGCAATATAAATCCTTTAGCAATCCATTCATAAAAATATTATTCCTCGACCAACAACTTGTTTTATACCGGTAGATTCTTTATTTTCCAAATTAGTTGTCAACATGCTTTCTAAACATATACCTGACTAAAAACATTTTCTAGCAGTCAGTTCCCCCGGTCAATTTTACTTCACACAAGGTCAAAATTCGGTTTTGACCTCCACTCTCATGTTGGATAGTGATGTATCTACCAGTAATGGGCGACGAGCAGGGATACGATTTCCCTCCTGGATAAGTAGCATCCGACGCCGACACACCATTACAAAAACTGCCAACATCTCGTGTGTTGTGATTAGGCAGCGTTGCACTGATGTAAATCTTAGCATCAACCAGTCGATCACCTGAAAGAAATAGGAAAGCCATAGATTCAGTTTGTTCAGTGAAGACCTCAGGGCTAGAATACTTCGATAACATGATTAAACAAATTCATCAGGATCGGTGGAGTAAACAATGTTCTTTATAATAGTATCTGATCCAGAAAATGCACTTACTGTAAATTCCATCAAACACTGTTGAATTTGTCAACACTTGATGAGGAGTGACTGTATTTACTGACCACCGACGCTAGAGGGATTTCAGGTGTGATTTTATGGGTTACCAGTTGGTTTTTCTTCTGGGGATTTTCTTGATTTCTGTTGCAGAACTCATCGAAAATGTGAGATAGCTGATACTGTCCTTCGTCTCTGTTCATAGTTGTAAGCCCCGGCCCTCTTTCTTATTTCTACCGGTTCCCTGATCTCAGCTTCGACCCCCCACGACGTGATTCTTGTCAACATCATGATCGGTTATGACCGACTGGAGCGTGATAGTTAATAACTCTTTTCTCCGAGCTCTAGTGACCACTGTGTCTACTTCGCTTTTGTATTCTTCCATCCACGTACCGAGATTCCTGCCTGTTTCTCTAATATAAGATAAGTTACAGTTCATGCAGGGGATTTTATACACTGCCTGCTGTGTGAGTCGCGTTCTTCGTATATTCTTTCCGTCGTGACGCCCTTAACATATGGTAGAACAACCCTACCTTTACTCTTGTTGTTTACCTCAGTCTTTTAGTCACTTTCTTTGGTTTAACACTATGTATATATTTCATCTTTCACTTTTTCAAATGTCCAATTGGGATACCCACAGGTTTGGAGTACTTCCTGGACTTTCTTTTTTCTTCCACTTTATCCGCCTCTTCTGTCACTATGGTGTCCTTTCTGTAGTACAATAAAAGTATGACCCAAAGTGCATAGAGTGATGGGACTGGTAAATAAGGTATGGGTCTGTGTACGTTGGTTTGCGGTAGACCATAAGCTTGACAGTACCGTCTTCCTTCCTTACAATCAATGTATCCAAAAAAGGTAGAGAACCTTGCGTTTCTTGCTGTAAAGTAAACTTGATGGAGCCAGACTTATCGACCCGATTGATGTGGTCATTTCGCTGAGTTTCTACAACATGGATCATGAAAATCCGGAGAAGGAAATAAAACCAACTGGCAACATACAACATCACGCTCAAAATCAAGTGTTGGCAAAGGCAAAAGTGTTTGCTGATATGTATACAAGTAAGTGCAATTTCTGGATCAGATACAACGAGCATTGTTTACTGACTTTAATCGCAGTCATACCGGAAATGGGGATTGGTGAATTGTGCCGTTGGAACTATTGTAACACTGTAACATAATCTTAAACTTACGCTTACAAAAAGCTTGACTCTCCATGGGACGTTTACAATTCAAGATCCTCCTCGGTCAGACAAGTAAACTTCATGAAACCATTTTCTTATCACTTTCAATGAAACCATTTCCAGTTTTATGCTCCTATACTAAGTGATATAGTGTCTATATGATGTAACTTTGATCCTAGAGTGCTTCTGGAGCATACCATGATGCTGGTGCTCCAGTAAACGTTCCATGGAGAGTCAAGCTTTTGTAAGCGTAAATCTAAGATTCGTGTTAAAATGGCTCCGCAGGACGAGAATTTAGAATACATACTTTGCTCAAGGACCTAGGAATGTTTTATCTCAAACAAACTCATTGATTTTGTTTAGTTGCAAGCAAATATGCACTACAAGTTCAGACTATAACAATATTATATTTTTTACTTACTGCAGCAGTCTATACGGTTGAAGATAATCACAGAAGATATGCATGCGTTTGTAAGTAATGTTAGCTCCCACCATGGATATGGTTCGTTGGCTGAAAATGCAATGAAAACGAGCCACAAAAAGTTTATCCTCAACTATAGATATCATTGGTGTGTTTGTAACAGAGAGTGGGTGATAGAAGAGAAAAGGAGTAAAGAGAGCGGAAAGACAATGCTGGTGTAGGAGAGGGGGAGAGAGTTTGGGCGCGAGAGAGAGGAGGGAGAGTAGCATGATATCCTTTTTTCGTGTTATGGATTTTGAATATTAATGAGGTCAGAGATCACTTCCGGTTTGCATATACGTAAGTTGTCTCGGTCCCAGCCAGTTTGTGCTCCTCCGTCATTAAACAAACCGTCTGGCCCCAACCCCAAAATGACGATCCCTGATTGGTTAATGAATTTCCAAATAAAACTGTTTTAAATTGGCTATAGGACGTGACTTGTGTAAGTGACACTAAACATCGTAGGCTCCCACTATTTGTTGATACCGCAAACGCAAAATATACGCTAGCTTATATAGCAGTCACTGAGGCGCCAATCGTCTGATATCGCCTTTCATGTCAGCGACTCGCATTGTATGATGACGACGATTGGCCAATCAAAAAAGACGTACTATGAAGTTGTCGCCAGACGGTTTGTTTAGTGACGAAGGGGCACAGATCGGCTGGGACCGAGACTAATACGTAATATAGACGTGGCTATATTTGCATATTCATGAGGTGGGCGTGGTGTATTAATATGAATATTACTGAACAAGTTTGAAATATTTTTGCGTGTTGCCGTGAAGTTAAAAATATTTCAGTTCGGGGGCAGTTCGTAATTCACGGACGTCTCTGATTTCAAAGACGGGTCAGTGATTTCAAATACGGGGGTTTGTGATATCACATACGTCGAGCTTTGTTGACAGCTGGGCACTCGATGCAGCACATCGGAACGAAGCTGAGTGTATTAGAATAAGCTTTCCTATGTTTAGCAAATATCTACCTGTGCAAAAATTATATCTATCTGTGCAAATTCTGACAAATGGTTCATGAACACACTTAGATTGCAATGGTAATTGCAAAGTAAAAAAATCCCAAGAGTACCCGAGCCTGCGCTCTAATTCATGAATTGGATAGTAAAATTAGCAGGCACTCAACTTGGGCTAGCTACAACCCTGATAAGGCCTACTCACAAAATTATTCCCACTGCGCTGGCACGTTCACCAAAGTTACTAATATCGTTTGCGACTGGGTTTTGAAACTAGGGAGTATTGTGATTTATGAGACGTCTCTGAAATATGATACTGTTATCTGACATGACGCTTCAAGAGTACTTGATATCAGAGACGTTCGTGAATTATGAGTTCCTCCGAACTGATTTGTTCGTATTTAGACTATTTGGAAGCAGTGGCGGATTTTTAAAAGCTGTCAGCAAGGCAGCAGCTGCTGACAAGGCCCACCTTGCTAAATTTTTGGTGGGTATGGTCCCCCGAAATTTTGAGGTGGTAGGTGTTTGGCAGCTGACGGCGTACGGGTAATGCGAATAGTCAATATCAAGGGTCTGACTTGGCTTTCTGGAGCAATTTAGAGGTCTTTTAGAGCTGAAATTAACCAAATCAATGGTCTTTTGGAGCTCTGTTTTGGTCAAATGTAGGTGGTCGTTCAGAGCTGCAAAATTCAAAAAGGGGGTGTTTCCGGGAGAACATACCCATATGGTCATTTGTGTTAAGTGCCTCCCCAGGCTTTTACTTTAAATAGCATCATAAACGAAAAAGAACCGGAAAGTTTTCGCGCGCTGCATCCACAGATGTCTCGGTAAAATTGGGCCTAATCTAATGCTCACTGGTCTTCTTTTTTTTTTCTTAGCAACAATAATATCCCTCACGAAAAAATTCGAACTCCTTATTACTATACCTCGGGGTATTTTGTTGACAGGGCCCTTTTCCATAAATCCGCCACTGTTTGGACGAAGTTGAAACATTGTTGTGTGCGTGTGTTTGGAAATATTAGGAAGGAAGTAATTACAGGAAGTACATGTAATTAAATGGGTATCAAAAAAACCTTATTTAAAAATACTGTGAGAAACTTTTATCGTTTGTTTTTCTGTGCTCCGACAGTGTAAATTTTACAATCACCGAGTCTGTTTGAATGCCATACTTTTACGTGGGTATAAAGGAGCAGACATGTACTAGCGGGTATCAAAAAATTTTGAAATCACCCAGAAAAGAAGGAGCTATATTGTCAATGTATAATTTATTATGGTGGAAATTGGTATCATAAGTATAACTTTCTATATAAGTGGCGCTAGATTTTCTGTCAGTAACCCCGCTAACCGCATATTCTGCAAGACGGAGAAGGGTTACAGTGCCCAGAAAATCTATGATGAAAAGAAGGCTGTCTACGGTGACGATATGGCACTGTTGCCTTTTGGAAAAGAATTTTCCAAACTGGCCACATGTTCCTCACAGATGAGCCAAGAAGTGGATGTCCATCGCTTACGGGCGATGCAGCCACAGTGAAGAAAGTGGTGGATCTTATCGTGAAAGACCGATCAGCATGTTCATGCATGAAACTGATCTCAGATGAACAAACTGCATATGAAGAGCTTTGTTGCAAAACCCCTTACATCCACTTTTGACTTTTTTTGAAAAACAGCTCTTTTTAATTGTGCAAGTATTACTTGTTCGATTTGATTCAATTCGGGTTTGGATAAAGAGTTGATGAATAGAAACTAAAAGAATAGGTTTGGTACAATTTTCAAGCCTTCCTATTTATTTTATTATTTATTTTATATCGCACCTTTTGTGGATATAAGGGGTTTTGCAACAAATTAAATTTAACCCTTTTCTAGAAACCACCTTTGCAATCAAATTTTGAGCCCATTTGTTTGCACTACTTTATGTAACTTGACTAATGCTTTCAAAATCAAAAAGAAAAATTGAAATATCTCATTATATTTTTAATTATGAATTTTTAATTAAATTCGGGAAAATGGCATTTTTTGGGTATATCCGAAGCTACACCTTTTGTTAATTAAAATGATTTTTTCAAACATAGTGACCCAAAACAGTTCCTTTTGGTTTTAATAGGTAAAGAACATTCCAGGCTCCTATTATACATCAAAAAAATTAAAACAAAACAATTCTATATTCATTTTACGTTCAGATTTCCGGAAATTCCCTAAGATTTTCCAAACGGGAAATATACGATACCTCCGGAAAGGAAGGTAATATGAAGGTCAAACAACCACCAAAATGTGTATTTTTACCCACACTATAATATCATGCCAATAACTCAATTTCAGCCAAAAGTGGATGTAAGGGGTTTTGAAACAAATCTCTTCATATGTCTAAGCTGTCAGCATAGTGGGTTCCGCGCTTGCTGACTCCTGACTCCTTACATATATCAGCCCAATTCTCTTGATCTTGCTGCAATTGATTTGTTATTGTTCCCATAGATGAAAACTCCACTGCGTGGTAGGCGATTGATGACACTGAGGAAGTCATGCAAGAGGTGGAATAGTAGTTTCCAACGCAATCTGAGGACTTCTACAACAGCGGCATGGGCAGTTTCAAGAAACGGTGGAAAAAATGGTTGACTCTTGATGGAGACTATGTAGAGAAGTCACTCAAATTGGGACATTTTAAAGATTGTTTTGTATTGTATCTTTAAAAGTAATGATGTAAAGTACATAAAAGTATACATTCTCAGAAGAAAAAAGGATGCAAGAAATCGAACTAGCACGGCAAATATATGCCAAAAATAGCAGTTTTTGAGAAAGGCGCCACAAGTTCTAAAGACACAAAACTAGAAAGTTTTTTCTCAAATTTTTGATTTTTTTTTTATTCGTTTTAAAAATATATCTTAAATATCCAAAATGTTGGTCAAAAAGGGCAAGATTTGATCTTTTTTTACTCATATTTTTAAAACGAAGAAAAAATCAAAAATTTGAGAAAACTCTTCCTAGTTCCTTTAGAACACGAAAAAATATGCAATTTTCGTCAATTTCTATATCAATTGTTCAATTATTCAATTGTTCATTTGAAACACATGATTAACCCAAATTTTCTTGAAAGCAGAAGGGATAGATCGATGGATATTATCTTATAATCGTTTCTAGTAGTGACATGGTCATGCTCTGCAATTTATCTCTCTGTGTTCCTCTTTATTTGAACGTTTTGTAAATGCTCCAATTTTCATTTATTTTTATAAATCATTGTTAATCTAGGGCTTTTGGTATCAAATGTGGTATCCCATTGCGGCCCTGATTTGGTAAAATGATCTAACTTGAAATTAAAATCGCTCTTTCGAGAAAAAGAGCTTTAAAGTTTGAACACTTGACGTTTTTCTTTTTGAATAAAATAAATTATTAAACAGATCTAATGTCTTAGAAAATATAAAAATCTCATTATTTGGTGGCATGGTGGTGATTTTAGGATGTCACCAATGGAAAGAGCGCCCTCACATTACCCATGATATGGATTTATCTCAAAATGTCCCAATTTCAAGTTAGATCGTTTTACCAAATCAAGGCCCATGGAGCTAACAAGTTTATGCACACGCCCATATCAATCAAGTTGTCATAGCGTGACCAGGTTTAGATTTATGTCTGGTGATTGGAGTGAGGACTCTCCCTTGGTGCTGTGTTTAGTTAACATCTTTAACATCTACAGTGCAATTGTAAATCAGTACAATTTAAAATAACTGTATAGTGAGCAGCAAATTAAAATTTTGCTCTCAAGAATTCAACCACAGTTACAAATCATTTCAGTTGACTCACTTGTTTGTGTGCAACTAAAAGCCGGACCCCAATCCGCATCAGTATTGCCATCAATAGCTTTAATAGCATCGCCGTTATTTGAACTGCTTTGCATAGCAGTTGCTCCAGTTAAATCAATTGGCGTATCTGTTGGATTTAAGGTAGACAAGGTATTGTTGAGCGAAGCAGCCAGAAATCGATTTTCATATATTATTGAAAAAAAAACCACTTTGTTGTTGTGCAAAAGTTCATTCTACAAATCATTTACTATGAAAACTTGCTTGATTTATTGTTGTTAATGAGTTATGTACGTTTTACAAAAGTGTTGTTGTTTCAACCCTCTTTACAACATAACTCAAGAACCACAGGACCTACAAAAGTATATCTGTAATATTTGAAATCTTCTACACACTCGCTATGAAATGATCAATGCAGTTTTTGCCAAAGCTCACTACCATTCGCAGGATGCTATGAACTAACAAATCGCAACAGTTTAAAATAGTTGCTAACCTTAAATATATATATATACATAACATAATATTATTAAAAAAGAAAGAACAGCTGTTTACCAACCCAAAGTGTTAAAATTAAACAAGACAACAAATAAACACAAATGCATCAACCCGCAAGAAAAACGCATTTTTCTAAAGCTTGCTCTGATTGGTTCTCGCCTTCTAAAAGTGTATGAATTTAGGTTGGTAAACAGTTCTTTATTTCTTTTTTGTCTACTTTCATATGAGCTAACTGTGTATATTAGTATTTAAGTGTTTTTGTTTAAGTAGATTAAGCTGGGTTACAACCACCGGCCAATTGACACACCATTTTCATCTCATAGACATACAAGAGCGGATGAAAAGATGTATCTTCAAACGGTCAATAGGATGGTGCTGAACAGGTCATCATTGATCAATCTTCCACCACAGCACATCACTGGCTAACTTGTTCCACAACCAGAGGCAAGCTACACTATATTGGTAGTTATTAGCTATATATCCGTAAACAAGCTGAATCAGTGCTGATCACCCGTGACGCTGCTAGGACTGGACTAAAATAATTCCTGGTGTAAACTATCCAATTGCGAAAACTACAAGAAAACCTCGAAAACAACCGAAGGCAAATGACTCTGTGATGGACCAGAGGGAACTCGACACACCACCACGAACTGCTGGCCCTGATTCTTGTCGCTAGTCTGCCTTCCAACCTCTTGCAATATCTATATACAATGTAGGCCTATACCTTCTTTTTCAACAAGAGAAGAGCCATCAACGGGATGTGCTGATGCTGGTGTCAACATCATTGGGATACAATAACATCAGCTTATTACCCCAATCCAATAGTAGAATTTTGGTCAGATGATAGAAACCGAGTAATGGTGTATTGATATGCTACTCAACAGGGGCAAGGTGATGTTGGTATACTCGTGTCCAAATTCAACTTCAAATACCGCAGAGGATAGAAGTCATCACTGACCCCAATTTCTTCTTCGCCAAGGCCCGTAGGGTCGCAACGGCCCAGACGGCCCAGTACCGTTCATGCTGAGCGGGGGCACCGGAACAGCCCCCCCCCGACACACGCTGGCTATGCCACTGGATATGAACATAGGTAAAACATTTTGGTTATATTAATATCAAAAGAGGATCTAAAGTCACTGCGATCGCGCCTGTTTTCATCATGATAAATCCTAGTCATTATACTTACTTAGACAGAATACGGAGGAATGTATGTCACAATACTCAAACCGTATTGCTTCATTAGTAGTGTAACACCACGCTCCTCCTTGACCATCATCGGGGTCTGGGTTTCTGCAGTAATTATGATCTCCTAAGCCAGATTCCGGAAAATTTTCAAGTGTGTAGTACGTGTGCACGTGTGGTACCTGTTCTGTCCACTTCTGACATACATTTCCTGTTCTAGTAATAGCTACTCTACCTCGAAAGTCTGCGCCATTGGCGTCAGAGTAGCATTCATTATCTCCACCTGAATTGAAAAGGATAGATATGAGAGAGATAAGAATATCCAAACGTACGTATCATACGTCCGTACATCTATTCAATATCCCGTCACTAGAGAGTGGTTCTAAATAAATATCGTCGACCGTATCACATACTGACGTATTCGACATTTGTAAAATTTTTGAGAAAATTGGTATGTTAGCATTGTTCAGTCCTGTACAATGATTTTATATAGTCGATAATATATTATCGAGTAGTGCACATGGAGGCAGCCATTAGCAGACCACCCATTGTCAGATGGCTGGATGATTTTCAACTGCACACACAAATGAATAGGAGAATTTTGAAAATGAATCATGACTTTTTGATAAACCACTTACGACAGCATTCAAGCTTTGACTTACTTTTTGTGGCCAGAATGGTGAAAACATAAAGTGAAAGATATCCTACTTAAAGGAACATTTTCTAGGGTAAAATTTTGTGTAGAAACTGAATCTGACATTAAAAAAATGCATAATTATCAACTTGAACATTTTTCTCATAGCACTGTACAGGCATATTTCTGCCCGAAATCCTCAAATAGGAGTGAAAATTTGCTTCAAAATGGGGATTCTTAGGGCTAAATAAACATAAACTTGCTCTAGAGGGAGGTATTGGCAAGAGCAAGTTTGTGTTTGTTTAGCCTTAAACCTCCCAGTTTTGAAGGACTTATTTTTTTTAGAGAATCCATTAATTTTTTCACGCCCTCAAAATTCTTAGGGGTGGGGGTAGCATATTGCAAGTTATTTTCTTTTCTGTAAATAAAGCTTACTTATTTATTATATTACCATTGAGCCTATTTCTACTTTTTCTTTCCCAAAAGAAAAAAAAATCGTAATAAACCTATCATCGCGGCTTTAGTTGTAGATGTGGATTTTATTTCTTCAAAATATGCAATCTAGCCGTGCCGTGCAATAGAATGTACGGAATATAACAAAAATGCACGGTGCATATAACGAAAATGCACTGCGCATATAACCAAATTCCACAGTAGCGACGTAGGCCGTAAAAAAGTTTATTTATTGAATGACATGTGACCATCAATCAACCAATCAAATGATAAGGATCTACTTAGGTGTTATATAATAGAGGAGAGTAATAACACAAATTCCTATCGTTTATTCTCTAATTAGTTTTCATTCATTATTATTACCAGTTTGCTGATTTTTTTTTTCTGATTTCGTTTATTATTAGGCCATTATTAAAGGTTCTAAACATAAATAAATGTTATTACGGTGGAATTCATATTCAGTGGATGTGGTCTAGTTTAATGAACCTTTCATTTTAAATGTGAATTCTATGGACATGGAGATGAAAATTACAGAATGCTGGAAAGCGCCTTATTAACCCTTTGCACGGATCCGCCATCTTGCTCCAAAAAAGAGGTTCTCCCTGCGAACGCATGCGCAAAAAGTGCATTTCTGTATCTCTCGCATTTCTAGCAACGCGCCAGAAGTCTTTTACAATGCGTACGTGGCAATTAAAGCACGCGTTTGACAGACGAACGCACACGAAACACGCACTTTGCAGGTAGACACTCGTTTTGAAATGACCGTGCGATGGGCGAAAGCCTCTTTGTGCGTCAGTTAAGTCAATTCGTCGGCTGTATTCCATAGCGGCGTATAGTGTGGCCACGCGACAACTTTTCGAGAAAATCGGGTTTAAAGAAATGCCAATTTAAAATCGAGTTGTGTAAATCAAACACGCCACATATTTTGTAAATGGTGTGAAATATCTGTAGTAAACTAAATAGATTTTATTTTTATGTATTTTTCAAAAGAAATAAATACATAATATAGCTGGCAAACTGAAAACAATAAGTACAAAACTATACGTCACTATGAAAAACACGCAAACGCAATACCCTAACCTAACGTTAACCTTACGCCACCTTGATCGCCGTGTAATCCCTATGGCGTTGCTTTTCGTCGGCTTCATTCCATAGTGGCGTATAGGTCCGATACGTCACTATGACATGTAGCGAGGTGTACGCCACTATGACATTCAATGTTTTTTCATTTTTGCCGATATATCTTAATTATGAAATGTGTATAAAAGGTGGCGTATAGTCGGTACGCCACTATGGAAAACACAAAATTTCACTTTGTGACTTTACGCCACACTTAATTAATTAATTACTAATTAATTAGCTAATTTTGACAGATGAGACTTAGATAAAGGAAAGAGAACATCATTAAAAATTTATGTGCCCATTTTCAAAAAAATGACCAAAAATCACTATACGCCACTATGGAATACAGCCGACGAATTGTGTTACACAATTTGCATCGGTACGGATGCTACTTGAGCAAGTACACATATGGTTAAATACTTTTTAAAAGGCTATAGCCAGAACAAGGTGCCTACCGCAGAATCAAGTAGAACCTATGCGTGAGAGTGAGTCCCAATCCTCCTAGCTATACTTACTACCACAGAATCGTGTAGAACCTATGTCACAATATTCCCAACGCAATTCCTCATCAATAGTGTAACACCAAGTGCCTTTTGGTTCGTTATCAGGATTTCTGCAGTAATTATGATCTCCTAGCCCAATTCCTGGATAGTTATCTGGCGTTACTTCGTGCTGATGTGGTACTTGTTCAGTCCACTTTTGACATGTTTTGCCTGTTACAGTAACGGCTACTGTACCACGGTAATCTCCGCCTATGGCGTCTGAATAGCATTCAATATCTGAAAGTCATATTAGTTTTTTAATGTCTTTTTATTTATCGGTATCATGTGAAAAAGACATAAATAAGTCAAATAAAAAATGTAACAAAATTCGTCACTCGCATCACATATCGTATGTCACGAAATAAAGTTTATGTTTGTGACATGTATGTTGTTTTGTATGTGTATACGTATATCGTTGTCACCATAACGTTAAGAAAAGAATTAAAATCATGAAATAATTTACAAATCAAATTATATCACATTTTTCATCTTAAATATAGCATCATAATCATAGATGTTTTTTTAAACACGTTGTTTCCTGATTTCGTGAGAGTACTTCGATCGCGTTAGAGACACAACATTATGTGACATTCGCATTAGAGATACGACAGTATGTGACCAACCTGGTCTCCCAAATAAACTGCCGTATATAGTCAGTTTACAATTAATGATCTTAAACTAACCATATACGGCAGTTTGAGATATTTGATAACGCCTTCTGTTGTTATGAATTAAATTTAGTGCGTTTATCCTCCGTTCTGAAGATATTTTGATACTAGTTTTTGAAAAACAATGGCTCTTCAAAGTGATACGTACTCAGAAAATTTGAATGCCCCTCTGAGGCCAAGTGTTGTAAACTTACTGTACATAAATAAACAGCGTGAGTTTATTGGACAACCAGGAATCCCTGCAGTTGCCTTTTTACCGTAAGTTTATAACATTTGACCGCAGTGGGGGACATTCAAACTTTCTGTGTTCGTATCACTTTGAAGAGCTATATTTTAAGCTCCTCCCATTTTCAATAATGGTACATACAAGTGCATTCAGCACTGACAAATGCCAATTGCTGACAAAGTTTAGGAAATATCACCTCAAACCCCAATAAATAGTTACACAACAATGTTGCATAAAGTTAGGCAAATGCACCACATTATGAGCACCATAATGTAAACTCATGGAAAGCACATTTTCTATCAAAACTTATTTGACCTCATCACCCGACACACCCCAATAAATATTTAACCCGTGCGGTTTATGAAGTGAAGAAATATTCCATATTAAATGTCAAGTCTGTATTAGATATCCGATATAAAGGGTGAGAAACCTTTACCAGGAAAAATGGGCGTGTTGTTCTGGACTGGTGAGATGTTAGTTGGTTTGAGGTTGAGAACCTAAGAGTCAATACCTCAACTAATATCTCATTATTTCTGGTAATGGTCTGTTTTGAACCGTTCATCTTACAAATACAATAAATTAAATTGTTTGCACAAACATATGTATATATAGTTCAAAAAGAAATTTGATGCCACACGTGCGACATTTAAGTTGTTCAGAGTTTTGGAAGTATAACTTTTCAATCCTGTTTTGAGGTCATATTATTATGATCAACCTTTAATTTATATATAGAGTGAGAAATATTATTTTCAAAAAAATTACCGCTACAGTTTAATCCATCCCCACTGAATCCTGCATTACAGGTACAATCGTAACTACCAGGGTTGTTACTACAAGTTGCGTTGGAGTGACAGGGACTATTCATGCACTCATCATCGTCTAAAAGGAGGATAAAACTAATATTAGCTACTTTGCATGAAGTAGAGAACTCTCTGTTATATTTTCAAGTTACATAAGTAGTATTTTCCTAACATTTATCGGTACAACTTAATCAATCCTCGCTGAAAATTACATGCAGGTATAATCGTAACTGTCATTCTCAAGCTGCATTGGAGTGACCAATTTGTATATAGTAAAGAACCCTTGGTTATATTTTCAAATTACACTGACCATCCAGTTCAATGATTTCCAAACCTCTTTCTTAAAGCTTCTTGGATCAGAAGATGATAGAGGGCGGGTATTGAACTGAAGGCCTATAGATAATAACATCAGTGCTCTTCTCCATCTGACTCATTAGCTCAGTTGGTAGAGCATCGGTTCGGCGCTCCGAAGGTCCCAGGTTCAAATCCTGGATGGTCAGTGAAATTTTTTCACTGGCTGTCATTTATGTATGTGTTGACTTGTGTTAAAAACCTTTCTCATATTTAATTTACCACATAGTTTGACTTTATTTCTCCGTACATAAGTAGTGTTTTTCGAACATTTATCGGTACAGCTTAATCCATTCATACTGAATCCTGCACTAGTACAATCGTAAGTGTCATCCGCTATTTTCAACCCAATATAAATATAATTTTCATAAACTTTACCGCTACAGCTGAATCCATCCCCACTGAATCCTACATTACAGGTGCAATCGTAACTACCATGGTTGTTGTTGCAATTTGCGTTAGAGTCACAGGGAATAGTCAGACACTCATCAACGTCTAGAGAAAGTAATTAGAAACAGTATTAGCAATAAGCCAAATCGGCATTGGAAGTTTGCAATGCATTGTAGGACAGTTTTGGGACACTTTGTCCATTGACCTCTCAGAAAATTCAGAAATATTGGGTTTTTGTACTGTGATGTGCCCTCAGTAATTTAGATTGATGATTTATCTTTGTTTTACAAAGTTACATGAGTGATGACATTTTGGGGGAATTCCCCTCTCAAATTGAGCAAACCAAGTTGAATCATATCTAATTTGGAATATTTGGAAACCCCCTGAAAATGATGTAATGGGATTTCCCCTAAGGAAGTGATGTAATGAGAAAGGTTAATGTTATAATTAAGACTTGGGAATTTCCCAGATTGAGCATAGTGTGAAGGCAGTAAATAGCCCAGAATAGAATGGGGTTTTTCCCAGGCTTGGTATATAATAAGAAAATGTAAACAATGATTCACAGTTGATAGTGTTGATCTGGGCTAGCTAGCTGATATGCTTACAGTCCAATTCCTTCAAAGAAAGGAAATTGCAAACCAGAAATATTTTATGTAGTCAAAGTACTACTATTTGCCAGTGTTGTCGGAGAAGATCTAGAATACGTCCAAGAACGTACTTCTTCCAAAAAAGGAATATATATTCTTCTGCCGATTTGCTGAAGTCTGGTTAAAGGAGCAACACAACTGTCAAAATAAGTGGGGACAACTGCATCGCAGTCCTGCTTCCTGAAGATATTGTGTGAAAGGTGGAAATAGCACCAAGTTTGGAGAAAGCAGCGCAAGGAGTTGAGTTTGGAGCGAACAGCGCAAGGAGTTAAGTTTGGAGGAGAAAGCAACGCAAGGAGAAAGCAACGCCATTTTTGTGTGAGGATTTCATACGCAAGGATATTCATAAACTCAAGTGTTCACTGGGCTTCGCTGATTCGCAGGACAAGTGAATAAGGATATATTACATCAGTCGTCCAGAACATTGCAAGAACTTTATGATCGTCAAGAAGAAGAATGCTGGCTAAGTACAAAATAGATAAAGAGTGATATATTTGATGAGTGTATATGTGCATTTGTTGTCATTATATTGTACCAAACAAAACTTGCTTTCAATTAAAGACTTAGATTTTGTTAGCTTAAACAAACAGTGTATTTGTGTTGTGCATTCGTGTGAGTTCGGGTAAAAGGTGATTTTGGCCTTGAGTCAAGTACGACTCGTAACACTACGTACAAAATATGATCTATAATGTTTTACAATAATTAAAACAAATATAAAAAATAAAAGTATTTTATAAATAAATTATTTAGTATTTTTAATGATCAACATTATGACAATAATAAGAAAATTAATAATAATTATGTAAATTTTCCCGATATGTCAGAGGTCAAAGTGTCCCAAAACTGCTCTCAAAAACCGGAAGTTAGAATGGCGATTGGGCTTATTTGGTCAATGGTTGAGAGCCTTGTGTGGCTCATGATACCTAAATGAGTCTTAACGGGGTGTACCATTTAATGTTTTAAATGGGTATAAAGTCTGTGCACGTAGAAAAAAAACGCTCTCTGGAAGTTAATTTAAACATTCTTAACGATATTCTTCAGGACCAAACATAATATTTCACCAGGGTTGCCGACGCATATAATGAAGGAGAGCAGAAAAAGTTATCCCGCCCAGGAATCGAACCCAGGACCTCGGGTTTACGGGAGCTTCGTGATTAGGCTGGTTGAAATTCGAATCTATAAGCGGTCACTTAAATTTATCTCGTCCCCGCAATAGCCCATAGTAGCTAGGGCCGTAAATGTGAGAAATAAATTGTCATCCTCAATGTAGACTAAAATAACATGGAAAAACAGGCATTTGCGGCCCTAGCTAATATGAGCTATTTGCGGGAAGGAGATAAATTCGGACCCTATAGGTTCGCATTTTACACCCCACACACACACTTTAAGTGAGTATCACGCTTATTCATGACATTGCCAAGTACCAGTCGCACATTGCAGTGTATTACCCACAAAAGAAAAGTAGCGAGTGACGCGTAGTCCAACGTTCTTGAGACACACCTTCTAACTCGTGCTTTTCCTGCTAGATATTTTCAACCTACACAAATACGGTATTATATTTATGAAATTTACCGGTACAAATGAATCCATCTCCGTAGAATCCTGCATTACACGTACAGTCAAAACTGCCAGGGGTATTGATACAAGCTGCATTAGGATTACATGAACTGGACAGGCACTCGTCATCGTCTAAAAGAGGATAAGAATTAATATTAACAAATATATATGATTTCAAAGTTTAGGGGCCTGAGCTTTCGATCCTAGCAGGATCTTTATCAAAGGCAAAGTGACAAGACAACACACAAACATGCATATATATAGTGACATGGACATAAAGGAAAAGGAAATTAGCAAGACAATAGAAGACATAAGTGGTTCCTGGGAACTATCAATTGGGGCAGGAAGTGGGATGTCATGAATGGAGATGAGAGGGATAAGGAAATGAATGAAGACAATGGGCTGAATAGAAAAATGAAAATGTGTGGTAAAAATAAAAACTACAAAAACATAATACATGATGATGGAAGTAAAAGGAAAATAAAAACTAAAATAATAAAGTGGATGGAAAATATAAATAACAAAATAGGAAGAAAAACAAAATTGGGAGGGGGTGGAATATTATGAATATGAAAACCAAGTTAATCGTTTCCCTCTTGGATGTTGAGACCATGTGGCTGGATGGTACGTAGGCGCTTCATCCAGAATTTCTCCCTGCTGGCACGGACGGTGTCAGGACGGTTACCTAAAGACTCAAGCCCCTGAAGGATCATGTCGGAGATAGAGTGGTTGGGGAGGTTAAAGTGATCACCAACAGGGGTGTCAAGCTTCTTGGTGTTGACTGTGGACCGGTGTCCATAAAACCGCTTCTTAAGTGCATTCTTGGTTTCTCCCACATACTGTATACCACAAACTCTGCAAGAAATGAGATACACTACATTAGATGTGGTGCAGGTGATGTTGCCCCTGATCCTGTGGGAGGAATTGTTGGAATTACTGGTGACAGAATCCCCTTCTTGGATATGGTCCTTGCAAACAACACACCTGGAATCACATGTGACAGTACCCTGTTGTGTGGAAGGAATAGTATCAGAAAGAGGGGGGACTTCAGCTCTCACAAGAAGATCTCTAAGATTGCGGGGACGTCTGTAGGCCAGGATGGGGTTATCGGGAACCGCTCGTTGTAGCCGATCTGAAGTTTGAAGTATATGGTGATTGTCATTAGTGATGCTGCGGAGAGGAGGAGGTTAGGATGAAAAGTAACCACAAGAGGGACTCTGGTATTGGTGTCTTGGCTTCTGGGCTTCTGCTTCAGTACATCTGACCTGGGAAGAGATTTGACCTTGTTGATGGCCTGCTGCACTTTGTGTGCACTGTGTCCCCTAGTTGTAAGGTTCTTCTTGAGGTCCCTAGCATGCTGTGAAAAGTCAGAATCATTAGTACAAATGCGGCGGAGGCGGAGAGCTTGGCTGTATGCTATACCACTTTTACAATGTTGGGGATGGCAACTGGAAGAGTGTAGATACTGGTGACTGTCTGTGGGCTTGGTGTAGAGATCTGTGACAAGGAGTCATTTTCCTTTCTGATGGTGACATCCAAGAAGTTGACCTGGTGGTGAGAAAGTTCAGATGTGAATTTAATAGTTCTGTGGAAGGAATTGACATGGTCCAGGAAAGTGTGAAGGCTGTCTTCTTCTCTGGTCCAGATGAAAAACACATCGTCAATGTACCTCCACCAAATCCATGGACGACAAGGGGCAGCATCCAACATCTGCTCTTCAAGCCTAGACATGAAGAGGCAGGCGAACGACGGTGCCATGCGGGTCCCCATCGATGTCCCAAATACCTGTAAATAGTGTTCTCCCATGAAGGTGAAATTGTTCTTAGTTAGTACATGATTCATGAGAGTCTTCAGATCATCAATGGGGGAACTGGTGTGGTCACTTCTAGACAGCGCTTCACAGGTAGCTGCAATTCCTTCACTGAATGGGATATTAGTATACAGGGATGACACATCACAAGTGCCAATGATGGCAGTGCTGGGGATCTGGTCCGTGATGGCTTCAAGCTTCCTGAGAAAGTCCGGGGTGTCGTGTATGTATGACGGAGTCTGTGAAACAAGGGGTTTAATGAAGTGGTCAACGTAGAGAGATATGTTCTCAGTGGGGGAACCATTACCGGATACAATGGGTCGACCAGGATTCCCAGCTTTGTGGATCTTGGGGAGGAGATAAAATCGAGCAGCTTTAGAATCTGTGGGACAAAGAAATGCATGGGCTTTGTCGGTTAATTCATCACGAGCATGCATGTCATCCAGGGTGGTCTGTATCTGTTGAGAGAAAGAGTCAGTAGGATCAGAATCAACAAGAGCATAGTTAGTGCGATTGTTGAGGTGCTTCATGGTCTCGTCGATGTACTTTTGGCGATCCATGACAACCACAGCAGATCCTTTATCAGCAGGCTTGATGATGATGTCAGTCCTGGTTCTGAGAGACTTGAGTGCCTGGCGTTCCTCACGGGGTAAGTTGTCATGTGTCCTGTGGGAAGAATTGGCAGAATTGTTAACTTGGGAACTAACAACCTGCACGTATGTCTCCATGGCTGGAACCCTGTTCTTGGGAGGGACCCAACTGCTTTTCTTGCGAAAAGGCTCAGGTTCAGATGCTGGCTCATCAAGGAAAAACTCCCGTAGACGTATGCGACGATAGTATTGAGTGAGATCCTGACTGAGTTCTACCTGGTTAACCTCTGGAGGGGTGGGGCAGAACTTGAGGCCCTTGGAGAGAAGATCCAATTCAGCGGAGGAAAGAGAGGAGGATGATAAATTAACGACTGTGGAGGGAAGGTTTTCGTTATCATGGTTAGTAGCTGCAGGACGCCTAAACCGTCTTCTGTTGTGATGTTGGCGTTTCTCCAAGATGCCACGGATCTTCCTGTTTCTGCGATCAAGAATTTCGGCTTTCTGTGTGGACAAACATAAATCTATCTCATTATTAAACTGTTCCCATTGGGCCTCTGTACAACATGATCGCAGGTCATCTTCGAGTTCAGTGATTTCATCAGAGAAACTGTCAAGAGAAGCAGCACAATGTTCAGTTAGGATATTGATGAGACGGATAGATGTACCATATAACAGTTGATTCCACTTCTGCTGTAGAGGACCAGAGAGAGTGCCCAGCGCTGGTGTACATTTTATCTGTAGGCCTGTAGGAATAATGCGAGAGTGGGAATAAAATCTGTAGTTATCTTGATGAAAAGAATAACGCATGGCTTTCTGTTTGGTCTTCCTGAGTTGCTGAAATAAAGATGTTGGGTTAGACATGGTAAATATAACTATAGTACACGTGGATGCTGAAAAAAGGGGGTGTAAATGATAATTAATATATGGCAGCAAAGCTGTAAAAATAAAACATGAAAAATGGTTAACACAGACAACAGTAACAAATATACGATATACAATATGGATAAGGAGGATCACCACAAGGGGATACTGCAACAGAGAATTATTATAACGTTAAAAGGTGAGCTGTTGTAGCTCACCTTTTAAAATATATATGAAGTAGAGAACTCACCTTTTAAAATATATATGAAGTAGAGAACAGTTTGTGACTACATCTTTACAAAAGGTCCTAATTGTACGTGGATCCGCCACCCCATCCGGCACCATTGTTTCATAAACTTTTGATAACCATATTTGCTTTTATTTGTACCTGCTCAAACATGTCAAAGAGCATTTTATGTGAATTTTGTTACTCCAATTGTATGGAGTTATTTTATGAGACTTTAAGTGCCTAAGATGGCCTAAAATGAGGCTACATCGCTCTTTTCAGCCGTCTCTAATTTTTATCCCCATATACTTTATATCCCCATATACTTTATATCCCCATATACTTTATATCCCCATATACTTTATATCCCCATATACTTTATATCCCCATATACTTTATATCCCCATATACTTTATATCCCCATATACTTTATATCCCCATATACTTTATATCCCCATATACTTTATATCCCCATATACTTTATATCCCCATATACTTTATATCCCCATATACTTTATATCCCCATATACTTTATATCCCCATATACTTTATATCCCCATATACTTTATATCCCCATATACTTTATATCCCCATATACTTTATATCCCCATATACTTTATATCCCCATATACTTTATATCCCCATATACTTTATATCCCCATATACTTTATATCCCCATATACTTTATATCCCCATATACTTTATATCCCCATATACTTTATATCCCCATATACTTTATATCCCCATATACTTTATATCCCCATATACTTTATATCCCCATATACTTTATATCCCCATATACTTTATATCCCCATATACTTTATATCCCCATATACTTTATATCCCCATATACTTTATATCCCCATATACTTTATATCCCCATATACTTTATATCCCCATATACTTTATATCCCCATATACTTTATATCCCCATATACTTTATATCCCCATATACTTTATATCCCCATATACTTTATATCCCCATATACTTTATATCCCCATATACTTTATATCCCCATATACTTTATATCCCCATATACTTTATATCCCCATATACTTTATACTAATATGTCAAATGGAAAGTGTCATTAAAAAGAACCCCTTTAAAATTTAGAATAAAATTTGAACAAAATGCTAATTGAGCACATGCATAAATTTGTAATAAAATATGCACAAAATGCTAATTGAGCAAGTGCATATGCAATGCTCTAGTTTGCTAGAGGGGCTATACAAAATATTGTTATGTACTGTATGTCACAGGTATGTATCGTCGTTAATTTAATATCAAGCTTGTGCATGAAGGAAAGTGTGCTAGGTTTACACATGCCTTCAAATATGAACCAGGAGTTGCAGTTGGCTCTGCGTTAATGCCGGCCCGGCGTAAAGTAAAGCAAGCGTAACATACACAAAAAGGACACACGTCTACACTATATGACGACAAAGCAGCGACATCGATAAGTCATCGACAGCTCTTGAAATGCAATTTCACACTCGTGTATCACGGTTATATTTCCAACTACACTTATATTATTCATAAAAGTTTATACCGCTGCAGCTAAATCCATCTCCACTGAATCCTGCATTACAGGTGCAATCGAAACTGCCAGGGTTGTTGGTACAGGTTGCGTTAGGGTCACAGAGATTGCTGAGGCACTCGTTATCGTCTAAAAATGACAAGAACCGATATCATACAATGTTTAGAGAATAAAGGTATTGGTGTTAGCCACTGGAGTGCATCTATCGTCTCATATAACACGGGCGGCATCATTATTTTAAGTAAAGCAACGAGGCGTAGCCGAGTAGTTTTACGCCAACAATAATGATGTCGCCTGTGTTATATGAGACGATAGATGCACGACAGCGGCTAAAAACAATACCTTTATTCTCATTCTTAAACACTTCAATTCAAATAGAAATATCATAAGTAATCAAATTAAATCCTACATTTTATAACTACCTAGGGGTTCAAATCGATCAGTCCCGTTGTTGCTATGTTCAAATTGTTGGTTCAAATAGCGAGCACGCGTATCGCGTTGATGCACACTCGCCGACCCGTGTGATATCGTGTCATATCACACGGGTAAAAACCAATGAGCTTGCAGGAACGTTCTCAAGTGTTTAAGAATTTATGATATAGAGACAACTTTTAAGGCAATGTCTTTAAAATATTTCATTAAACAACTAATCTTTTTGCAAATTCGACCTTTACGTGGCTCCAGGTAGCAAAAGAAATGTAACATACTTGTAGTTGAGGTCGAGTCATATAGGACTCGAATCTCAAGTCGAGTCGAGTCATCTGGAGCTGGGGACTCTAGTCCAGTCTGAAAGTCGAATCGAGTCAAGCCATCTCATAACCAATGTCCAAGCAAGTCATTGCATATCGAGTCATTAAATAAACATATAAAAAAGAAGTCCCTAATACTTGAAGGAATTCAAATTAGCGCAGTCGATAGATCATTAAACTTCAGTGCGAAGAAAGGTTCCGAGTTCGTGCCCGATGAGGTTGAAAAATAAATGTCCTTGTTAAAAGTATTACATTAACTTGAAATTCAATTCAATTGTTTCGGTTTACAGGTATGTGTTAACAGACGGTGATATTGAGTTGCGCACCCTCCTGATTAGTGTAAAATGGTATAAAAGGTTGTCTAACCTAACCTAACCTAAAATGGTCAGCGAAAATCTAGTGGGAACTTTTTTATTTTGATGCATGCAGTGCCTTTGGAAGATATTCAACATGGTGGCAGACAAAACCAAATTTTGTTAATGACCTGTTCTAAGGGACCTTTTTTCTAAGGCTATTCCAATCCAAAAATGAGGACTCATTTTGCAATCTTGTCCTTTAATTTGCTCCGGATACGCAATCTAATACTTGTAAGTGGGTATCCTCCAGCGTGTTCATAATGTTGCAAAGTGCCGGTCGCACTTGCCGTGCATTAATTAACCACAATAAAATCGGAAACATTGTAAGTAACACTGATAAAAATTGGTTTACGAAAAAGCAAACCATAGTTTTTGAGGCCCAGACCTAGATTTTGAGCTTCTTAGATATCATAATCATAAAGTTTACCGGTACATGTTAATCCATCTCTCCTAAATCCCGCATTGCAGGTACAGTCATGGCCACCAATCAGTGGTATATCGACGTCCACTGGCTCAAATGGTAGGCTAGGTGTGTCTTTATTCAATCCCGATGCAATTCTGACATTTGTACATTTACAAGGATCTTCAGGAGTTAGGACCCATCGCCAAACGTGGTTTTGATCTTTTCCTTGACCAACTGCACAGGTTTGACGTGCTTGAATTTGAATCATGCATTCTATAACGGATTTTAAAAAGGACATTTTTTTTTTAATTCAAGATGATCGGTATTGACAACATAAGCATTGTAAAATGGAAAGAAAATAAGAATAAGAAGTATGATAAATACAATAATAATACAGTTATGAGTGATGAAAGTTAAATGGAATTTAAACACCTCGAACTAACGATATATTACACTTGTTGCGTGTACTGTGCAAGCAACAACTTGGTGTGAATTGAACTATGGATAAATGATTTTGCTTGGCCATTATTAATTGTACAGCCACGTCAATTTGAACAATGCGACTTACTTCCTCCAAGATTATTTGAAAGGTAAAGGGTAGGCTTTTTCAAAATAACACAATTTTAGGTGTGTTTCCTCCCTGGATTCTTGAATTACGATGAAGATTTCGATTGTTATTACACAAAATAGCCCTCGAATCATATATTTTCCGCGTTCAATATAGGCACAAATAAGCAGCAAAAAGCATTTAGTCTATAGGCTTACGTGATATTTTTCAAATCTGTCATTTTTTGGGGTAGATTCTTGGCAACCATGTTTAAACATAATAGAAACATCACTAATTAAGAAAAAATGGGTGCCAGTTTTTCCATTAACATTTAGAGCCTCCATTTTGAATCAGGGAGACTTGATCTTTTGCTTGTATTCATGACTAGCGCGGAATGGTTGCCAAGTAGTGGTGTTCTACGTAGAACCAAAGTAGCACATCTGTGTCTTGTGAATTATGTGGAAAGGTAGAGTTAACGAATCCTTTGTGCCTATGCTGGCGAGAAACACTAGCTTTTGATATTTAAAGTGTCCAAAGCTAACATTAAATATGGCGCCTCCTTGCACCTAATGCATATTGTTGTCTTTGATACCTGTTGAGTTTTGAACGATCCGCAGTTATCTGGTCCGTTCCTTCAGTGATGCTTTCTTTGTGTAGTTGTCAAATATAACTCGCACTTGACAATATCCTCAAACCTTAGAGTCAATGAGTGTGACAAAGGATGTTGCAATCCAACGGCCATGCCATGGAAACTGTGTTTACCAACTGGAGGGTCAACATTACTATTAGCCAGATTAGCCGGTCATTTCGAGAGAGTGTAGAAGTTGAGAGCAACAGGATGAATGTCCACATATATTCACAAGACACAGGTGTGCTACTTTTGCCTCTACGAAGAACACCACTACTTGCCAGCCAAGAAGGGATGCTTTGCAACTTTCCTGAAGGTAAGCCCCGCAATTTCGTGATAGCACTGGCTGGTCTTGGCGAAGGAGATGAACCATCCGATGAAGTTCTATGTGGATGTGAATAGTTTGTTTGATCTCTTTTTTGTCCAAGTGGAGACCTCATGATGCTCGGATGGTGTTTGTTCAAACAACTCAAAGATGAACAAGGAGTTGACAAACTGCCACCAACTCAGGGACCATGGATTGAACATGGATTGAACATATACGCCGTGCCCATGTCCAGGCTAATATCTGGTGCCGGGATATTGAACCCAACTTATCTTGACCCTTTGACAAGCTACTGGTGGTTATTTCTCAGGTTGCTCCAGCTCCGGTCTCATTGCTGCAGCTCTTCAAGTGTAAGTGTGACACATCAAAGTGTTCGGGAAGGTGCTCATGCAGAGGAAACAATGTGGTCTGTACCGACAGTTGTTTGAACATTACACCGCCAATGATTGGTGTAGTTAATAATTGCAATGGCAATTAGGAACAATTAATCAGTAACGTTGACACTCCCTGCTTCATACTGTACATTACATTACATAGCATTTAAAAACTGCGCTTTTTATATTTCCCAGGAGGCGCAATGCGTCTACAAAAACATGATAAATAAAATTCAAAGAACAAGATAATAATGGAAAGCAAACAGTCAAGCAACGAGATAAGTTTCAACATACTTTTAACATTGGAAGTGAGGTGGGCGTTCTAACGGAGCAGCAAAAGGTGTTCCAATCATAAATATGTTGTTATTATTGGAATCCGCATGTGCCAAAACATATGGTTAGTCATCAAAAGCATCTTCCTATGTCCATTGGTTCAAAAGTTATGGCATTTTACGTAAAAAGCCTGAAATATATGGCGGCCATCTTGGATTTTTGCTACTTTGGAGTATTTCTAGTGTTCTTATTTTGTTTCCAATGAATCGTTGACCCTTTTATACGAGTTTAGATAAAATATGATAAATATTGTATGACATTTGAATGAATAGTAATGGTTAATTGGCAATTTATTTTTAAAAATTGGCGGCCATTTTGAAATTCAAAATGGAGGCTCTAAATGTTAATGGAAAAACTGGCACTCACTTTTTTCTTAATCATTGATGTTTCTAGATGTGTTTAAACATGGGTGCCAAGAATCTACCCAAAAATTAGCTTTCTTAACATAAGCCAACAGACTAATTTTAATTTTAAAATATAATGCTACATTTATTAATATGTTACTAAGCACTAATTAAGCTAGTAATGTTGTATTCATATTATTTATTAATTGTATAGGTCGTTATTACCAGGGTTGATAGATTTTATTATTAAAAAACCAAAAACTTGATTATCATAAAATCATGCTTTATTGAGCTGAATATGTTCTACTATCTTTTAATATATTTTTATTTTATAAATAACAAGATTGTGAATTTTGGAGTCACTAGATAGTTTAAATTATTATTATTATTATTATTATTATTAATATTATAATAATAATAATTATTATTATTATAAATATTATTTTTATTCATTATTATTAATTTTATATTATTATCATTATTGTTATTATTATTGTTATTACTTTGAATTGGGTCTTAAGCCTCCAGCATACTTTTCTGGGCGTTTCAACCAATGACAAGCCTTTATTGCGTCCGTTTGTCTGCAATGCGCGTGCGCCACGCCGCTCAGCGGCAAGCGGCAGGGTAGTATGAAACCAGCATTAATGATACAATATCCCATAATTATGTAGGCAGTTAAATTATCAAATTACGATGCTCGAAAGCGTATCTTTGATTGGTAATGCTATCATGGAATCCCGTAATAGAAAACAAAACAATATTGTTTTACCTGGAAGAACACAGAGTAGTTTTATCAACAGTACAACTGATAACCACATGATTAGAAAGCTGAAATATAAAAATAAAATAAAAAATACTTTGAGTTTTAAATTCTTAATTGTTTCTTCAGAAATTGTCAATTGTCAGACATAATGCCCCGGTAAAAGTGCTTAGCGTACGAGCCTCAAGTGCTTGCTTCTATGCAAAGGCTAGGCATAAATGTCTCACGATATATGGTTATTCATACAAAAAGCACTACGTTTAGGCAACTTGTTGGAAACTGTTTCATGACAACGATTGCAACTTCATTGTTAAGCCTCGTACGTTTTAGTAGCGAAATAATCAAATTTTTTGGTTGTTATAACCGTCAGTACAATTTTCTAGAAATCTAGATTTTTACACCAATGTAATGTACTTGGATGAAGTAAGATACCCTACAAAAATCTATATTTCTTACAAAATCTTAGATTTCAAGATGTATTTTGTGCGTCTAGCATCCTTTCCGGAATTTCGGTATATTCCGTGTTATGTATGATTGTGTTATTATCTGTTTAGTTTAAAATTAAAAATAGATATATCTGACAGTGAAAACTAAAATTATGTGGAAAAGAAATACAAATCTATTTTTATAGAAATGTTGCAATTGAAGTCATAAAGTGCCTTGTTTTGATCCGTTGACATTTTTAAAATTCTGGCTTGAATAATAAAACTATTTTTTTAAACATTTTAACTACAAATTCCACCTGCCAATGTAACATACAAACATTTCTAACCACATAATGTAATATAAATTTAGATGACAATGATTAAATTATTACTTACCATTTAATTCATACATTGTTTCATGACGACACTTAAAAGTATCCTCCCACAATATTGATTAAAGCAGATCTTGTCTATGTTCTAAACTAAGTATGAACTACTACAGTAGAGAACCAACATAATTACAATGCCTGCGGATGCGCGAAGCATTTTTATGACCAAAATTTTGTTAATCACAGTGACATGACGTTTAGTTGTAGTTGTTTTATGTGCATGCGCATTTTTATTTAGGATAAAGCTAGAACACCAATGATGCACAACTTTTGAAGTCCCAGCGTTTTGTATATATTTGATGCGGGAAAAAGTGAAGGGAAAATGTCATAGCATCACCCTTCACTAAGTAATGATAGTGATATTACCTTGTAGTTACTTTATTGTTTTATGCGCATGCGCATTGTTACCTAAAGCGCTAGAGCACCAATGATGCACAACTCATTATAGCCCTCGCGTTTTTATATAATTGAATATATGAATACAAAAGCCACCTAAGTCCATACTTTGGCCAAATTGAGTTAAGCATGGGAAATTGTTGCTATACATAGGCCTGTCATATGCATGAAAGAACAACTCAAATTCATTCTCTGTGTCTATTGGGCATGTGAAAAATGTATGAAAGAATCACCCAATTCCATGATTTGAGTCTTGTAACACATTGATTGAAATCCAGTATGTATAAAAGTCCACTTGTAACACATTCATTGCTAGAGAATGACTTTTGAACAAAAATGGGTTTAATAAAGGAAAGTGTGTGGTTTATATTACATGGCAGAATGCTTATCAGCATTATACATACCTGTGTGCTTTATTTTGTATTATCTTACTAGTGGTAATCTCATTCTAACATTGTTGTCTTTGTATATGATTCAAAAAACCGAAAAGTCCAAAATTTAAAATGAACCCCACGAAGTCCCTGAAATGCTAATCGTCATACCTAATACAGGTTAATCCACTCATTTGCACGTAAAACTTACCATATTGACCAGGTAAATCTAACTGAAGGAATTAAAATGATACACGGGTTTTTCTCTCATAATAACTTCGCATGGACTTAGGTGGCTTTTGTATTCATGTATTCAATTGATGGGGGCACAAATGAAAGGAAAATGTCATAGCATCACTAAGTAAACCTTCGAACAAGACACGGCTTCTAGTGGGCGTTCCTTTGGCATACCACACTCCAACAGACTTTCCGACTGTAGATGGACACACTTGGTCAAATTCTGGACATTCTAAATATAATTCCTTAAGATGTGACATAACGCACATCGTCCCAACCAGGTAAATAATATTGTAGCGGAAATGGATTCAGAAGAGAGATGGCGCCCTTCAGTTATTTTGGGTCACGTGATATATCAGAGTATATAAACCGGTACGCAGATTATTCTTGGCTCTTCCGTACCCTGCGACCGTCAAGGCAGGTTGGTCAAGACATACCTCTCTCTCTCTCTCTGCATCAATAACCACTACTACCGCTCCCAGCCGATCACTTGGATCAGCCAAGAACCCTAATAAATGATGAGAACAATGACATATATCCGACTCCTTCGTCTGATTCATTAGTGTGACTAGTATTCATAAGACTGTGCGGATTGGCCGCACGCCCACGTCATATCACCAAGTTGCCTTAGACGCTCGCTACCAGATAGTTTCTGCCACATTTTTGCCAGCTGTGGGATTCATTTGTCATGATGAACTCGGAAGCTCGATATTCCGGC
The DNA here is from genome assembly GCF_039555335.1 of Amphiura filiformis. Taxonomy (NCBI): domain Eukaryota; kingdom Metazoa; phylum Echinodermata; class Ophiuroidea; order Amphilepidida; family Amphiuridae; genus Amphiura; species Amphiura filiformis. The sequence continues at coordinate 11,971,158 of NC_092641.1, read as the reverse complement.
GCACAGTGGCCGGTTCCGCCACATTGGTAGACATGTCCATATTGCTTATTATAGAGGGCGACATTCAATCCAAAAAGTTTGGACCACAGTAGCTCACAGTCAATGGCTTAACTGTGTAATCCCCATAGGGAAATACAAAAATTTGAAATTTCGACACCAGAAACTTGACGACGCAGTCTAAAAAGTGCTGGTACTTTATCCTTGATACAGAAGTCAGCATGCAGTGAAAGTTAGATTTCATAAAATAAAATCGCCTTTGTTTAAAATGGATCATCGTGGTAAAAATGATGCATTACATGCTTTTTTTGTACAGTAAGTCATTGGAAGGCATTGTCAATGATGGTCGCAGAAAAGTGCAGTTTTTTAAAAACAGACATTTGCCCATAACTTCGCTAGTTTTTGACCTACAGACATGGTTGACCCCTCATTTTTAAGTTAAATAATCACCTTTTAAACAAAATAATTTCCATGTGAAATATCCTACTTGAAAATTTTGTGAACATGCCTAACATTGGTGCAAGTGGTGAGATACTAATCCACCACAATATTTTGTACAGGCACTTGACGAACTGCTCCATAAATCTGAAATCTTACGATGCTATTTCTATTCCATGATTTGGTAAATTTGAAGAACCACTGTCCCGCCTACCCCAAGTGGAGTAGGGTAAGCGGGACACCATACTAAATAGGCACAAATGGCCTCATATACAGTCAGTCCGAAAAAAGATAGTTAGCTTGTCCTCCACAACTTTTTCAGAATTGGGGCGATCGGTCGGGATTTTTTTTAAATATATTTTTTAAGGTTATAGCTAAAACATGACTGTATGCCTTTAATAGTTGTGCATTAGGATATTTCTCTACTATATAACACTTCATTTATGTAAACATCTCAAAAAAAGTAACTAATCCCCCTTAAATAATGGCCATTATTCAAAAAGGGGCTATTGCATTACAAATCGGTAAAATGAGTTGGAAGCAGAATTTATTTCTGCGCATTTTGACACCTCATTTGATACGATAGCCCAGAGAACAATAAAACTCCGGTCAATTTAATGTAGTGAGGTCCAGATTTGAAAGTTGCACTTACATACGAATTTTTACAATACAAAAACACTCAGATATCATTACACAGATTCCCGTCCATTACACTGAATGCAAAATCAATAGAATTTACTGCAACTTTCAAATCTTGGGCTACATTGATTTAAATGTACGCTGTGACGTCAATATTTCGTCAATTGCTACAAATGAGGTGTCAAAATGTGCAGAAATAAATTATGCTCCCAACGCATTTTACAGATTTGTAATACAATAGTCCCTTTTTGAATATTGGTCATTATTTAAGGGGGGATAGTTACTTTCTTTGAGATGTCTATTTAAAACAGTTTAGACGTGTGTACGACTCCAAAAAAAAAATTATCTCTTAATTTGTCCATAATTCTCAGCAAAGATTGGCTAATATTTGGTAATCATGTCCTTAAATAAGTATAATTCCTCAAAGTTAGCCGCCACAGTTCGGCAAATATACTCAACTGTTCTTGTGTAAGTATAAACTATGTTTGTTATTTAGGCCTCCAAGAACAGCCTCGTAATTGCTGTATAATTTTGCTATTTAATTTTCATCAAGCTTTTCTATTTCATCTGTACTATATATTTATTGCCAAGATAAAACACACTTTTACCACTCATAACAATTTCTATTTCTTTTATTTTACTTTCTTGAGACATTGGTGCAGAAGATTGCTCATTTAGTTGTTGAGTTTGTGCCATCAGTTGATCAATGTCCATGTATATATAATGAAAATATTGCACTTGCAATAATACAAATCGCAGCAATGGTGCCTGTTATTTGATATATTTCGGTAATTAAAAAACCCACTTTAGCCCTATTTAAAAACAAAATTTTGTTTGAGTTTTTTTGGTTAGTGCTAGTTTTAAGAGCAGTATTCAGCGAAGTAAAAAACTAAGGGTGTTTTATGCCTGTTTTACTAAGTTTTGTGGGTTTTTTTTGTCGGTACTAGTTTTTATGGTCGTATTCTGGAAATTGGACAAAAACCAGGGTGTTTTAGACCTGTTTTACAGTAAGGGGCGGTGCAATTGCGGTACTCTATAACTACTCAAACTCTAAAGTAATAAAGCATTTATTAATATTTATTTATTTATAATATTAATATTACATTTAAAAGGGCATTTCATGATCCACAGCTCCACTTTTCTCAACAAAAAAAACTGGAAACCTCTAGCTACATAATGTTTATGTACAAAAAATGTCTTGCAGATTTATTCGTTTAGCAAAAATATCGTCAAATTTTAATTACGTTCTAGTACATCAGAACGAAATTACAACACTGGTCTATGGCGCAGTGTAATACACATAATCATGCATAACTCACAAACGTAAAATCGGAATCAACTGATATCTAGGGAATAAGCTTCTTTCGTTGATATCTACCGAAAAATGTCACGGGATGCTAGGATCACGAAATACTCGTTTAATATAATTTACAACCTTATGACCAAAGTTGAATTTTTCTAAAGCCTAAAGAGTAAAGTTTCAAAAGTAAAGTTCATGCCAAGGACCTTACAAAATATTAGCCCCAGAGGAGTAATTTTTGGCATGAAAAGTATATAATATCATTTAAGTCTAACATGTATATCCTTTCAATAATGGACGGCAAAACGTCCTTAGTATAATCAGTCCAAGAGAACGCCAAATATGGATCAGGAGTATTACATAATAATACCCTGCTATGACAATAGCTGCACTAGGTTAATCGTATAATCTCCTTATGTGGTTAGCATGGCTGGGCCAGGAAATCCACAAGGTCAGCCAATGTATGTACATGTATTCGGTACATGTGCCATATCTTTTACAATGGGTGATAAATTTCTGGTCTGTTTTATTTCAAAACGCAACAGTCGATATTCTAAAGCTTGGTCCAAATCCAAGAGAAGAACCAACTCTAGTAATTTATGTGGTTTCAAATTATATCGGTCGTTGCCTTTTTGTTAGAAATGGTGTTTGTTGATGTGCACAGTTTCCCATTAGATCATAACATGCTGTTGTACATCCAAGGTCAAAGGTCTTTTAATCCATATTTGGCGTTGTTCTGGGACTGATAATGTATAATTTGGATCGTATCGCTTATCTTGTATTTATAATCACTGTGTGGTACACTTATAATCACCTATCTCTCTTCTTTTTTAAATTAAAGCCTTATCCCTCATGTTATGCGAGGTTTACATTTCCTCTTTTGATAAAAAAAAAACATATAATAAGATCATATAGAAATAATAGAATCAGAAACCATATTTTCACACCTTTTCCTCAAACCTTGGCATAAAATCCAACAGGTAATTCAGCAGGGGCAATGATTATTTAAACTAAAGTCTAGCATTGTGGGAACATGGTGCCTTAGCGATTAAAAGCCCATTCAGTGATTTGCTCATCCGGACGATCGTAACAAATCATTAAAATTCAGATTTTGGTACCTTTGTCATTGTCACAGAAGTGCTAACATAGCCTGCTAGTGGTTCAGCCGAAAGCCGTATATTTCAGACAAAAATAAGACATCTAAATGAATCTGTAATTTATATACTGACAGCATATAAATTAGCTACTATGTATTTGAATGGGGCTTCAAGTTTGTCAATACTGCTGTCAATACTACTTTGTTTGTTTGTTTGTTTGTTTGTTTGAATGTTTTTTTATGTGTTTTTTTGGCAAAAGTTTTCATTTTAAAAATACCAAATGACAATTTGATGACTTATCCTTCACTTTCAAGCAATTTTTAAACAATTTTAATTTTTTAGCACTTTCGATGGGATCACTAAATTGACCTTTAAATGATTCTTACAACATTAAAGGGTTCAACCTTCAATTTAGGAGGTTTTTACACCGGCTCTTAACTTTCAGTAACGGGTAATGTTATAGTGGGGAAGTATGTTTGATTTTGTATCCAAATAGTTAGAATAGTACTGCTTAAAAACCGACGATCCCGTCCAGGCAAGTGATGCGTAGGTGCGTAGAATACGAGCATAACAGTCCCGGGCATAGGAAACGTTGCAGTCATCTTGGTATTGAAGTCAACGTTGCCCGGACAAATCTGCAGAAAGGCAACAAAATCCGTTATAATTATCGACATCGTCCGATATAAAAATTATGTTGACAAAGGTTCGTCCCGGGGAGGCGGTTAGTCATGACCATGCAAATAATTGAGTCACATTACACAACGTTGGGTGAAATATCAAAATCTAGTTTATTCAACAAAACAATTGTACCACAAATCACAATTTTTTTGTTCTGCCATTTATGTAGACTATGCCATAGTCTATTTTTGATAAATAAAAGCATGTTATTAATGTTAATCATGATGAAAGCATTCAGTTGAACTCGAAATTATACTGATATTTATTACATCAAAATATATACTAGTATAAAATTGTTATGAAAAAGTTTATATAATTATATTAGTGACAGTAAAAGTAAAGTGTACGTAGGCTTATATTATTGAATGCAACATAAATTATCATAATGTCATAATTGTATTGGCACTTCACTGAACAATTCTGATTTTAAAATCTGCAAGTTTATTAATTGCGAAATTCCAGGTTAAAAATAGACTATGGACTTCCAATTTTAAAACGGGATTTTGAGTGGGCAAAGTCCCTGACACTCACACTGTCAATCACACTTGTTTATCAATCAAATTTAACCGCAAGCAAATACAATACGCGCTCATGCACTTAGTGACGCGTTCATGTAATTACACAACACAATGGCGGCAGACTTGTGTACCATGTAGTTATTAATGGTAATGATAGGTACTCGGAGGATTTAAACCATAACGAGATCTGGGCGACCAATCACAAGCCAGATCCATTTAAAGATGCATTACATCATGGCCAATTTTAGTAGGCCAGATTTCCGACAATCTCATCCATAGAAGCTCATAGACAGCCGTGTTAAGCATCTCTGACCGCAATCCAATGTCAGTAGTCCACTTGGGGAGCTAACAAACAGAGGGTGTAGGGTGACTAAAAAGATCAGATGTGAAAATCTATCAATTATGCACACATTAATTAAATCAGAGTTTTAAGCTCAAATACAATACCCAGAGTATATGCAGAATGGGCAAGTGGACTACGGGGTAGTCTACCATTTATGTCACCGTTAGGTAAAGCTGAATTTGCACTATACTCACTTTCGCGATTTCATTCTCTTGATTCATAACAAAAACTTCGTTGTCATCAGTATTTCAGAAGTTTGACACATTAAAAGGCGACTCGCTCGGTTAACGATCACAGACCATTTCATATCAAAATCGGAAAAGTTCGGAAAACTGTGCTATTTATTCAGCAAGCTAGGGGGGTTCAAATTGGCGGACAACAGTTGTCACATTGTTGTGATGAATCACGGTACCACTTTGCGTGACAATACAACTTACTTGGCCAAAATCAACATGGGTCATCGCGAGAAATATTTTCAGCAGGTATTTAATTAACACTTGCGCTATTTGATACTTCATAATATGACCGTAATGGAATAAAAAGTGACAATGTTCGTCATTTTTGGCACTTAAAATTTCGCATTAGCAACATAAACAAAAGTACCTCCCTCATCCATAATTGACCGATAGTTCGTCGTGGTTATGATGCCTGTTATACATTTGAACTTCGCACTGTACATGTTGCTAAAGAGAGGTACTTTTTTATGCGCCCGCGATCGGGGAAAATATTTCATGTTTCGGCTTTAACCGGAATGAATCGGTTTGAAAAGGTCTATGGCTTAAATGATTTTGTGCAGTTTAATACAAAGCAGTGTTTTCAAGTCCTATGGACTTCGTAGGTATGAGAAAATCACAACGAATTTTGCATGTATTTGATAGCGCTGTTGTTTGTCAAAACAATTGATAAGGCCTGCAAGCTCGAAAATTAGTAATGCCCTTGGGTTGCAAATGTGATAGAGAGTTGCTGCGACGTGGGCAATGGTGCATAATTCGTCGGCTGTATTCCATAGTGGCGTATAGTGATTTTGGTCATTTTTTGAAAATTGGCACATATGTTTTTAATGATGTTCTCTTTCATTTTTCTAAGTCTCATCAGTCATAATTAGCTAATTAATTAGTAATTAATTAATTAAATGTGGCGTATAGTTACAAAGTGACATTTTTCGTATTCCATAGTGGCGTATCGACCATACGCCACTTTTTATACACATTTTATAATTATGAAATATCGGCAAAAATGAAAAACATCGTATGTCATAGTGGCGTATAGGTCCGATACGCGTACGCCACTATGACATACGAACGACGAAAAGTAACGCCATAGGGATTACACGGCGACCGAGGTGGCGTACGGTTAACGTAAGGTTAGGGTATTGCGTTTTGTTCGTTTTCCATAGTGACGTATAGTTTTATTGTCAGTTTGCCAGCAATAGTATGTATTTATTTCTTTTGAAAAATATATAACAATAAAATCTATTTAGTTTACTACAGAAATTTCACATCATTTACAAAATATAATGAATGTCTGATTTACACAACTCGATTTTAAATTGGCATTTCTTCAAACCCGATTTTCTCGAAAAGTTGTTTATTCGCGGCGCCACACTATACGCCACTATGGAATACGGACGACGAATTGTGTCTGTTCGAAGCTCAAAATAATCGAGCGATGTACAGATGATACCAAATTTGAGTCCACGGGAAAGTACCGAGATACTAGCAATTGTTCCAGAATTTTTTTTAAAGCACATTTAAAACATTTATTTAGCAACATTCGTCCTTCAATGTGGTAACATTTATTACATTTTGGATAATTTTGAACGTTTCCATGGCAATGGCCATTTATACTCATTTTATAGGAAAAATTTGAGTAAAACTGAGCAAATTTAGTAAAACAAAATGGGTGTAACTGACCGTTGCGATGGAAACTGCCTTGTATTTGAATTCGGCCATTTATACTCATTTTTATAACCACTTTTTCGGTAAAATTGAGAACATTCACCAGTAAAACTGACAAAAATGAGTGTAAATGGCCGTTGCTATGGAAACTGCCTTCTCTTTGAACTCTCCTTATAGCTCAAAATTGAAGAAGTCTTGCATAGATAATAATATAAAGTGTAATACAAACTTTGGCAATGCAAGAAATTACTAAAAATGATGTCATAGAAATATGTTGTGATTGACCTTTTTAATCCAAACAGTCATCTTAATAATGTACTTTCCATTTCGGATAAATGGTTTTTTCAAAATCACAGGGACAAATAGTCATGCATTCATGTAAAAATTGTATTTTTGGTAAAAGCTGGAAAAATATCACTAGCTGTATGGCCTCTATATTGATAAGTCATAGCTATACTTACCACCGCGTGCAGGTTCGCGGAGAACCTATGTTGCAATACTCCCAACGTGTTTCACTGTCAGTAGTGAAACACCAGGTACCGCTTGGGTCAAGATCAGGATTTCTGCAGTAATTGTGATCTCCTAGCCCGGTTCCGGGAAAGTTTTCTGGCGTTTTGGTCTGATTGTGCGGCTCCTGTGCTGTCCACTTCTGACATGTTTTGCCCGTTCTAGTAGTGGCTATTGTACCACGATAGTCTGTAGCCTTGGGATCTGAATAGCATTCATCTGAAGTGAAAGGCATGGTTAAATATGTTAAAACGGGACCTTTGGACTATGTTTGAGGAACATGTGCTTGGTTCAGAATGGTATTTAGCTAGTACCTACGAGTAACTGCAGACGTGTGACGATGTTATCCTATCGTGCATGCTTCACACACTCGTTTTATTTCTTCATGCAAGAAGCATACATACTGCAGTTACTGTCCGTTTTCCTATACACAATACACAGTGCTCTTTCCCATTGACGCGTGACCTCTACAAATAGCCCTACGTTAAAAGTATGGGGATATGCCTAGTTAACGTCGCTGTGTGAAAAATAACCGGCCAATATTAAAAGTACTCTTCTAAAGTTCTAGAAAATATAGTTTTGTAACATGTCCTAAATTTTTAGCTAATTTAGATGTTTGGAAATATGCGTACTTTGGTGTTTTAGTTAATGTTATAGGTAATAGTACATTACCTTGTTAACGTCGCTGTGTGAAAAATAACCGGCCAATATTAAAAGTACTCTTCTGAAATTCTAGACAATATAGTTTTGTAACATGTCCTAAATTTGTAGCTAATTTAGGTGTTTGGAGAGGGTCGCACTTTTGTGTTTTAGGAAGGATATGTAAACGACAGATAACACCAAAAATATGAAGAAATTATTTCCAAACCGTGTTAAGTCAACAATCATTATGTTGCTCATTTTCAAGAATGCTGGTTTACAAAAAAGCAGGCCATTGTCTCATTTCGTGAACAAAGGTACACATACCATTGTTTCCTTTCGTTTCCTTTATAATCGGTTACCCAACTGAAGCTATAATACCAGCTTTATTGCGATATCGCACATGTAAAACAGACACTTGTGCACAACCAGAGAAGATCCGATTTAATCAGTTGAGCTGTTTTAATGAGTGTTATCTTGGTTTAATAGGTTTTAATTGGGTTTAAGTCCTGCAAAGGTCGAGATGAATTCTACTGTAGACATGACTGCATCATGAATCGAAATGCTACCATCGGGCGACGTCGATAAATGCCGGTAGATGCAAGTATGAATAGAACAAGTCCCTTATAATCTTTAGGTCCGAGAAGCATTAAAGTTTGTGAATTATGTGCAATATACGACAGTGGAGAATTACGGTATCCGCGATAGGCATATATGGTACAAAGCCATTTTAATATTTGGATAAGAATCTTTTGATAGGCGGTGAGGGCCAAAAAATGGATATTCAGAATTTGCCAATATTTGCCATTTTGGTTATGAAATACCGGGTGAAATTGATAATGAATTATTTTTTTGCAAAGATAATAATTAAATGTTGCATTGGTGTTATGGACTTTTATGATAAATGAGTCTCAAAATATGCAAACTGGGGAATTCATTGTATCATTCTGCATGGTTTTAGTAATATTTTGTATGTAGTGAAAAATATCAGATCTTAAGTTTATTAATGTTTCTTGCAATGTGACATATTTTAGTCTTCTTTAACAGTAATGTATTTATTTTTAAACTTACTGGTCATCGCTACCGCATGACTATAAAGCCATATTATAATATTTCCATAAAAAGTAGAATTGGGTTTTTTTCCACAAAATTTTAGTTTCACCGTCAGTTTTGGTCACAAATACAAACCTAAAACCTTGATTTTTGCAGGGTGCGTTTTGAAACACATTGAGAGAGGGGTCCTCCTTAACAAATATTACTATATATTCACACTACATAAAATTATTTTCATAAATTTACCTATACAGCTAAATCCATCCCCACTGAATCCTTCATTACAAATACACTCGAAACTGCCCTGGTTGTTGCTACAAGCTGCATTAGAACCACAGGGACTAATAGGCATGCACTCATCAACGTCTAGAAAGAGGACAAAAACAATATTAACTACTTTGTATGAAGCAGAGAATAATGATTTTAGGTTTTCTCGAAGTTCTATTTGTTAGTCGTGGTTACGGTAATAATTAATAATACATAAATATTATTTTCATAGCATTACCGTTACAGCTATATCCATCGCCACTGAATCCTGCATTACAGGTACAATCAAAACTGCCATTGTTGTTGCTACAAACTGCATTAGAACCACATGGACTATTCTGGCACTCATCAACGTCTGCAAAGAGGATAGAAACCAATATTAACAAAACCATTTGTGTGAAGTAGACCGAGGAAGGAGCTAGAGAACAGCCCTGTTGTACGGGTTTTTAAGGATATTTGCAAGTCCAACCTTTACGTGGCACCAAGAAGGGAATTTTTTCAAAGAGGGTATCAACCTTGTGCGTGAAGGTGAAGTACAATCTCAGGGATTTACATATGCCTTCAAGTATGAACGATGATATGCAGCTGGCAATGAACGCCTATATTAAATAATATCAGAAAAATATCATGTAAAAAAACAACAGATGAGGCTAGTCTTTCACTTAACAAAGTGTTGATGACAAAGTTACGACAAGTCATCCAAAGTTTTCAGGTCTTTGTCGTGTTTACAGCTATAACTAATTCAATAAATATTATTTCATAACATTTACCGCTACAGCTATATCCATCGCCACTAAATCCTACATTACAGGTACAATCAAAACTACCATTGTTGTTGCTACAAACTGCACTAGAATCACAGGGACTATTCAGGCACTCATCAACGTCTGGAAAGAGGATAAAATGAAACCAAAGGACTAATAGTCATGCACTCATCAACGTATAAAAAGAGGACAATGGCCAATATTGTTGAAGTATAAAACACTCTGGGAATAGGCGGGTGCGGACATCCGGGTGCTTAGCAACAAATTGAGCTAAAATCCCTAGCAACAAATGAGTCAAAATACAAACATTCCATGCACGCACTCAACGTAGGCGTCACGTACGCGATGCGCAGTAGGCGCAATGCGCAGTGGCCTTTATAATTGATTTGCTTTTCATGGGATTTGATTATTTTCACCGGCATGACGTAGCTCCGCCCTTGGCTATATCAATATTTTTATAAACCATGCTTGACAAAGAATCTTTTGCACGACTTTTGGTGTCCCCGGATAAGGGAAGAGTCTGTATCAAGTTTAAGTCGGTATCAACTTTATTAAACATCATTCAATCAGAACGCCCATTAATATCGAGAATGAAAAAACAACAACCAGGAAATGGACAAATAAAACTAGTCGTAAGTCCGTTTCGCATATACATGTGTTGAAAACAAAGCTGCGGCTAGTCATCCAAAGACCTTAAAGTGCAATTTCCAAGTCATAATTACAGTTATATTTTCAACATACATAAAAATTGTTTATTTTTATAAAGTTTACCGGTACAGTTTAATCCATCGCCAATGAATCCTGCATTACAGGTACAATCGAAACTGCCATTGGTGTTGCTACAAGCTGCGTTAGGGTCACATGGACTAGTCGGGCACTCGTCAACATCTAGAAAGAGGATAAAGACCAATGTTAATCAATCTGTATGAAGTGGAGAACACTGACGTAATTTGTTTTACGATTTCTTCAATATATTTGCAAGTCCCACACGTGGCTTCGGGTAGGGGTATTAATGATAAACACGAGTCACACTGATATCATACATGCATTTTCATAAAATCTACCGCTACAGTTTTATCGCCAATTACCTACATTACAGGTACAATCGAAAATGTCAGGATTGTTGCTATAAGCTGCGTGATAGTGACAAAGACTAGGGCAAAAACATATATTTTTGTAATATTTACCGATACAGCTATATCCATCCCAAACGAATCCTACATGACAGGTACATTCAAAACTGCCATTGTTGTTGCTACAAACTGCATTAGAATCACATGGACTATTCAGGCACTCATCAACGTCTGAAAAGAGGATAAAAACCAATATTAACACCATCATTTCGATGGATGAGAACCAGAAAACAGTTAAGGGTTCTTGCTCTCAACCCTTGAATTAGTGAACAGGCTTGATGTACTGATGTACGGATATTTTAGGTTTTTCATTCAAGCAAAGACTTTTTCTTGCAAGCTCAACCTTTATTAGGGGATGTATATTATTTTTTTAAAGAGGGTATCAAGCTTGTGCGTGAAAATGGCGTAAAATACTCTCTGGGATTTACAAATGCCTTCAAGTATGAACGAAGATTTGCAGCTGTCAATGAACGCTTATATTAATGAATATCGGAAAAACATCGTGTACATACTGCAGTTACTGTCCGTTTACCTATACACAATACACAGTGCTCTCACCATTGACGCGTGACCCCTACAAATGATGTATGTTGGGAGAATGGACACTTGCCTAGTTAACATCACTGTGTGAAAAATAACCAGCCAATATTTTATTTATTCTCCAAAACTTCTAGCAAATATATTTCTCTAACATGACCTAAAATTACAGCTAGGTTAGATGTTCAGAAATGGTCGTACTTTTGTAAAATATGAGTGAGGGCAAGGCATAGCTAGCCAACTCCCCGTGTTATTTGAATGGAGATTTGACCGAAAATATTGGTATCGGACCGCTCACTTCTGAAGGATGCCACAAAAAACCGGTAAAAGCTACATTTAAATTATTCTAAATAGGTTCTAGAAAATAAAGTTTTGTAACATGTCCTAAATTTTTAGCTAATTTAGGTGTTTGGAGAGGGTCGTACTTTTGTGTTTTAGGAAGGACATGTAAACGACAGATAACACCAAAAATATGAAGAAATTATTTCTAAACCGTGTTAAGTCAAAAATCATTATGTTGCTCATTTTCAAGAATGCTGGTTTACAAAAAGCACGACATTGTCTGATTTCGTGAACAAAGCCACACATAACATTGTTTCCTTTCGTTTCCTTTATAATCGGTTACCCAACTGAAGCTATGAATACCAGCTTTATTGCGATATCGCACATGAAAACAGTCACTTGTGCACAACCAGAGAAGATCCGATTTAATCAGTTGAGCTGTTTCAATGAGTGTTATCTTGGTTTAATAGCTTTTAATGGGGTTAAGTCCTGCAAAGGTCGAGATGAATTCTACTGTAGACATGACTGCATCATGAAAGAACAAACGAAACTAGTCTTTCACTAAGTGTTATTTATCAGTCGTATTTACAGTCAAATAAATATTATTTTCGTAACATTTACCGCTACAGCTATATCCATCGCCACTGAACCCTTCATTGCAGGTACATTCAAAACTGCCATTGTTGTTGCTGCATACTGCATTAGAATCACAGGGATTATTCAGGCACTCATCAACGTCTGCAAAGAGGATCAAAGAGAATCACATGGACTAATAAAGTCATGCACTCATCAACGTATAAAAAGAGGACAAAGGCCAATAATTATTAACCAACATGTTAAAGTAGAAAATACACTGGGAATATTAATGTTTTTCTTAACAATACTTGACGAAGAATCTTTTGCAAGACTTCGTGTGTCTCCTGGTATAGGGAAGAGTCTGTTTAAGTCGGTATCAAGTTTATTAAACATCATTCAAGGAGACTATAGTCACAACTGACACTGAACGCCCATTAATATCGAGAATAAAAAAAGGACAAGCTATTTATTAGTCGTATTAACGGTTATATGTTCAACCTAAATATATGAATATTATTATTTAAATCCATCGCCACTGAATCCTGCATTGAATCTTGCATCGAAACTGCCAGGACTATAACTTGCGTGATAGTCACAAAGACTAGTAGGGCCAGGGTCGGATTTACCTTTTTGGGGGCCCTGGGCCAGGCCAAAATTTGGAGGCCCCAAACTCACCGTGAGGAAGGCATGTGGCACGCAAGTGGCCAAGTTTTGGCTTAGGTAGGCCTATAAGATTGAAAGTGGTGGCGGGAGCATTATATGCGTGGGATGCGCAAACAAATTTCAATTCAGAATATTTTAAACCACAATGAAGGTGAGTGTTGTTATATAGTGGGGTAGTGCGCGCGAAGTGCTCAAAATTTTGCATTTATTACCCTATTTTGGCCCAATGGTAAATCCGGCTCTGAGTAGGGCAAAACATTAATTTTTGTAATATTTACCGCTACAGCTATATCCATCTCCACTGAATCCTGCATTACAATTACATTCAAAACTGCCATTGTTGTTGCTACAAACGGCATCAGAATCACAGGGACTATTCAGGCACTCATCAACGTCTGGAAAGAGGATAAAAACCAATATTAACAAAATCATTTGTGATTAGTAGAGAGCAGGCTTGATGTACTGATATGTACGGGTATTTAAAAAAAAATTTATTCATCATTCAAGCAAAGACTGTTTTTGCAAATCGAACCTTTACGTAGATCCGAGCAGGGAATCAAGCTACTAATTAATATCGGATAAAAATCAAGGCCCAATAAAATAAAAAAGAACAAACAAAACTAGTCTTTCGCTTACACAAAGGAAGGTAGGAAGGTTTTATTTCAAACTCTAATGGTGACCCGCAGGTCAAATTATTAGAATAATTTTTGTACATTAAACACAACTAAACAGACACAATGCAATTTGCAGGCAGCAGCTTAATCAGCGCCAATATTGCAACATTGAAACAAACAACTATACAAACATCCAATTCAACCCAACCCCAATCCCTCAGTAGGCAATGAGAATAAAGTGCCTTGCCCAAGGACACAACACGTTGGCACGAGCTGCAACATGTCATCAAAATTCCGGACGTCCTATTTATTAGTCGTATTTACGGTTAAATTTCCAATTATATAAATAGTATTTTCATAACATCTACCGCTACAGCTAAATCCATCGCCACTGTATCCTACATTACAGGTACAATCGAAACTGCTAGGGGTGTTGCTACAAGATGCGTAAGGGTCACATGGATTAGTCAGGCACTCGTCAACATCTACAAAGAGGATAAGAACAAATATAAAGCGTATTAACCCTAACGCCCCGTGGGCTTTTTGGCGACGGGAAGGGAAAGGAGGAATGAATAAAGAGAGAAAACACAGAAAGAAGTTGTTTGCTCTGGATGGGATTCGAACCCGAGACCCCTCGCATGCCAAGCACGGGTCTTGGGCTTCGCTGGCCAGCGAAACCGTGTCCGATATCACTTAGGGCGATTGCGTCATCACACTACGTGGGATACACGCATCAAGTTGTATTTTGTAGTACCTGGGCGTGTTAGGGTTAAAATATATTGTCATTTGGGGTGATTGGTGGATAACACATCTCATACCATAAAATGCTTCGCATATTTCCCCGATATTTCACAGCAGGGTAATTGTTCTGTTAAAATAAAGGGTCGCAAAAACGAAATTACTGGTATATTTGTGATCTGTTCCCACGTAACCCCGGACAAAGTAGCAACATTTAATTTGTGAGATTTTATCATATTTAACATACTGAAATTACAAACTTTAAAATGATGTATCACATGCTAGATATACTCAATCTGCTGTCCTTCAAAATCAATTTTTCTCCCGTAAATTGTTCTGTTTTGCTTGTTTTAAATGATCTTCCCGTAGGAACTCGACAAGGACCCATAATAGGCATGATAGGAGAGGATTATGACTCAGGCTCACACTACCCCATCCCCAATCTACGCCAAGCTGGCACAACTGGCCAATTTCTACAAACGTTTACGTCTTTCAGGAAATTCTTTCTTGGCAATCCTTTTTGAACGGTACAATATTTGCTCTAACCCTCTGGGTAACGAGAAAGGACTAACCGATGCCAGTATATTTGTCATGTTTATTTGACTGTGATAGTGCTCTGACGATTTTTCGGGTTTTTGCCAAAACTTTTTAACGGCACGCTGATGTGAACATCGTTTAGTGATCATCGTTTCTGCGCATTTGAAAGCCGTGAAGTGCGCATTAACGACATGCGCATTTGGCGTGACATTATTAGAGATCTAACAGCAAAAGAATCACAGGGACTAAAATAAAAAGTGAAACCCAATGCACTGTACAATTTTTTAAAGTTGAATACCAAACAACAATCAGTATCGAAAATAAACAAAAGACCTTACTATTACAATTCACATGGTAGTGGTCTCTGATCTTGTCAATGTCGTCACCGATCAATGGCTCAAACAGTTGACCAGGTGTGTATGCATTGAAGCCTCCAATCCTGACGCTTGTGCATTGACAAGGATCTTTAGAAGACACAGCCCATCGCGAAACACGGCTTTGATCTTTGACTTGACCAACTTCACAAGTCTGACGTGCTTGAATTTGAGCCATACATTCTGAAAATGGACAAGAAAATTCATACACGTAATTAAGTTTCAATAGAAGTCATGACAACCCGGGACAGCAAAACCCCTCGGACTTCCCTATACCTCCGTCCAGGGAGCTATTCAGGTCATGGAGTAGGAATAGATCAATAATTTATATTAGGGCATCTGGTATTTATTGTTGCATATCCCCATCCTCTGATTGAATACGCCCATTTTCGCTCCCTTAACCACAACACAGTGACATCACAATTATTTTGCCTTCTAAACTGGGTGGATCAAAACTTGTCAGCATTTTTTTTAAATATTTTAAACATCATTTTTATCTGAATATATAGCGAATATCTTGACACCATGCAATGGCGCCCACACAACATGCATTTTATACTGCAATATTGTTTTTCCGTTCCGTTGAGTTTCTGTTCTTCTCCATTTTTTTTGCCATCGCCATTTCGCCCCTGAGGGGAAACGGTTTTATAATGTTAATATACAGGGTTCAAAAGAAATAACTCCCCCCTAAAATTACCAAACATTACTTTGCATAACTAGACCTACATTTTGTTGATTTGAAAAATTCAAAAAGCTGTGAATAGAGAAATCGTTCTGAAACCCTCCCAAAGTTGTTTCATTTGCAAAAACAATATTTTTGGTCAACAATAATCACATTTTCCAAAAATGATGCTTTCAGAAAAAGTTGCACTTTACGACATTATGTGCAAAACGTTCTCGATATTAATGTTAAGGTTGATCTAATTCTTATTTTTTTTCCTTCACCTTTCTGTCTCTGAACCTTCAGGCACCCATGCAACCATAATTCAGTGCAAAACAAAGATTTGTTGAACTTAATTTTGACGTAAAATGAGATTTTCTTTGAAGTTTTTAATCAGTAGTTGTTTCAAAAATGGTAAAATCACTAGGAAAGAGAAATGAGCTCTCCACGCATACATTTGACCAAAATCGTGAACATTTACCTGTATTGGGTCGGTTGAAGCATCTTGCATTTTGATTTAAAATGATGGCTTTCTTGGATAAATGTGTAACAGTCATGATATGGCCCCAAGATATTGGCTGCATGCAATTAATTGGCTGGATGCTGACTTTCAACCTCCAATCTCTGTTGGTCATTTCTTCTTTTCATGTACGCCTTTATTCAAGAGAGCCGTTGCTATAGATCTTTGCAATTGTTTCAGTCTACCATTTGCATATAAAATGTTCATCTCTTCTAGCCAACGAAAGAAATAAGCATCACACTACAAACCTTATCCTACAGTCCTATAGTGATTTTACCAATTTGAAACACCGACTGAAAATCCCATTCATGTCCAAATTCATGTCAATGAATCATTGTTTTATACTGAAAGATGATGCATGGGTGACTGAGTAATTGGATACATAAAATTTAAGAAAATAAACTAACAATTAAATCATTCAAAACATTGATCACGTTGATATCGAGAACGTTTTGTACACTACATGTATAGGATGTTGAAAAGTGCAACTTTTTCTGAAAGCATCATTTTTGGAAAATGTGATAATTTTTGACCAACAAAAATAATTTTCGGAAAAAAGAAAATTGAGAGGGTAGCAAACAAATTCCTCTATTCACAGGTTTTTAAATTTTTCAAATCAACCAAATGTATGTCAAGTTATGCAAAGAAATGTTTTGTAATTTTAGGGGGGGTATTTCTTTTGAACCCTTTATATCTGAATACACCTTTTGCAATCAATGGTATTTTCCTGGCAAAAAGTGCAGTTGCCCACTGATTAATATTATATCTGTTATAGACAATATAATTTTACTCTTAAAGAAAACTTTGTTATGTTGCTAGGATATCTTTCACTACAACTATTATTAGTATGATGAGGGGAGAGGTAATTATAGGAAAATAGCATACGTGACTGGAAAAGGCATTTTAAGTGCTCTTGAAGTGCTTTCTTGTCTTTCTGCTTGAAAACATAATTGGATAATTAAACCCAAGCTCTGACTTTATTAAAATGGTAGACCTTGCATGAATAATGACAAAGACCAGAGACGTAGCCATGTTTTATTTTGGGGCTGATTTTGAAAAAGTTAACATATTTTTTCAAAAATGAATCTTTTCTAAAACATTTAGACTTTTTTAACCAAGAAAGCATTTAAAGAACCTATTTTTATCGCTCGCCACGCTGACAAAGTGGACTGTATGGTCGTTGTTGTTTTTTACTTGCCCCTCACCCAGGGGCTATTTTAGAAGAAAAAAGTCACTGCACGTTAGTAAACGTAAAATCTGAAAGATCAGCTAGCGGAGACAAGCTTGAGGGGAAGGGGTTGCTGGCAGAGGGGTTGTCTCCCTCGAGTTCTGTAAACTTTACAAATCACGCGTTAAAATCACGCATTTTACTGACTCATTTTTGACGTTAAGGGCTGAGAGCTGAGAGCACATCACTCAGATATACCAAATTGCATTCTGAATACGAGGAATAGCCTTAACTTATATCAAATAATTTGAATTTTTGAAATTTGCGATATAATACAAATTTTATGACAAATTATTAAACTGATATTTTTGACATTTAGCAGTCCTCGAAGTAAAGTTTATCAATCTAATGGTATGCACTTAAAGTTGAAAATTGATACATGCCTGGTTCACTAATGCATTTCACTAATTCATTTAATTGACTTGTCATTATTTTTAATTACCTACAGCTCCATGAAAGTACACACTCTAGGATCATTAATGTCATTAAGTTTCTGGTATTGATGGTATTGATATGCAAAAATGAATACAAACTCTGCAAAAATGCATAAAATGCACACAGGTGCCTACAATTGCACGAAATTAATATCTGTTGATTTACTGCGAAGGGTAGGTTTCAGTTAAAATGACATTCCATTTAATTGAATTATCATTTTTGATAACTCCATAACAGTACACAGAACCTCTTTATTAAATGTTGAATGAAACACACACGTGTCCCTACCATCTGTTAACCTGTCGCACAGTAGCGTAAAGCTCTCAAAATGTGATAAGATTTCTGCAATTTAAGTGATGCAAAGGTGCATAAGTTGTCGGCAAATTGCATAACAAAGTTGCATATAAATTTCATTACAAAAGATTAAACACACTCTTCATGAACTAAATGTCTATAGTGCTCAACTTAAAACACTAAGATGTTCAGTCCATAAACAAGGTGTTTATTTTTTACAAGCAATATACAGGAGAGTAAAAAAGTGCAATAGTGCAAAGAATCTATCTTCATTTTATAACCATTTTCTTAACCTCATTGGCACTGAAGTAGAATGGAGCACCCCAAGTTTTATTGTCCCTGGTCTTGTATAAGGTTAAATACCACTAATAGGCCTGGGCGATACATTGAAATACGACGAGTAACTATTTGTTTTCATGGCATCTGAAAAGACTGCATTAAAATCGCTGAAATTGATCAAGTTATATAGTCAAAAAAGTCCTTTTTAGGGTTTGATGCTTCAAAATGGTACATTTTCTCTCATTATATGACATTGTTTTAATAGTACCGGGTGTCCCAAAAGTCCCTTAACATTGTGAATTTGCCATAACTTGCGTTGGGTTAATAGTGTTGTTACAAAAATTGCACAGTATGTATATAATCCTTTTAGAAATGTTATGATACCAAACATGCCTATGTGGTCATGACCCTTTGGCATGAAATTAATGGATATCTACCGTACCGTAAAACCCACTTTTATAAACGCAAAATAAGTCTCGTCATTTGAGACGTGAACACGATATAACGTGTTATCATTTTAAAATCTGTTTTGTTTAATTTGGCTATGTTTGTTTGATTGTTTGTTTGTTTGTTTGTTTTTAATGCGTAATCTTCATTTTCTGTTTTATCTGGGTTTTATATGGAAACTACTTAAGATCTTTTCTGAGGATTCGATGAACAGTTGTACGCGGTACGTTGTTCTCCATTGAAAGTCGACGTACTGATCACCTTGGGCTTTTCGCCACCGCTCTTCGTATGACATCAATGTTTGTAGCCGATCTTCCTGTTCTTCTACGTCCTGCCCGAATTTCAGCACTAGTTGCTGGATTGTATTTCGGCTGGGTAGTGCATAATTTACATTAAACTGTTCCCTTAACATTGCTTCAGTGAGTTTGTCCGACTTTGTCTCGGCAAAGAACCATACAACCTGAATCCGTTGATCTATAGGAAATTCATCTTCACTTCAACTGTTTTAAAGTAAAGTTTAATATTGTCAATATATCCTAATTATAATCTAAAACAGCAGTCACGCTTACGCTAAGCCATATAATCCATGAATGTTCATACCTAAATGTAGCGTGCGCAGTGAGTGAACCAACTCTATTGTTCAGGGAAGCACATCATTCATGTTCTTGAACAAAGAACACATGAGCTTGCTTTTGTGGGTTTGATACACACATATGTACAGTCGCACAGTAAGGTCAAAGGGTCATCAATAATGCTGTTTTGGTATCAGAATAATTCTAAAAGATCAATCTATATGAATATGTTCTCCATTTTGGTATGAAGTAGGAAATATTTGAGATATGGCCAATTCACAATGTTAAGTTACTTTTGGGACACGCTGTACCAAAATTCATAGGCACGGCTTCGGTTTATAGTAAATATTCGCCCTACCATATTGTAACTTTCAGCTTCGAGGGCGCACTGTCATTTAAGGTGTTTACGGTTCAGTGCGTTAAAACAAGAAATGTCTCAGGTCAACCTATGTTGAATTTTGATCATTTGGCATCTAAATCATATAGTTTCACCTGATATTAGTGGCATTTAACGGTGAATATGAGAAAATTCCACCCGAAATTAGCCATTTTCCCATTGAAACCCGTGTAATACATAATTAGTGGTATTTAACCATAAGTAGAGGAAATATTACTTTTATTTGAAGAGCTTTGTTGCAAAAGCCCCATCCACTTTTTGACTTTTTGAGGAAAACAGCTTTTTTTAATTGTGCAAGTATTACTTGTTCGATTTGATTCAATTTGGGTTTGGATAAAGTGGTGATGAATAGAAACTAAAAGAATAGGTTTGGTACAATTTTCAAGCCTTCCTATTTATTTTATTATTTCCTTTATATCGCGCCTTTTGTGGATGTAAGGCCTTTTGCAACAAAATAAATCTACCCCTTTTCTAGAAACCACCTTTGCAATCAGATTTGAGCCCATTTGTTTGCACTACTTTATGTAACTTAACTAATGCTCTCAAAATCAAAAAGAAAAATCGAAATATCTCATTTACTTTTTTAATTATGAATTTTTAATTAAATCCGGCAAAATGACATTTTTGATCATTTCCGAAGCCCGGTGTTGTCTCTTAACATTGACTATGTGTATGCATGATCGTTCCCAATTTGGGGGGAACATGGGTTATTTTTAAACGATGTTTAAAAAATAGGGTTATTTTTGACGACGGTGTACTCGAAATTAACAAATAGGGTATAATTTTCTGAATTATGAGAATGTTGAAATACTCATCATGGAAAATCATGAATGATGCATGGCTTGTTGCTTGAAGTATACACTGTAGATAACTGTATCGTATCAACGACATGATGCATCAAATTGGGTGTATTTGTACATACTTTTCTGTTATTTGTTTCCTCAAAAGGAAAGGACAACAGAGGTCTCCTCGGAAAAGAAAATGAATCAGAACAGGCCTTTTTGTGTGTATTCTTAAAATGTTAAAAAGGGGTGCTTTTGTGAAAGTGTACTTGAAATGCCAAAAATAGGGGTATTTTTTAAGGCTAACTTGTACCCGTTTTTGTCTAAAATATGGGTAACAAATGCTAAAAATGTTCTTGAAACCACGCAAAATAGGGAGGGGGGTATTTTAGACTTTGGGAACGATCATGCGTTACGCCTTTGAATAGGAAGTGACAACACCGGGTTCCGAAGCTACAGCTTTCATTAATTACAATGATTTTTTTTCAAACATAGTGACCCCAAGACAGTTCATTTTGGTTTTAATAGTTAAAGAACATTCTAGGCTACTATTATACATCAACAACAAAAAATTTTATATCATAAGTTCAGATTTTTGGAAATTCCCTAAGATTTCCCAAAAGTGAAATAAACCGTCGCTCGGACGACATACCGGTCTATCAGCCATTTTTGACAAAATGAGATAAGATCAGTTTCATAATTAATTAATTAAGTATTATCACTAATTAGGTTTTGCGTATCTCACTCAATGGAATTATTGTGTACAACATTCCCCGTGTTTTGGACGACATAGTGGCGTATCAGTGACATACGTCACTATGTCGTAAATATGTGACATACACCACTATGGTATATCGCGGCTGTGTGGCCAATATGGATATGAATTCAACTATTATTTGACATACTGGCGTATCACGTGTCCTATGTCAATTTTGAATGGAGAATAATTTTTCAAAAAATTTGACATACTGGCGTATAAGTTTAATGACTAATTGCAATTAATTTTGGATGACATAGTGGCGTATCAGTGACATACGCCACTATGTCGTAAATATGTGACATACGCCACTATTTTGGTATATCGCGGCTGTGTGGCCAATATGGATATGAATTCAACTATTATTCGACATATTGGCGTATTTTTTTATTTATTTATAAACAACCACCAAATTGTGTATTTTTCCCCACACTATAATGTCATGCCAATAACTCAATTTCAGCCAAAAGTGGATGTAAGGGTTTTTGCAACAGAGCTCTTCATTTGGTGTTATTTTCATATTTACCCTTACTTTAAAATTGTTCATTCTCTATCAAAGAAACATACAAATTTATGGGCGGGTTTTTCAAATGTCGAAAGGAATGCGTGCAAATTGAAGTGGTTTGAATTACAAAATATCCAGTATAAGTTGGACACATTGGAAAGTTAGTTTGGAAAGTTAGTTTGAACCGAAAAAAGGAATTGAAAGAAGACAAAAATCAACCTTGAAAAAAATGGGAAAGTTCAACTTGGTTCTTACGTGAATATTGATTCGTTGACCTATTGCACTTTTTTTACTCACCCTGTATATACGTTTAATACCCAAATGATTTGATGTGCTCATCATTAAGTGTTTAGTTTAGCGTTGAAAGTGTTCAATTTAGTATTTACCTCTATACGACTGCTTTTATATATCGCAAATAAATAAATTATATAGTCTTTAAAGGTTTTCTTGAACATGTTGAGGAAAGCCGCGCTTTTAGCCTTTTTCATACTAATTTGGCCATAAGTATTGTAAATTTTGATTATAAAAAGTCCCGATATTGAGCCAGAGGGATTATCAAGCTGCCCCCGTTACCAGGTCTGCATGCCATACAGGCTGCGCAGTTGCTTTTTTATTGGTGTCCCCGATGGCATATCAGCGGTGAGCGGCGATGAAAATGTTCCTGATGGTCATAATTTTTGGCCTGTTTTACTGGGACAATTGTGCACGAAGCGCGCAAAAGCTTTCCATTTTACACTATTTTAGCACAAACAAAGGTGATATGTTGTTGTAATTACACTATTTTTGCCCCCAAATTAAGGTGTTTAACGGTCTAAAAAAGACGATGCACAGGGTAATTCTGGACAATTTCTGTCCGGTAGATGGAGCTGCCCCCACGCCTGTTGCGGATTTTCTCGTCCAGAGGCTTTCCCTTACGAGTGACCGAAAAATTGGGAGGAAAGGGCGTTACCAGAGGCGTTGTGAGGCAATATTTGCTTGATTTCCCCTGCCGGTTAAACTATACAATATAGGATATAGGATTTCCCGACTAGATCAGTCTTACTTTGTGGGGGAACTTCTTTAATGTATTAGTCATTTTTCGGGCTGAAACTAGTATAGAAATATTTTCAGCACGGATTTTTGATTCTCACTGCACGGATTTCTATTCTCACTGCACGAACGTGCCAGGAGGCACGTTAAAATAGCCCCTGCCCTCACCCGGCTCCCGCCCTGGCTACGCCCTTAATAAAGAAACAGTTAGTGCTTTACTACATGTGCTACATAGCCCTTACAATTCTTAATTGTACAATGTTGCTCAATGGTCTGATAGGTTTTATTATTTAAAATGAAACCTGAACAATTTCTTTACTCAACGATACCGTGGTCAAAAACACATTACAGATATGACTCGGGATATGACTAAGTCGCAAACATACAGAAACACTGACATCTTTCACGTGAAAATTGTCAAATACACAGAACTACACTGATCAAGTGTCCGAATATTTTGACACTTCTTCCGTCAAAATCGTAGTATTATTACGTTGTTGACTTCTGTGATGGTAAAATGTTGGCCTTTGATCTTTTTGGCAATAACTCGAGAACGGTACATCATAGATGGACAAACTATGCTTCTTCTGAATAGAAGAATACGTTGGTATACTATTTAACACGATCAAAGCAAGTTTGTAGTTTGACCCCTATACAAAGTTCATCGACCTCTAGCAGAGAAATTGCGGGGTTGCGCAAAGGTCAAGTAAAACTTCCTTAAGCTCAGTGTGTATAGTGGGTATAGAACGCACGGTATTTGTATTAATAGGGGTGCACACATAATTGGGGTCAAAGGTCATATTTTTCCTCATGTCAAGGTAACTCAATGTGTATCATAATAGCTTACCTGGTAGAACGAGCAGCAGTTGTATCATCAGTGCAACTGATAACCACATGATCAAAACAGTAGTACAGACTTGATTAAAGTCCCATTCAGTGATCCCAGCGCAACTGTAAAAAAATTGTAAACTGCGATAAAGTGGAGAATAGAGTGATTACATTTTCTTCGGGGGGGGGGTCATGAATATGTCTGACCCCCTTATCGCGCGGTATTTTTACAACCACCCCCACCCCCATCCCATCTTGGGTCGAAAATCTGTATAAACACCCCCCCCCCCTTCCGCCTACACAGACTCAACACATATTATTCTTTGCCGGAACTAAGCGCGAAGTGCACCAAAACATGTAAATATACAGCTTTCGGCTTAACCACTTGCAGGTTATGTTAGCACATCTATGACAATGACAAATGTACCAAAATCAGAATTTGATGATTTTCACGATCGTCCGGATAAGCAAATCACTGAATGATTTTTTTCGCAAAGTTCCGCGACTTATCCGCGGATTCCTGGTTGTCCAATGAACTCACGTTGTTTCTTTGTGAACAGTAAGTTTATTACATTTGGCCCCAGGGAGCCATTCACACGTCATGAGTGCGTTCCACTTTAATAGCCATATTTTGAAAAGCTCCTCCCACTTTCAAAACTTGTATTTTACAGGTGCATTTCAATTCTGACAAACTCTTATTGGTATTTCAATATAATTTGGTTCAAAGAAATGTTAACCAAGAATAGTTTGGCATATCTCGGGTTTTTGTTACCTGGGCAACATCATCATTCATTCGGCTGCGAAGCAGGCGACTACAAAGTTTCTCCATGTACTACGATCTGAAGCCAAAGTGGCAATGGCATCTGGCAGTAGAGAGTTGTCGAAATCCCCAACAGTTTTTGCACATAAGACAAGTAGGATGTTCTTTGCCTTCCAGGTCTTCTTTTACCATGTAATGGGGCGTAGAGAGCATATCTTCTCGTAGTTGTCGTGATCTGACAGAGTTGATAAGAGGCACAGTGTTGGTGATGGTATAGACCCTTTCATTACTAACATGGTCAGTGCGCTTGATGTGCAGCATTATCCTGTAACATGATGTACCAAAAGCATTGGATCTTATTTTCCATGTCAGTAGATATCACCCATGGACTCGCAGCCGTAGAGCAATACTGTAACACAAGTGGTGTAAAACAGCTTGACTTTTGTTGCAACAGTGATTGTTGGACTTCTCCACAGATGCTCCAGATTCCAAAATGCATACCAAGCAAGCGCCTTTCGTCGGGAGAGGTCACTGGT
This sequence comes from Amphiura filiformis, assembly GCF_039555335.1. NCBI lineage: Eukaryota > Metazoa > Echinodermata > Ophiuroidea > Amphilepidida > Amphiuridae > Amphiura > Amphiura filiformis. The sequence continues at coordinate 11,945,536 of NC_092641.1, read as the reverse complement.
GCTAGAGCCCATCATGGAATTAAGATATTTAAAATCGGTGACATACTTGATTGGTTCTCCGTATACTTGGAGTGGTGGCTGAGGATTGCAGTTGATGGTCATGTACATTGATGCGGAGACCCGGGCTTTCTGCTGCAGCCGCTGTTCTGGTCAGCTGTGCCTGTGCCCGCGGGATGGAAGATTCAAGTTAGGTAATATCATCAGCGAAATCCAAGTCGTTCAAAACCTTGGCAGGATAACGCCTGGAGCGACGCGGGTGTGTTTCAACACCACTGGCAGTCCCCTCGGTAGCCATCTTCATCAAATAGTCGATGAGAACAATGAATAGGAATGGGGCTAGAACATCCCCTGCAATACTCCAGTAGTCAATAGCAAGGGATACAAAAAGTTGCCATCTACACTTTGCGAATTAGTATACAGTACACGTCCGTATTGCCTTTTCGATGCTCTCTGGGATATCATAGTGCATCTTCCTGCTGATTGAATCAAAGGCTTTCTTGAAGTAAATGAATGTTATAGTTAGTGGAAGTTGGTAACTATGGAAAGCCTCCGTGATTACTTCCCTGGGCAACAGGGACATTCAAAGCCCATTGAATCATGTTAATCTTGACGTATTTTGCGATGTTACCCAGGTAATAAATACCTGAGACACAGCAAACTATTCTTTGTTTAAAATGTTGTTCCAAACGGAACAATTTGAGACCACTTTGAGCAAATCGGAGCAATTTTGATATTTTTTACCCCTGTACACAGTGATGGAGACCAAAATTTGACATTTGACCTTTATGCCTATAACTCAAGAACTATATATCAAAGATAGGTCAAACTATGCTTTTTCTGAGTCCTAATTATGAGAGGAATTAGATGATTTTTGAAATTTGAGGCATGCATTAGAGGCCATTTTGGAAATATGCAAATTAACATTTTTCCCCCTGTGTCCTTTTTTGCCCATTTTGGAAATGTTGTCCAGGGGGTGTTTAGAGTCACTAGCAAGCAACAAATTTGGAGTTCCATTTTTGTCTAGCTCATACGTAAATTAACTCGTTTACAAGTGATTTTGGCCTGTGTCATTAGTGACCATAACAGTTTCTGTATAATTATTCATACATTTATTGCAGTAAAACGTTTTTGTAATTTGCAGTAATTCTTTTCGTGACAACCGCGCGGCGCGGCTACAACTTGACTCGTACATATCGTATTTAATAAATGTTCTCTTGTAGCGGAACGTTTTCAAACTTAAGGGATATATAGCATTGATATTGATATTGGGAATTAGTCCAGGCAATGTTCGTTTCTTGCATATTTTTGCAGTGTGTGAACACCCTCAATATTTCCTTTATGAATTTACCAATTCTGAGTACATAAACACTACTGGTATTTTTTCATTTGTTTATACCGCGTTCTCTGTCGTTGCTTTATGGGTAGACAAAGGACTAAAATGATATTCATGGTACGATATTGCTACGTTTTCATAAATTTATACTTCATGTATTGAAGATAAAAGTTTGTTTTCTTTAAACGACCTTAAAATGACCATAAAATATTTAGATGCTTTTTGGAAACAAATGTATATCTTTAATACGAAACGTAAACATTTTCAATTGATGGTCGGCTTTCCTCCCAGCTACATACACTGAAGTACGTAAAATAACGTTTACTTTGAGGACTGTTGAATATCAAAAATTTCACATCTAAATCATTTGCCATAAAATTTGTATTATTCTAAATATTATTTGATATCAGAAGGACTGTAGCCTACATTCCTCGTATTTAGAATACAATTCGATATGTCTGATGGGCTCACAGGACCCACAAAAAATACTGTGCTTTTTTCTTTTTTGAACATTTCGGATGAAATGACGCGTTCTTGAATTACGAAGCAAATTTTGATTGTTATTATACAACGGCCCTCAATGACGAATCACATATTTCCCCAATATAAGCAGCAAAAAACAATAATAATAGCATAAATAGTCGAATCTTTGTACGCCAGGACTTTAGTAATGGTATATTGTATACTGATGTACCTCAATTTTTGTCCCTTTTTGGTCAACTTGGATCGGATTGTGTATTATTGACCAAACTTCAAAGTATGTCTAGAATTAAGCCAAGGTCGTTATTTATACTAAAATGGAAAGCCATAAAGAACCAAATAAATTTATGAATAATATTAATAAAAAAAAGCAGTACGATTAATATAATGCTTCATTTATTAAAATACTACTAAGCACTAATTAAGCTAGTAATTTTGCATTCATATTATTTATTAATTGTAGCTCGTTATTACCAGAGTTTATGGGATTTATTATTAAAAAAGCAAAAACTCATTATCATAAAATCATTGACAATTTTTAACATTCTGGATTTATTAAAACTTAAAATTTTTACCAAAAAGTCCATCTGTAATTATAACTTTCGAATAACATTTCTAAACAATGCATAACGATGATAACGTATAACGATGATAATGTATAACGATGATAATGTATAACAATGGTAATGTATAGCGATAATAATGTATAACGATGATAATGTATATCGATGATAATGTATAACAATGATAATGTATAACGATGATAACGTATAACGATGATAATGTATAACGATAATAACGTATAACGATGATAATATATAACGATGATAATGTATAACGATGATAATGTATAACGATGATAATATAACGATAATAATGTATAACGATGATAATGTATAACGATGATAATGTATAACGATGATAATGCATAACGATGATAATGTATAACGATGATGATGTATAACGATGATAATGTATAAAGATGATAATGTATAACGATGATAATAAATAACGATGATAAGGATTAACATATACTTACCCTTCAATCACAATATGTCGTAAGCATGATAAGTAAATCAGTCCTCCTCTTTCTAAACTGCTTACACCAGAACCTGCTTGTAAATTGATACTATAGCAACAAAAGAGATGCTACTATTGGTACTATAGCAACACGCTGGTCGGTCACACCTAACGCCTCATGCGTAAACCATTTTTAAATTAGAATTTTGTTCTATGCATTAGTAATTAATATAGCTGCGTATTTTATATCAAGATAAAATTAATTAATTAATTGATTATAATTAATTAATTAATTGAGACCAGAAAAGTCCAGAAAATGAGGAAGGTATATCATATTTTATCTACCACCCTCAAGAAATGGAAATTCTTAATTGTACACACGGACCAAAGTCAATCATCTGCTAATAACAAAACATATAATGAAACACAGAGTTAAAAAGACTAAATCGCGTCTACAATCCTGACAACTAGAATCCGCAGCCAGTTTGGTTACGCTCCTCCACACCAACAGTCTGCCAATCATAACGAACTGGTCCTTTTTGATCGGCTAACGGTTTTCTGACGACGTCATCCAGCTTGACTTCAAACAAGGCTTTCAATTGGTCGATCGTCTAGACGGCTACTTCATATTCATGAGCAATTTTGCACCGGGCGAGTTATATTGTCGCTCGCCAACTGATTGAGGTCAATCAAGTTCCCGTATGTACAGCTCTATGTGGAGGGAGCGGAACCAAACTGGCTGCTTTGGAGACTAACAACCAGACAGAAAATGCCGTACTGCGCAGGTCGGCAACCAATCACTGCGCACCTTTGCCATGACGTCAGACGCGAAATAGTCTTTTTATCTCTGCTCTGTCTTTCATTATAGAAACATGCAATTTTCACCAAATCTAGCTATCTAAATACCAAGTCTGAAATTAATAGCCCTTAGATTATGTTCATTAGAGCAACATATATTATGCTGAGGTTGCATCCCAGCCTCTCAGGCCGAGTGTCGCCATTTCTGGTAGGTCAATATTTTTATCGCTAAAATGGCGCCAAAAGGGTAGTGCCACAATTAGTAGAGCGTTGACAGCATGGTTGTTTGATGTGACCATTTATTAATTTTTTTAACAAAACATTAATTTATATAATGTTCAATTCTAGACATGAATAATACCAACAGCTATTACACTATTAACACTGCTTTTTTGTGATAATTCTAATTCTATAAACTGTACATTTGTGTGTAAATTGAGGGCGCTATTTACATATATTTCATATTAAAATTAGCCAAATAATATGAGCATTTCATTGAAAAGGTTTTTTGAAAATTCTGTTGTCATTTTGTAGTCTTTTTGCTGATGTTCTAATACAATTATTCTACCCAATTCTACCCCTTGTAAAGATGCAAAAAGATTTAAGATAAATAGCGCCATCATTGTTCAACATTTGACTCCGTTTTACATGCCATCAAACAAGAAAGGGCAAAGTTCAAACAACCAAAGTTGTGGGATAAGAAAATTGTAACCTAAGGTGGGGTGAAAAAACACACAATCTGTTAATTTTTACATGTTTACTATAGTTCACTATCAACAACAGCAAAATATTTTAGTATTTATACACATTATAAATATAATTTAAAAAGCTAAAACAGTGGAAATATTTTAAACGGGTTATATTTTGGGTTTTAGTATTGGTAAAAACAAGTTTTTATAATAACATGCAAAAGTTTTGGAACGTTTTGAATGAAAACACACTACAACAATTTACAGTTGTCGTTAAAATACTTTGCAGTAAGTTTGTACAAAATGCTTTTGAATTTTATAAAAACGTTTTACACCCTTTATATACTCTTTTCATAACGCGACATTTAAATGTTTTAGCAACATTTTCTTACCTCTAACGTGGTCTAAAACGTTTTGTGTTTGCTGGATTAACGCTACACCCGCGGAGAGCTGTTATATCCACACAAAAAAATGCATGTGAATGGTCATTTTGTTAGCATGGAATCGTTGATATCGTTAAGAATTCGCAATCGGCTTTTGGTCAATTTATGTTACCCATACATTATCTTTGAATTAGCGAACAAGGGATCAGTAATTTACCTATAGAGACCTAATAGATGGCAGCATATCAATTTCTTAACGGTTATCATCGTCGACCGTACAGTGATGCACCGTTAGCTAACCTTGTATGCCGCCCTCTTTTGCTTACTTATTACGCTGTTATCATCTGATCACCATTAAAAAATTGATATGCTGCCCTCTATAGGTAAAGCACTGATCCCTTGTTGGCGAATTAAAAAACAATACATGCGTAACATGAATTTACCAAAAGCCGAATCAGGATTCAACTGTTTGCCGAATTCATGTGGATATATACCAGTTCTGTTCTTGTACTTTCTCACCTATTCCTTCATATAACATATAAAGTAATAAAATTCTTGTTTCCAAAGCAATGCAATAAAATATAACAATTTTATCACAAAAATATACTATGATACATAAAGCGTTAAAAAACCTGTTCTACAAGCGGATGGGCCTTTCCAGTCGGTCGGGCGGTGGGTTTTTTTTTGGCATGCATACAGCAATTTCCGTCACACTCAATCCATTTTGGTTCAAACACGGCTTATTTTCCATGCATACAGTAAATTTTAAAAATATCTCAATATAGAAAAGCTGGGTCGGTCGGGCCCGTAGAACAGAGCTTTTTTTTGTCGTCGATATTTTTTTCCGAAGTGATGAAATGTAACTTCACAAATTTTATCAAAAACTATAAAATACATAAGAATTAATTTCTTTCTAAAATGAAATATCACAAATTTTATTACAAAATAGAAGAATACGTGAGAATTGATCACAGGCGTACTGTGGATTGGGTCAGCATTTTCTTGAAGAACTGAACATTGAAACATTATGAATAAAAATGGGAACCGCGATCCAAAGTTTGGGTCTTTAGAAAGAAAACGAACTATCACCTATGTCGCGACGATTAACTAGAACACTAAGACGGGTCTTGTCTTGGGAGGATCTTAACCCCGTACGTTTACAATTATAATGCGATAAAATATCACGCCGTTGTACACATGGACCGGCAACCGATGAAGCTCGCGTAAAAGTGGTGAAGAGCTAGTGCGCATACCAACACAGAACATTATAACGAGAAATGCCACCCAACAAAGAATTGCCGTAATCAAGCCGAGAAAGGACTAAAGATCTCACTGCATGTGCACATGTGTCCTGGTTAATAAAACGTCGGATGCGGGATATTGCGCAGATGGCAATTGATAGTGCGACATAAAGCATTAATAACCTGCAAATGCATATTGGGATGGTGATCAAAGGTTATACCGGAATTCCTAATAGACGGAGAGGGATCAATCACCGATTCACCGATCCCAAATTTGTCTTGGCGAAGAGATGATCCGTTTTCGTGTCATTGAGCTTCAATTTGTTTTTCAACATTAGCGTTTGACTTCAGCAATGCAATTTGCTAGATTAAGCTGTGCTGCTTCAAAAACACCCGGTGCTTTTGGATCATAACTAACGTACAACTGGATGTCATCGGCATAGATGTGATACGCAACAGTAAAGCGTTTCAGAATATCCGTGATAGATTTTGAATACAAAGTGAGGATCGGTGGATCAACGACTGATCCTTGAGGAACACCATAGTTGAGAGGATGGACACTTGAGTAGTTATTTAAAACACACCACTCTACTTTTACGATCTGATATCGAAGGCTGCTGACATATCTAATAACAGTACACAAGCATAACACATTTACCTTGGCTACATTCGTTGACAATATCCCTTTTAACCCAATGAAGGGCAGTTTCAGTACTATGGGCAGCCTTATAGGCTGATTGGAAATCATCAATGAGGTTATTAGCCAGTAAGTCATCATTAAGTCTGGAAACAATAGGATAATCGAGGATCTTGCCGTGGGTGGGGGGATTGGAAACTGGTCAGTAGTTCTTCAATTCGTTTGGATTAAGAATGGACTTTGTTTGATCAGGGGTGTGATAACTGCCTCAAGAAGGAGAGGGGGAAAGCATCCTACTTAGATTGAGTTATTAACGAGACACATTATGAAGCGAACTAGGACGTCAACGCATTCCTGAGAAAGCCACGTAGTCATTGGGTTGAGACAACTGGTTTAGTTGGGGATTTTTGAGATGATTTTCCTTACCTCAGTTTCATCCACAGATGAAAATATATTCAACACTGTTGAATTGCACTCACTGTTTTTGCTATACTGCAAATATGACTTTGTCGAGGATTTTGCGCACTTTGAGGACATCGCGAAGTTCACTGGACAGAGAACTAGTTTTGGGACCCATTTATGTGCTATACCGCATGCGGTACTGAACATATAACGGTTGGTTTTGATACCTGAGACATTTCAATTTTGAATGCTTCCAAATCTCGTTCTTTAAAGTTTCTTCTGTAGATGGTCTTCCTTCCTTGCGCCGACTTCAGTTTGTTAACCTTGCATTCAACCATGCGGTGGTCAGATCCATATCTATTTGGCGACACCGTACAATTAATCAACAGGTGATCATCTAGACGACAAACCACGTGATCAAGTATATAATATGACCTTTCTTATGGATAGAATTAGTCACAAATTGACACAGATCATGATGAGAAAGCAAAGTAAGATAGCAAGAAACTTCACTTTTGGAAGGTTCATCCACATATGAAGATTTAGGTCCCCAGAACATTTACGGTAGTGTAATCATTTTCCTTTGACGGAGGAGGGCGATAAATAACGCTAAGATGAAGTGATTTTACAATGTCAGTCACACAGACATGTTCAAAAGTGGTGTAAGATTCATGCAATAGCGCTAAGCTACAGCTTAGCCTTAAAAAGAACAACAATTCCACCATGCTTATCACTGATTCGCGGAAAGTTAAATAAGGAATAGCCCTATAGTGTACTTTCCCCTATTACAACAGGATCTTCTTCACCGAGCCAAGAGTCAGTGATTACAGGAATATCTACATCAGAGTCGAGAATGTAGTCATGAATAGTAGCAGTTTTATTACCCATTGTCCGCGTATTCTAAACATTAATGTCGAAATTCTTCTCTTTTCGTGAATGAGTATTTAGCTCTCTGCGGGTGCGGGAGTGGCATTTGGCTCTGCGGCTATGGGGTATTGGGTTATGTGGCTGAGAGATAGGTATTAATTTGGTCATGCGGTTGTGGACGTATTATTTAGCTCTGCGGTTGCAGGAGTGGTATTTAGTTCTGCCGCTGTGGATATGGCATTAGGCTCTGCAGCTGTAGTAGTGGTAACTGGTTCTGCGGCTGTGGACGTAGTATTGGGCTCTGTGGTTGAGGGAGTGCCATTTGGTTCAGCGGTTGTGGACGTGGTATTTAGCTCTTCGGCTGCAGGAGTGGTATTTTGCGCCGCGGCTGTGGACACGGTATTGGGTTCTGCAGCTGTAGTAGTAGGAACTGGTTCTGTGGCTGTGGATGTGGTATTGGGCTCTGTGGCTGAGGGAGTGGTATTTGGTTCTGCGGCTGTGGATGTGATATTGGGCTCTGCGGCTGCAGTAGTGGTATTTGGCTCTGCGGTTGTGGACGTGGCATATACTTCTGCGGTTGCAAGAGTGGTATTTGGTTCTGCGGCTCTTGACGTGGTATTGGGCTCTGCGGCTGCAGGAGTGGTATTTGGGTGTACGATTCTGGGAGTGATCATTGGCTGTGATTTTCTATGCATTTCACTGCTACACAGAGTAATCAGAAGCAGGAAAACACCTTGAAGGGAATTTATTATGACGAAGAGCCACCACAATATCTCATTATCAAGAAATGATGCAAGGAAACCAACGATCCATGTGATACCCATTAGTACCTCAATCTGAAATGAGAAGATTACATTAATAATATGTGACCGTACACCACGAATGAGCCGTAAATGCCGTCCGGTCAATTTTGTTTTATTTCGTGATTAGAAAATAAATATCATAAGCTTCAAACGATATCCAGAAGCTGGGTTATGGTTTGTTGAACTTTACTCTTTCAACAAAATGGTATGCCTTTTTCGGTTTTACATGTGTCTCTTTTCCCACATTGCTGGTAATAAATATCAAACAGTCATAATTGGCGGTCAAATCATCCCCAAGTCAACGAGGTTCAGGAATGCCAAAGCAAACGAAGACTATTTAAGAATTCTATAGACGAATCCAACGAGCCAAGTGATGGTCAGAATTCAGTCGGCCATTACTGGTTCCCGTCTGCACCAAACTGGTGTTGTTACTGCCCAATTGGGTAGATTAAATCCGCTAAAAATCGATGTTGAATTGTACATGTAACACGGGTGGTGGAATGCAGTTTAATATCCCCGCCAAGGCCATATCATTTCACATTTTAGGTGGGATAGACCTAAGGGGGACCCATCTGTGGCTGTGGAATGCGTGAAATTGACATAGGTAAAAGTGTATTATCCCCTTCAACAATGGATTATTGATTGGTTAAAAAGTGTTTGACTTGCGCTATCATAATGAGATACATGTATCACTAACTTGAGGTACTATGAATACGACCTTCCGCATGCACATTTTAAACTGTAACTCAATGCAATTTAGGACACACAGCGTCATCATCCTTATATCTTCGTGTCAAAATTGCCGTGATAGTACGGCGAATCCTCTACGCATGGCGATTTTGTTCGAGATAGGCCGAGCGACTTAGACTAAGCATACCATTTACACGATATGAGATACCACAGAGTTTTTATTCTACAAGTTTTTACGATTTGCGCCTGCTCAGTACCCCATAATGATGTTGCCAATACAAGAAAATTTGACTTGTTGTCAGGTAAAACCCAGGTTTTGTTTTCAATACACTAATTGGATATTCAATACACTAATATGCGATTGCTGTTATCGTTATACGCATACAGTTTACTGCATTTTGTACATTACGATTTTTAAATCGTACATTAAAATTGTGATATATTCAACTGTTTGAGAATTAAAATCATATAAAGCTCAGATCCACGCGCTCTATAGAATATTAAATCACAAGTCTATAATACAATGCACTATATCGAGAGCTATCGAGACACTATGCAACTTTCTGTATCTGCGTCAATAATATAATATTGATTTTTATCGAATTGAATGCATCTCTACATTTTGAGTTTGTACTTCAGTACTGAGCGATCTAGCGATCGATTCCTAGCCAATCAGATAGGACTCCTTTTCTTGCGTTCGGTGAAATACCAATCGCCCGTCGCACACCAACGGAGTATTAAGTTGCAGGAAAAAAATCTTTATAATAGAGGGTGTCGAAACTGGGGGACATTTACGGCTGCTTCGTGGTGTGCGGTCACATATAGGCTGAAGTCGTTGCATTAAAACCTTTTTACATTTCATATATTTTCTTAGTTCTGCTGCGATTATTAATGAAAGGGCATCCGATTGATAAATGTTGAATTATATGCATATGGAATTCTGGCTAAATGATATGTTGACCAATCCTGGAAATTCCATAAGTTTTTTTATTTTAAAGAAGCGATAATACACTATTGTACACAAATACTTACCTTGAAACAAAGTAATATGTCTCTAACAGATGTATGGATGGTTTCTTGTTGGCGGCGAAGTTTCCTAGAACGTCTTTGACTCTTGAAGACCAGCAGCACGATGACTGAAAACAACACTGTATTAACCGAGAGGAAAATACCAACTGGCACGCCAAATGCCCAGAAATTACACACAGAATCAGAAATCCAGCATGGAGATTCTGCACCATACGCAAATGATGAGTGAATAAAGTGAAAACAGAGAGAAATAACGACAACGATGAACGGCACACCGAAGCCAAAAGCTGGAGCTACATAGCGGCAAAAAATACTTGACTCCCATTCTTCGACCCTCTGTACTGAGCCCCCAAAAATGCAGTAAATTAAAAGCAATGACTGTCATCCATGAGAAAGCACCAAGCCAGGTGTAGTGACTAATTAATGCTGATAAGACGCAGATGCCGGATGGAAATGAAATATAAGCAGATAGTGTAGTCAGTAGCTGCGCTATGAAGAGAAAGACACTAAGTATCATAATGCAACGACCATGAAAGTGGTGGCGGAGCTTTTTATGACAACAGTGTACGGTAAATGTTAGAATAAGTCCACAAAGAGACAAAATGTTCCCTATAAGATTTGCTGTAGCAATACTTCCGGAATAGGCAAAGAATTTGTTTACGAATCTCGTTATGTCATCAGCACAAATCTGAACTCGGCCGTCAGGAAACATAAGATACTCTTCTTCTTCCAAGGTAACGTTGCCAAAGTGAATTGCTCTTGAGCCGTTTGCTGTCACGAGGACGCTATAATCATCTTTGGTAAGTGTGACTAGTAAGCAATGTAGGAGATTGAGGACTCTACCACATACTTGCACAGTTTCATCTTTGACGAATGATCGTAGGTGTATATCATACGTGTAGGTTACTTGGTGCAGGCTGAACATGGGGAGAATATATTGTCCATTATGCAGGAAAACCTCTGTAACATGAGACACGTTAACTGGTACAAACTCTCTGGCGTTTCCACTAAACCAATTCTCTTCACAAACAGTATCGGAAGGAAAGTTATTACACATAAACATGTAGACCATGAACGTGTAGTTGCAAACACTGGCAATCTCATCTGATTTCTGAAAAATGACGTCTAATGCACCAGCCATGTTACACACTCTATCACTTTGGAGCAAATATTTGTGCGAAAACTGACCAAAGTTTCGATATTGTTCCCACTTAGAATTTTCGTCATGCAGTGAGATGTTGAGTAGCTGAAGAATACATATATTTTCTTCGCTCATTTCGGCATCGTTCTCATAACTATTAGGTGATCTATCATGTGCAAAAAAAATCCAAGACAATTGTTGCCGACAACATAAACCATCCATGGTATCACTTTTTCCATCCGCTACAACACATTCAGTGTTATTATTCAACGCATAACCAGGTGGACACGAAAGTGATCTGCATTCATCTGTGTACGGATCATAGACTGTGTCTCCGTCTGCACAATGTTGAATACGCGCATTTGATGTCGGTGAGTGTGATTTGAACTTCCAAATGTTCTGCAGAACTGATCCTCCAAAAACCACACTACTACATGAGGTGATACTGTCAACGTCAGCGTCATTGCAGAGGGCACAGTGATTATTTTTATAGCTTACATGCGTTGTACATACATAGTTGGAGTAGGATTGACAAACCATGGCTAAGGATATGTTGATATGTGATGGACAAGAATCAACCAATGCAGGAAGGCAATCCCGAAGACGTTTCCCTACTCGTCCTAATTCATGGTGGGTTTGACAATTTTCAGAATGATCCCCTTCTGCTGTGGTGAATGGCGAATTAGTAGGATATTTGACGTCCCAGGGCTGAATATCGCCGAAGTCTTTTCCGTTACAGATTGCACAGAAGATGTTTTGAAAGTTTTCACCATACTGATCCGAGACAGGCCATTCCAGATGAAGTCGTTCTGCAAGATCAGTGTAAATTGATGGTAAGTTTTCACAACGGTGCTGTATCAAGTCATTACTCCAGTTATTAGGGCACTTACTGACGAGCAGAACTGAACCGATATGAGTTAAAACTCTATCTAGTGGAACACAGGTGAAAAAATCTGGCTGTACACTGCCTGTTTCGTTAACTGAAGAGGTACAGGCCTCATGATAATCATAGCAGCAATCTCTGAATAACTCACACTTAGGATCACAACGACATCTGGTAAGCGCAAGTTGATAACCACAACGCCCTCGACAACTGCTGTCAGAAGTTACCAAGATATCGGCATTCTCGTAGCGCAACTCTGAAAAGGAAAATATAAATAATGTGTAATATGTTGTGTTGTGTGTGTTTTATTGCTATTGCTATCATTCCTATAGTTATTGTTTTATGTAGAGTAACATTTTAATGAACTTGGTTAATTTTTAAGCCATAATTTGCTGGCATATTTGCCCGGGGGGCACTCAACTTTGGAAGTGACGGTATGTGCCTGTCAATAGGCCCCCTCTTTTGAAGTCGACTATACTTGCGGCTACCCAATGACCACCTTTTTTTGGTCCCGGCTACCCAATGACCCCCTTTTTTTCTAGATTTTCTAGAATAGCATCATCAAAATGCAACAAAATAATGCCGAAACTTTCCAATTTTGCTCAATTTTTTTAATATTATGCCGAAACGTTCAAAATGTTGTTCTATTTTTTCAAAATTTTCTACCCGATGACCCTTTTTTGGAAATCTTATACTCAATTACTCCCTTTTTTTTAAATATTATACCCAATGACCCCTTTTTATTTTGTTTGTACCCAATGACCCCCTTTTAAAATAACGCTTTGTAACCGATCGGCCCCTACTTCGCGACGCCGGTAGGCACAGACCCGTCACTTCTAAAGTTGAGTGCCACCCCCGGGCATATTTGTAGTGTTTACACATATCTCAAATTATTTGGCAAACATTGGCGTGTTTGTTGGAATCATTGTCTTAATTAAGACATTTAAAAATTTTCATAGAGCTCGGCAGTTAAGTGGCCAAATAGTAAGTGGGGTTGGTTTCATTTCACCCTGAATTTTTGAAGCTACTGGGTTTCCAAGTAGTAAGCCCTCCCCCAAGACATTTTGGTATAATCCAAAAACCGGTCGATCATTTCTCTCGGTTGGAAACACAGACTGATTGTTTATACATTGAGCAGATTTTGCTACTTTTTATCATCTTCACTGAGAAATAATATTATTGTTGCATATCAGTTCTATAGTCTTTAAATACCTAAGCTGCAGATTATATCTTAAACTTATCCCCAAAATACTTACCCCCCCCCCTATGCCCTGCATTCAAAACGAAAATTAATTAAAGCCATGTGTACTGCAAAACGTTCTCGGGCAATGAAGTTAGCGCAATTTTAAACGGTTATACATTAATAGTTTACCTTTTGAACATGAAATGAATAAACCATAGTGGCCATATTCGGAACACGAGCCTTCTAACGCAGACACCTGCATATTAGCAACTTCATGGTCCATCGCTTCATCGTAAACGTTGTCCACTTTCCCTACCAATGCAATGCTGGATATGTTTGAAACAAATAGTGCCAATTTACAATGTTCCATAATTTCCACTATAACAGGGTCGCCATATCCACTTATGATAGAACAAAACGTATATCCAATGGTATTGATTCCGTAAATCTAAAGACAGAATGAAAGGGGTTTTTTTTCATAACTCACTTTCAATTATTATGGACAACATCGAATATCACTGCCACGTGTTTCCAACGTATAAAGCAACATATTTGAAAATGAATCTATTATGAATATCTTGGATTGCCCAAGGGTGAAGATTTTACATCCCACAGAATCTTTTTCTACACCACTCAAAGATCAACAATTAGCAAAAAAATAAACTTCAACAGCCAAAACCATCTAACCCCAAAAATACTGTATGGTGTTTGCAGCCAGACTATACGTAAATATAAGGTGTTGGATTGACCAGTTTCTATATGTGTTATTTCAGTGCTACAAAAGTACAAAACAAGCCAATTATGTTTAGCGTTTCCTTGTTTCAATCTGCATAATCAAATAGAGCTCATTTAATTTTTTCAATAACTGTTGCATGGGACCCCTGTAACCACAAAGTGAATTGCAAAAGTAAATTAATTAAATCTGTTGATTCTACAAGGTGTCCCATAAAAAGGTTACATGTAAAAAAAGGAATCGCATTATGTGATGGTACAACAAAACAATGTCATTTTTTCAGATATTATTTATTCATCCTTCTTGTAACTGTTCGCTAAATTTCAATTCCGTATTTTAAAAGTAACTTAACTTATGAGCACAAGATGATAGAGGTGTCAAGAGTGGCTAACCATCAATATATCGCACAACGAAATAAAAACATAAGGACACCTTTGTTTTCAGATTTTTTCTTTATTACTTTTGTTTCTCTTGTTCATTGTTGTACTTATTGCACAAAAGAAACAGTTTGAAAAATTAAATATTATACACGGAAAATAAACAAGTTTAAGAGCTTCTTGACTCTCGGTGTTAACAAGTAAAGGAAGATGGTCATTATAGAGAAAACACGTTTTTGATGAAAGCAGTTCTGCATCTCTCTCCTGTCATCAGCATAGTAAAATAACAATTTTTTGCATTGAGGCCTTGTTTGAAATTTGTTGACTTGAAATCACTGCTGTTTATTTTTACATTTCTGACTGAACTCTTGAAATAAAACTGAACAAGTTTTATTCTTTGTTTATCAAAATAAAGTCCTGCATCTCCCATGCTATAGCTGGGCCTATATACTCGAGTGCCCCGCCAAATGCAAGGTGGCTGTGACGGTGGAAAAATGAACCTTGTGTGTTGCATTATGTCAAGTAAAGAGCTTGGCCAGGAATGCCTTCAATAGGATGATACTCAAGAGGATAAGACCCGAAGTTGATAGACTTTTGAGACACAATCAGAATTGTTTCAGAGTGGATCTCAGAAGGATAATAAAAGGAGTGAAGGCCAAAAACATATCCAGCTATAATAACATCCATTGACTTCAGAAAAGCCTTCGATACTATTCACCTAAAATAAGCAAGAAAGCAAGAATGCCTGGAATGCAGGCTAAGTACGTATGAAAAGTTTTTTTTGTTTGTCAAAACCAGTTGAAGAAACTTACATTTCTTGCTGACAGTTTCGTCAGTGCACCACTGACTTTCTCGAAGCTTGGTGTTGTTGTGATGATCCAACAGCTGATGACTGGCGGGAAGTTATATCACTTCCGGTAGCTAGGTTAGTCTTGCTACAAGTCTCCAACAGTGGATCAAACACGTGACTCAGATTGTAGTGAACTTGGACATTCACAGGGGTACTAGACAGGGGTACATAGATTACGCCATGAAAAGGATATTTATATTTGTTAACATTAACTTAGATTCTTTTCTCTACATGTAACCTTTTTGGGGGACACCCGGTATTTGTGTAAAATAAACTCACACTTAATCGTTGTGGAAAGCACATAGTTCTCCAGATAGATTCGGTCGGTGCCTTAATTTGGACGACCCCTTCGGTTTCACCATGTGTTCCCCATAACCGTACTTCACTAATTGAAAAATCAATTGGCGGAGAATCTGTTAAATAATAATAATAATAATAATAATAATAATAATAATAATAATAATAATAATAATATTAATAATAATAATAATAATAATAATAATAATAATAATATATCACTGTGTATGCTCATACGTGTTGGTAGATAAACAAGCAAAGTAGATTTTTAAAACTGTCATTTAACACAAACATAACCTCTTCAAAAAAGTTTGGAAACCTTTCAAAACGGCTTTATATCAGAAATATTTGAAATTTATATCCATATTGTTTCATATCAATACAAATCATTTTTCTTTCCTGTCAAAAATGACACCAAATATGTGACCATAACTTATTCCATGGTTGAGTAATTGTCTTTGAAAGACAAGGAGGTCTCAAACAAAATGTGCCAAATCTGCAATTGTCTGCGCGATTTGCATCAGTAAACATGAATAAGGAATATCAGAATGTTTCATTAAAACGGGTTCAAAGTGCTGCCAGTCTGATGTACCGGTCTTCTGCAGCCGTTGTTTTTATTGGGCGGCTAATTCTGGGTCTGTCCATAGAACAATACCTGGAAGCGTCACTAGAAATTAGCATGAGGCCGCATTCATATGTAAATATCGTATTGTTATTTAAATTTGTGCCCAGACGTATTGAGGGCGACAGTCATGTTATCCAGACAGAGAATGTCTTGATGCGCCAGGCATGTCAAATTGCTGAGTGAATGTGTATAAATCCCCTTTCTGTATAGGTAATAGCTAGTATAGTTCGTGTTCCAGTTTGTTATAACAAAAAACAAAACAAAAATAAGTATATTAAATATATTAAGTGTATAAACTTTGAAATTGACGTGAATTTGAAGTGCAGAGCTCCAAATCTAGCTAAATCGTGTAGTGTGAAATAATATGCTGTGTGACCCCCTCTGCGTGGTAGAATTATATTCATAAAACATTGCATTTAACATATAATTTGGGCAGCCAACCACGATTTATCAGCATTTAAAAGATATATTAACAAAGATAAATAATCAATAATACAAATGTCAATTTAACTAGTAAACAAGTCTGAAATCTTAAAATGTTACCACGTGATTTCAGGAACACATGATATGTCAACATGTGACCATTATTCAGATTTACCGTAAGTATTTGGAGTATGGTGCACGGCTTGTAGGTAACTGTGTATTTCTTTACCTCCGTATAAAATCAATAATTCATGCTGGGAGCCAAGTAACATTCTGTCTGCTTAGTGCAGATTGTATTTTATTTTACTTGGGAGCATAATAGAAATACATAAAGACGAATAAGGCGCCATGATGGAAAGCTATGGAAGGTCAGGTCGGGTATCAAAGGTTATTTTAACTTCAAATACTACTTGTGTTTCACACCTTGCCTCTGTCACGCATTTCCTTCATATTATTGACCTCAAGTCCTAATTTTGACTTTGCTATTGCAAAATGTCATTTCATATCAAATTAGTAGACTTTCTTTGAAAAAACATATCACTGGTGCCTGATGGGAATACCCGTCCGCCATTTCATTAAACTGGATCGTTTTCGCGTGATTTGTGCCCAGATGTATTGGGGGCGCGCTATACTCTCATTGAACAGGCAAAGTTCGCAAAACTAACAACGTTGTTATTTGCCAATATTAATTAACATGACCCAAGGGGTCGAACATGAATTATTCATAACAGATCGATAACTGGCCTCACTTTCTAGCTAGTAAACCAGCGGAATTTTTTGCGTTGCTAATAGAACAACCGTGAATTTAGTGTCACCCCCTTGGTCTGTCTTTGACATCTCCGGTTTGACGAAACTTGGCTTTTTAGCTTGGAGAATATACTGCGGGAAACTCCAAACGTTGCTGCACTTTGATTATGAAGAATGCCAACCTCAAGCTGATCAATAGCTGGAGCCTTATCCAGATCTGATAATCGAACCATGGTTGATTAGAATTTTCTTGCAAATGACCACTATGAAGTAGTGACCAGCAAGATATTGGCTTGCGTTGATCCATTTGAATCCACATGTCGAACCATCCTAGTACTTTTTTATTCAACGTGATGTACGGCAAACAACTTTTCATTCATTCTTTTATTCATGCATTAAGGCTACATGCTCTTTTTGGTTGAAATTTTTGGCGGGAAATAATCTCGCCAAAACATTAAAGTAATCTTTTCCCACAACTAAATATCATAGTTAGGAAATTAATGATGCATCTGGTAGCTTAGATCATAACTTTCATTATATATACTTGACTTACTTGACTTAAAGCCGTCCTCCTGAGGTAGGTCTCGGAGATGGCTTCCCAACTAGTTTGAGTCTCCACAGCTGTCTGTTGGTGGCCAGATGTCCTGCCACTGCAATTGATGGTATTCCCGTCTCTGAACAGAAGTGCTTGATGTCCTCAAGCCACTTTTTTCCCGGTCTTCCTCTGGGTCTGTTGCCTTCTATGTGACCTTCAAGCAGGATTTTTGGATATCGGGTGTTGTTCATTCTTTTCACATGACCAAAAATATTTGAGTTTTTTGTCATGATAGTTGCAGATCAGTTCTTTGTAGTAATGTAGCCGCTCCCTGATGCTAGTATTTCGGATTCTGTCTCTACGTGTGACTCCTAATATTTTCCTCAAGCACGCCATTTCAAATACTTGCAGTCTCTGTTCATCTGATTTCTTGAGTGTCCAGGTTTCGGCACTATATGTGATGATGGATAGGACCAGTACTCGGTATAATTCAAGTTTGGTTGAATATTTGATGTCTCTCGACTTCCAAATGGGGTTCAGCTTCTGCATGGATCCCATAGCAAGACCAATCCTACGTTTGATATCGTTTTCATTGCTGGGGGTTTCTGATATTACCCCTCCCAGGTATACGAAATCCTCCACCTGCTTGGGGGGTTCCCCGCCAATCAGAATATCAAGTTTCACTTTTTCTCTGTTGATGACCTGGACTTCAGTTTTGCTGATATTAATAGTAAGTCCAAACTTCTTGCTGAAAGTATCAACTCTTGTAACCAGAAACTGTAGGTCTTCTTTAGTTTCAGCCAGGAGGACAATATCGTCTGCGAAGCGGAGGTTGTTGATGTACTGCCCTTGCACTTTTGCACCTATCTGTTCGTCTTGGATAGCCAACCTTAACACTAGTTCCAGCAGAATGTTGAAAAGTTGTGGAGACAGTATGCATCCTTGACGTACTCCTGTCCTAGTGGTAAACCAAGGTGTAAGCTCTCCATTGACTCTTACAGTGCTTTGAGATGTTCCATAGAGTGCTCTTAGAAGATTGACGGTCTTTGACGGGTAGCCCAGGTGTCGCATGGCTTGCCACAGACCCTCTTGCCATACAGTGTCGAAGGCCTTCTGGTAGTCTATATAACAGCAGTACAATGGTTTCCGTTTTTCGTTGTACTTTTCAGCCAGTTGTCTTAGGGTGAAGAGTTGGTCTATGGTGCTCCTTCCCGGTCGGAAGCCTGCTTGGGATTCAGCAAGTATTTCCTCTGTTCGGGTTTGCATTCTTTTATGGAGTATGCTACAGAATACTTTTCCTGCAAGGCTAAGGAGGCTGATCCCTCTGTAATTGGAGCAGTCTAACTTGTCCTTTTTTCTTATAAATTGGAACAATAACAGCTCTTCCCCAGTCTTCTGGAATTTCACCTGTGTCTCATATTCTGTTGCACAGTTTGTGTATAATCCTGACACCTGGTTCTCCTGTAGCTTTCAGTTCCTCTGCTGAGATCCCATCAAAACCAGGGGATTTGCCTGTTTTGAGATGACTGATGGCTGCTCGAACTTCGTCTATCAGGATGTTTGCTTCCTCCCTTCTTCAGGAATGGTTGGAATTGTTTGGAGGATGGAGGTGTCATCAGGACTGTCTTTGTTGAATAATTCTTCAAAACTTTCTTTCCATCTATCCTTGACTTCCTTATCTTGAGTTAGCACTTTGCCATTTTTGTCTTTGACACTTGACATTGATGTTGAGCGAGTCCCTGTGATTGTTTTTATGGTGGCATAGATCTGCTTGGTTTCTTTGCTTCATGCGCATCATCCACATCTTTGCACAGTTCACGCAGCCAGTTGTCCTTACACTCTTTCGACTTCCGTTTTATTTCCCTATTTAGAAAGTTGTACTTGTGTTTCAGAGTAGGGTCCTCCAAGCGCTGCAGTTTCACTTTACTTCTCTGTCTGCTTAACTCTAGGACCTCAGTACTTATCCATGGCTTCTGTTGTTGTGGTTTTTTCTTTCCAAGAAGTTTATCAGAAGTTTCATTGATTGTATTTCTGATGTCACTCCATAGGTCTTCAATCCCGACATCAGTATCTGGGATGTTTAATAGGGGTTTGAATCTACCACCTATTGTCACTTCATATGACTCTCTAATCTCTTCCGATTTGAGTTTTGTAACCTCGTAGCGAGGAAGTCTGTTTGCCTTTGGTTTCACTTTCAGCTTGAGTTTTAGATCAGCAAGGACCATCTGATGGTCTGATCCAATATCGGCGCTAGGGTAGCTCCGTGAGTTTGATATGCTGCTATTCCATTTTTGTTGAATGAGAATGAAGTCAATTTTGTTCCTTGTTGTACCATCTGGGGATTCCCAGGTCCACTCACGGCTAAACTTTGATTGATTGAATTTGGTGTTTGATATGCAGAGGTTGTTGGTAGCGCAAAAGTTTAGGAGTTTTTCTCCTCTTTGATTTCTTTCACCACAGCCATATTTCCCGAGTATACCATTCCATGGTTCCCAATCCTTGCCTACTTTGGAATTGAAGTCTCCCATCACTATCAACATGTCTTGGGATGGGGCTTCATTTATAGTTCTTTGTAGATCTTCATAGAACTCGTCCATTTCTTCTTCAGTGTTGCTGGTATTTGGAGCATAGACCTGGATAATTGTTGCTGCTCCTACTTGGGTGCGCAGCCTTGCTGAGATTATTCTCTGAGATATTGGATTATATCCTAAAAGTGACTTCTGTGCATTTTTGTTTAGCACCAAAGCCACTCCTTTTCTGTGAAAATCTTCATTGCTTGAGCAAAGAAATTGGAGTCCATCTTGTTTGAATTCTCCTTGTATTGTGAAATGGGTTTCGGCGATACCCATCACTTCCCAGTCATAATTATCAAGTTCACTTATAAGCAATTCTAGATTGCCAGTTTGATGCAGTGTGCGCACATTCCATGTGCCAATCCCAATTGATTGCTTTGCGTTTAAAAAAGCCCTCTTTCCGTCAGGGTTATCAGCAGCAGCCCGTCGAATTGGGGATCGGTATGGTGTTCCCCCTGATGAAGGAAGATCCTCATCCCTTCCAATACGCTTTGAGGTTGATGCGTCATCATGCTCTTGGCTTTCCAGGCCCTGAGGAAATCGTGACTGGTTAATATCAGGGGCTTTAACCCTGGTGCTGTAAATTCGACTCATCATGTTGTTGGGTTTAGTGGTCTTTTTATACCAAAGCGGGGCGAAGGACCTTGACTTCTCTCCCTGCAGGTCACTACCAGCTGGAAATCAGTAGGTTGATGTAGACTCCTCTTTGTTGCTCAATTATACTAGACACTGAGACTCAATATGCCTAGCCACCCTGGTATGTCCGTCCCCATTGAATTAAATCAAAGGGTTAACAACCCCTGCCACTTGAAGGTAGACCAGGACGCTTACCTGTTATCTCACAAGTCGGTTGTCCACCTAACTCTACATGCTATACTACGTGCTGATACTACTCTATCTACACTAGCACTCGTTACCGGGGACGTCTCCTCCTTGTATGGTCCATCACACAAGTGTATTAGGATAAGTATGGTCCTTCATACACAAGTGAGGTAAGAGACTACAGGTTTAGGGAGGGGTCTCCCTAAATATATATACTTAGTTGCAATTATCCCAAATAATTAACAGAGCCTTGAATTTTCTAGGTTTTTGATCAAAAAACATCACTCGGTGTATTTTGAAACTTGAGGCATTAACTCTTCTCAAATTAGCCCCAAATCATAATTTTTATATACATGTGTAGCAAACACCAATGGGAATAATTGGACGTTGTTTGCGGAGCCTAAATTTGGTTTGATTTTATTTCACAATAATTCTAAGGTGAGAATTTTGACCTGACATTTCCTAATTGGATTTCCCATTTAAATTCATTGATATGTGATATTTTGAATAAATAAAGAGTACGCTTACCTTTCTGCAACATTTCCCGGTATCATCGAGCATCTGTTGAGAGCCAACATTTTGGCTGAAAACAGTCCTTCCTATCATTTTTGAACAAAATATGTCTCAAAATTACGTACACTACGCGTATATATTGGCACAACGAGGAAATGAAGATAGCTATTTACGGTGGGGTAACTATTGTAAGCTATTATGGTATAGTATACCAGGCATGTCAAGCAGATGCATGCATCCATAAGGGCGGTATATTCAAATGCTATTGTCTGGATCATTGAGTATCGATCGCGCAAGTAGGCCTATACGCGTATGTGTGCGTTGTCGCTCCCCGGGTATTGACATAAATTACAATGACGTCGTGTATGACCCAGCGTTTTTATGTTATTTATTAGAAAATGAATCGTCGTTTATTACGAGTCCTAGGAGTCATACCAGTTCAATTCATCAAAATTAATTAGTATCAAATGAAAAACAAACAGACAAGTAGAGTCCTATGTCTTACTATGACTGTATTCCTACCAAGATCTGCTATTCAATATACTAAAACGTGTTGATATGTATATCTTTGAAAATCGCCGGACATTAACGACAGGCAACGTGGCGCAGTGGTAAAGTCGCTTGTCATTATTTAGCATTCATAGTGCCTTGGCAGTGGTTCGAACCCTGGTGTGAATTTTAGTATTTTTTATTCTTACTAATGCGCTGTGCCGTTTTTCAAACACATCCCTGTATGAAATTGATGGCCAAGTATCCTTAAACCAGTGCAGACGATGGTCAGTTTGGCACATTTTCTTTGAGACCTCTCTGTCTTTCAAAGAAAGTTACTCAGCCGTGGAATAAGTTATCGTCACAAATGAGGTGTCATTGTTGACAGGAAAGAACAACGTTTTCACTGATATGAAACAATGTGGAGATAGATTTCAAAATTTTGTGATATACAGCCGTTTTTGAAAGTTTCCAAACTTTTTGAGGAGTTTATATTGATATTTCGATGTGTCACACACAAATCCTCATCATGCATGCAAAAGATAAAACGACAGTTAGTATTTTGAAACTGAAACGCTTAAAAACTCCATTATTAAACCTAAAATCTGGTTACGTTATGTGGATGATACATTTGTGATATTACGTAAAGCAGAGGCAGAATCTTCCTTCCTTCCCGACGAAAGGGAAAAGGAAATTGAACATATCAAGGATGCGCTTGGAAGCTGTGGGTACCGACAGTGGGCTTTCGACCTTTCCACCAGTCGAAATAAATCCCCCACTCAAAATTCTAACCCTCCGGTAGCAACATCTGACCTTCTTCAACCAAGCAACAAGACTTTCATCACCCTACCCTTTCTGGACGGCATCTCACAAAAACTTCAGCGTATATTCAAAACCTACGGAGTAGCCACGAGCTTCAAATCCCACACGACTCTTCGCAAAATCCTTGTTTCAACTATGGACCCAGTTCCAATTGAAAAACGTTGTGGCTGCATATATCTGATTAAGGGCACCGATTGCAAAAAATATACATCGGATAGTCTGGAAGACAACTAGGACAGAGATTTAAAGAACATAAATTCACTGCCCCCGGCAGGACACCATCTTTTGTTTCTGAACACAGTACTGATACTAATCACCAAATTGACTGGGATAATGTCAAGGTTTTGAATCGTGAAGAAAGAGAATACCGCCGCCTGGTGCGGGAGGCCCTTCACACTCCAGCGCTCAACCGTGATCCCAAAGACTTGAGCTCCCTTCATTATATAATGTCCTAATCCGATCAATAGAAAGGACATCAAAGGTCGACGCAGGACATCAACTCCATAAGTTCATCATTTGAGCCCTCCTATGCGAAAACGTAAAAGCCATGCGGACTGCCAAGTTGGGTATCAGATGCAACCATCAGACTTAAACTTGAAAGGGATGAGGCCAAAAAGCGGTACTCCATTTCAAAGTCTAGTCAATCTAGAGAAAGATTGAGGAACTTGAACACCAGCCTTAACAACTCCTATAAATCTGATGAAGTTGCTACCCTCAATAAGCAGATGGAATACCTGAAGCTGGCAGATGAAATGGGGAAAATCATACACTCGCTTTCTGGGAAAAACTCAAGGAAAGGGGTAAAAGTCAAAAAGAGAGATGGACCAGCCCCAACCAGTGACCATGAACTGCTTGAGGAATGGAAGGAATATTTTAGCTCACTCCTTAACAACGACAGTGGCACAGCAGCTTCAGAACTTCCTGCACCAGCTGTTGAAGATCTACCTTGAAGATTGAAGATTATCACTGAGCCCCCAACTCGTGAAGAAGTAGTAGAAGTAATAGCAGCCATGAAGACCAACAAGGCAGCAGCATTGGACTGTGCTATAACTGCTGAAGCACTTCAGGGAGGAGGGGATAGCATGATTGATATGATTCTCAAATTCTGTATGGAAGTATTCTCAACGCTGACACCGCCACGTCAAATGTCATCATACCTCTACCAAAGAAAGGCGACCTCTCTCTCATGACAAACTACCGTGGTATTTCGCTTATGTCCATTGCCGCAAAAGAATACAACAAGATCCTTCTGAACAGGATTCGACCTCACATTGATCCTTTACTGAGAAGCAACCAGGCTGGATTTAGATCAGGTTGAAGCTGTGCTCAGCAAATACACATGTTGAGGAGGATCATGGAAGGCTTCAAGGAGTACCAACTTCCCCTGACTGTCACTTTTGTGGACTTCAAAAAAGCCTTCGACTCCATCAACAGGTCCGTCATGTTCTCAGTGCTGCGGCATTATGAAATACCATAGGTTGTGGTCAATGCCATCCAGGTGCTCTACAAGGACTCCAATAGTGCCGTTATGGTAGATGGAAGTATCTCAGAGCCTTTCCAAGTAACAACTGGAGTGCTTCAGTGTGATGTGTTGGCCATTCCTATTCATTATCCTGGTAGACTACCTCCTGAAGAAATCAACTTCTGGAATTGATGCTGGAATTGTTAGCTACCCACGTCGGTCAAGCAGGTATCCTGCTAGGATGCTGAATGACCTGGATGTTGCTGATGATATTGCCATGTTGGAATCTTTTATAGCCCGGGCCCTAGTCACAACAGCAGCAGCAGATCTAGGCCTTGTCATCAGCGCACCTAAGACAGAATATATGACTGCAAACTGTAACGCCCAGCCAGCACTTGAAGTCTATGGTAGTACCATCAACCATGTCACAGACTTCAAGTACTTGGGTTCCAAGATGGGATCTAGTGTTGCAGACCTAAAAAGAAGAAAAACACTTGCCTGGGCCGCTTTCTGGAAACTGGTACGCCTTTGGAGAACTAGAAGCCCATCCCTGCAAATTGAAACAAAAAATCAAGCTGCTTGAGACAACTTGTGTCACTATCCTTCCGTACGGGTGCGAGTCATGGGTAATCACCAAGGATATGGAAAACAAGATCAATGCCTTTGCAACATCTTGCTACAGAGTCATGTTAAACATCAAGCGTGTGGATCGGATCCTAAATGAAACCATCTACAATCTGACCAACACCACTCCACTGGTTGCCAGAGTCAAGATTCATCAACTCATGTTTCTCGGCCATATACTGCGTCTTGAAGATGGCGAGCCTGTGAAAGAATATGCCCTTTATATTTCACCACATGGGAAGAGTAAACCGGGATGGCTGTGCATACTGTACTTACAGTATGTACAGCGCCTCCTGGGAGATACTGAAGGGATGCTGCAGCCAAACATGATGATGATGATGATGATGATGATGATGATGATGATGATGATGATGATGTTGATGATGATGATGATGATGATGATGATGATGATGATGATGATGATGATGATGATGATTTATTATTATTATTATTATTATTAATACCTTACAAAAAGCCAAATCCCTGTAACGTGGTGCTGACACTATATACGCCTATTTTGATATCCCGTTCTCCCAATTTCTTTCAATGTTAACAAGACAAAGTTTTAAAGAAAAAAATGTAAAAAAACCCGAATTTAAAAGTCGAAATGAGATATATATATATATTATTCCTTACCTGAACAGATGACTCCTGCCACTTTGTTTTGGAAACAGGTTTGGTAGCCATCAAGCCAGGCATTTAAATTACACTGGTTTAAAGAAGCATATTCTTTGTACTCTATACCGCATTTAATATCACCTAAGAAAGCGACATAACCCGGTAGAGCGGTTCTGACTAAGCTAGTTTGCGCCGACGAATAACCTAATTGTCGACATGCTATGTCTGCTGAATAAAAGTCCCAAAAGATTCCACAAACGCTGCCCCAGTTAGATATTCCATCGAACACTTCCAAAAGACCCGTGTAGTTGTTTGTAGTTGGTACTATCCGTAGAGTTAAAGTTTGGTTTACTGTTAAGAGACACGGTATTTATAATTGAAGACAGAGATAAAAAAAAAAAAAAAAAAACCCACTAGTTTGCGTGTGACGTCACTGTCAATCAAATTCCCTACGATCCTTGGTTGGTTAATAGCGCGTATAAAAAGGAAGATCGATTTATCTGGTGCCGATCGGAGAAAAGGAATAGCAGAATATGGCAAAAAATTACGTAATTTTAAAAGGCAAAAAAGCAACCTCCTAGGCATTGTTGACAGGGTGCCTTCTGGAAAGAAAGTTTCCTACTATAAAGGCCTAACTTTTGAGATAGTTTGGTGCAAAATTAACTTTAAGGCGCCCGGTTTTGACGCCGCGTTCAGCAACTCATATCATCACGACACTTATAAACAACCCGTGCTTGAGTTTGATTGACAGCTGACGTCAGACGCAATTTAGTCTTTTTTATCATCTTTCATTATATTTCATTACTGAACTCATATAAATCGCACCGAGAAATTAAGACAATGTGGAATGTAAAGAATGACTTTTGTAATTATAGAGCATTTTTGTTTGCAATGTTTTATACTGTAATTTAGGCAACTACTAATAATAATCATATTAAGGGCTGGGGTATGAACGTTTGGACAGTATTTATTGTGGGACATTAGAGCACATCACACATATCGAATTGCATTCTGAATACGAAGAATGTCATTCTGATATCAAATAATTTTCATTTTTGAAATTCGCAATTTAATACACATTTTATGGCAAATCATTAAAATTGATATTTTGATATTTAACAGTACTTGAAGTAAACTTTATAAATCTGATGATTTATACTTAAAGTGTATGTAGGTGGGATGAAAAGCCGACGATCAATTGAACATTTTGACCTTTCGTATTGAAGATATGGATTTTTTTTCCCAAAACACCAAAAAAAATTAGGTCTTTTTGGGGAAAAAATCCATATCTTCAATATGAAAGGTCAAAATTTTCAATTGACCGTCGGCTTTTCCTCCCTGCTACATACACTTTAAGAATATATCATTAGATTTATATAATTTACTTCGAGGACTATTATATATCAAACAATTTGAAAAATATTAAATTTTTATAATTTGTCATAAAATTTGTATCATATTGTGATTTTCAAAAATGAAAATTATTTGATATCAGAAAGACATGCTTCGTATTCAGAATGCAATTCGATAGGTCTGAGGTGCTCTCATGTCCCACAAAAAATACTGTCGAAACGCAATAAACGCTCATTTTAGATCCCTTAAGGTTATTAATTATTTTAAACTGTTGTGATTTGGTTGTTCACAGCATCTTACGAATGGTAGTGAGCTTTGGCAAAAACTGCATTGCTCAATTCATAGCGAGCGTGTAGAAGAATTCAAATATCACACATATACTTTTATAGGTGCTGCGGTTCTTGAGTTACGTTGTAAAGAGGGCTGAAACAACAACAATTTTGTAAAACGTACGTAACTAATTAACAACAATAAATTAAGCAAGTTTGTAAAGTATACGATTTGTAGAATGAACTTTTGCAAAACAGAAAGGTGTTAATTTTCAATAATATATTGATCTAGATAATGAAAATCGATTTTTGGTTGCTTTGACCAACAATACCTCGTCTACCCTTAATCCATGATTAATCATAATACTGTGACTTGAAAAAGTAGATAATATTAAATGATGTCTCCGGCAATCACAACATTAGGCCTATGAATTATATATATGATAGAAAATTAATTATCAAGCACGAATCACGTGCTTTTATTTGAAACAAACTCATATTGACCACAAAAACGAATTAATAAATACAGCCGTCTCTCAACACGTGATATTCAAAATTCCCGGGCGCCGAAATTGTCCAGTGCAATGACGTCCTAGTAATACAATGAAGGTTGACATCAATTGAACCATGACGTCATTGTACTAGACAATTGCGGCGCGGGAATTTTGAATATTACGTGTTGAAAGTCGGCTGTTTTAGTGGCGGTTTACATGCCATGTGATTAATCGCGTGTCATGTGCCTCAATTATTATCAGAAACTGATATAATTTTTAAACATTTCCTGTCATCATTACCTGGCAAACATTGCAACCCAATGTCAACACGAGGGCCATTGCTGTTTCCCCATCCATGATGCCCACAGTCTAACAGTGACAATTCACTACCGACACAATGATGAACTTCAAGGTGAACTGGTCCAACACCAACTCCAAAGTGCCGGGTTTTATCGGCTGGCAGTACTGAGGATGAAAATCCCAATGATCTGCAGGCAACCGAAGCACAGCGAGAATTCCAATTGGAGCCTCCGAGGGTCCCCCATGTTCCATTGTTGCGTCGTATTTCCAATATACCCTGATATTGCGTACGTCCTCCGACCAGTCGCAACTCATAAGCGTCATTACCATGGACTGTGTAGGTATACGTAAACGACAACAACAAAACCACATAACAATTAGTGGGTTTTTAGCGGGTTCGCCGTCGAACATTTTTAGAACTGTCAAGCTTTCGTCAGGAGTAGCTCTGACTTCTTCAGGACAAAGCACCTAAGAATGAAACATGTAGACCGCCCCTTGCCTACTGATGACTCTGAAAAGAGCCGTTCACTGAAGACTCTGTTTTGGTGGCTTATGATCTCATGTGCATGTAATTTCCAGAAATGGATTAATAAATTTTAACTTGACTTGACTTGACTTGAAAAGAGCCGTTCACTTTGTATAATTTCTCGAGCAACAAGTAATACAAGTTCATTAACCTATTTCATACACGGGAAGAAAAAAACATGTGATATTTGCTGTTTCTATAACAAAATTATCACTAAAAATATTTCAACCCGCCCGAAAAATGAATCAAGCCTACGAGACGCGAACTCGCGCGAAAGCACTGCGCGTAGTACGCGGAGTGCAATTAGACCACAGAGGAGTAAGATAAGACAGAGCGCGTACCACCAGTCAAAGTCTCCGCCTTATCCGATAATGAGGGCCGATTGTTCCATGAAATGCGACAGGCGAGACTGCTACGCAATTACCGCGTATTTTCATGGTCTATTGCGTAATCGCGAAAGCACGCAACGCTGTATTGCGTATAGACCTTTTTCCCTCTTTCCCATCATGCACTATTCCAGGGGGGTATGAGTGTCGCAAACTACATCATCTCCCCGGGGGAGTACAGAGTTATGTTCATTACATTCTGGAATACGGACATTTCGGCTGGTGCCTTCATAACAAAAAAGGAATCCCTGATAATCACGATAATGGCGCCATGATCACTAATACCTTTCGGGGGCAAAAAACAACATTTTTATGCCTTATGGACATGGTGTCATCACCCAAAAAAGTTTCCTGCTATTGAAACCTAACTTTGTATACATTTTATAGACCTAATGGTGAAAAACTAATGACGGGACACGCAGTGATATTTTGTCGGCGTCCGTTTCACTTTTTTTCGGAGATGAAAATAAAATGTAAACATTAATCTCTTACACAGATGTTCTGCATCGCTCCGTAACTGCATCACTCGTGTATTCAATAATTGCATAATTAGTAACATCGATGGCCTTTACGATAATCCGCATGTATGGAATCAGTATGCCCATATTAAGACAAAATAATTACAAAGACCATCGGATGCACACGATCTATGAGGTTAATGAACTACGTCATACCCCCCTGGAATAGTGCATTGTGGGATAGAGGGAAAAAGGTCTATACGCGAAGGCACGCAGCGCTGGCGTGATTGTTAGACACAGCACGATCGAACAATCGGCCCTCATGAATATGCGAGAACTGGTAGCATACAATACACGGGACTTTGACTGGTGGTACGCGCTCTGTCTTATCTTACTCCTCTGTGAATTAGACACAATCAATGCATGGTTTGGATTTTTCTAACGCTTGCTCTGATTGGTTCTTACTATCTAAGAGTGTATGAAAAATAAATATGATGGATGAGATAGTGGATATTGGACTATGATAAACGCTCCCTCAGCCTGGAATTACAAATAAATATGATGCATGAGATGTTGAGCAATGCTACATTTAAATGTGGAATACTTTAAATAAAACAATGCTTCTAAACACAGATTAAAACAAAGTATTGGTGAAAAAAAATACAACTATGAACTTTTTACTGAGATATTTTCCAAGGCAAGCGGTTCGTTATTTGTGATAAGAAATAAGGTACCGCTAGGATGTACCTTATTTCCTATTATATATACTGAACCGCTTGTCTTGAGTCACTGAAATTTCAGTGTAGTAATTTGATTCCTTGCCCCAATAATATACATAACTTTTGTTACCAGTGTATTATTATGCACAAATAGTCACAAATTTACCACAGGGGTGTAGTACCCCCTTAACATACTTCGCCAAATATTTAAAGATTATACTCCAAAATGCATGCCCTCCCTGGGAGTCTTCAAGCATTTGGATGCTGACTTTCTCTATAACCACTTTTGCGCTTTTGGCAGTAAAAACCCAATATTTTACGAAAAGCACCCAAATAGCCAAAAATATGATACTTACAAATTATTCTTTGAGCCTCAGATATCACGACTAAGCGAAGTATGAAATCAAAAAATACTAATGTAAAGTACAGCAAAAATGTACAGTATCAGCGTTGTAATCAATCGACAGCCTCAACAGCCCCCCCTCCTAATCAACAAGTGTAAGCTTTTTATTGACATATTTTCCTGGAAATACGCAAAAAAATTAAACGTGAAAGAATCGTGCAATAAAATATGGTACTTACAAAATATTCCTTGAGCCTTAGATATCAAAAGGAAGTGAAACAGACAAACAATGATATAAATCCTCGACGCCATCTATTTGTATTTTGCCACTGTTAGAAATCGGGTTTTTTTAGACAGATTCATTCATAACGCAATGAGTCCTGCAGCCTAATAATTGTCTTTTAATATTAGATGAAATTGTCAGGAAAGAGCCTAATTAATATTGCTGATTGGTTGGTTGGTTGGTTGGTTCCTACGGTTTGGCCGTCACAAATTCAAACCAACATAGCGAAAACAGGAACATCACGTGCACAATATAATAATATAGCTAATTGAATATTAATGTATAGTTGAGTTGCTCTATGAAAAAGGACATAAAATCTAACCAAATAAACTCGTAATTACTGCTAATTACCCCCCTCCCTTGTGCTTGCTCTCTAATTGCACATTGCCTCAATGATGCTAAATGTTGAATTAGTGGTCACACTTCGCTGTGACGTCAATATTTAGACAATAATTGCTACAAATGAGGTGTCAAAATGTGCAGAAATAAATTCTGCTTCCAACGCATTTTACAGATTTGTAATGCAATCACCCGTGTTTTCCATGTATAATGGTCATTTAAGAGGGTTACTTTTATAGATGTTTATTTCATTAGCGTATATTCAAATGCCGGTGCAGGCATATTTTCAAAGAAATTGTGGAAAATCACATTGTTTTGTAATACCCCATTTATCTATCAACTTTTTATTCACTCTAAATGCCAACTATTCATTTCTCTGATTAGAATCCCTATTCAGTGATTTTGCTTGCTCATCTGGACGACCATAAAAATCATCAAAATTCAAATTTGTGTACATTTGTCATTGTCATATATGTGCTAACATTGCCTGTTAGTGGTGCAACCGAAAGCTGCATATATAAGACAAAATCAGGCATTTACATGAATCTGTAATTTATACTGACAACTTTGTCAATACTGTTGTTTTCTATAATTCTTTGTTTTGTGCCAAATTTTCCATTTCGAAAATACCAAATGACTATTTGAATGACTTATCCTTCACTTCACAAGGGACAATTTATGAACAATTTAATTTTGTACACTTGCGCTGGAATCACTGAATAGGTCTTTAATCCCAATTACCGGTTTATTTGTTTGTCATGGGTATAGCTCATTCAGGTGGTTCAGCCGAAAGCCGTAAAAGACAATAGAGAGATTGCGAAGAGATGTTCACTGCAAACACCATATAGTCCGGTGGCGGACCAATTTGCCAGTTGAAGTGTTTTTTGTTTCTGGATTATTGTTCTACGGGTGGTACAAAATCAGATTCCGAGGGGTGTAAAATTGTCACCCCTGGGCAATTCGAGATATCAAAGTTTATACAGGGGTCAAAATTAAAAACTAAACATATGTCAAATTAATCCTCTTGTCATAAGGATTCCAAAAATAAATTTTGATTCGTGCACTTTCCTCACGGTGGACAAAATTTAAATAAAGAAAATTACATTAATTTCTTTTAACACTGTTTGTGTCGACCGTTCGGCCATCAACCTGTTATACTTATTATAAATAACTCTGCACGACTGACAACGGCCCTACTGCAGTGTAGTGGTTTCGTTAATGCCTTGCGATCACGAGGTCTAGAGTTCGAGTCCAATTGTCGCCGATTTTTTTCCTTTAAAATTCTGTTCTTTATCCCTTTTTAAAATCTCAGATGACACCTACGACGGCGCAGTTTATCGATTTGAATTTGTTAAAAATTATGATCAATGACATCTGTGAGATTATAAATTAAAATTAGCAAAGTCTCAAGATATTACTGGTTATGGCTTCCTTAGGTTTTACATTCACCTATTTGGACACAAATAACGCAATGTAGCTTAGGTGTTTTGCATCAAAACAAAGTAATCATACTAATACCTTATGAGAAAATTGAAGCTCACATTAATTTCAGTGTCAAACGACCACCTGTGACAGGTGAATTAGTATTAATTCATTTGGATGAGAAAATTTCAATTCTCATAGTTTTGTCCAATTCTCATCGCTTTGAAAAAATTCTCATTTTACAATTTCCACTAGTGTATGGCACAACATACATTCACATTAGATCTTTGAAAAGACCGGTATTGTAGTGCCGCGCGATATATTCAAAATTGTTTTCACCTATTGCTATGGTAGTTAATCCAATTTATTACGTAACTTCGCCAGCGTATAGGCAATGGGGGTGACACTAAACTCACGGTTGTTCTATTAAACACGCAAACCAATGACAAATCCCGCTGGTTTGCTTGGTAGAAAATGAGTCCAGTTATTGATCGGTTATGAATATTCATGTTTGACCCCTTGATCATGTTAATTACGGTTTACAAATAAAGCCGCCATTCAGTATGCGAACTTTGTCTGTTCAATGCGAGTACCAAGCTTGAAAGTGCGCCCGCTATGAGAGCTGAGACCACTGACCTCTGCACCCGTAATGGCGGACTGGTATTTCCATTAGGCACCAGAGATATGTTTTTTATTGAAAGTCTGCTAATTTGAGAAGGGAATGACTTTTTACAATAGCAATGTCGAAATTAGGACTTGCTGTCAATAATGCGATGGAAATTCGAGAAGGTATGAAATACAAGTAGTATTTCAAGTCAAAATCTTTTACACCACATCTGACCGATCAGAAATGAAGACCACTTCATCCCTTATTCATAGGTCTATCACCAAACGCCGTTGTGGAAATTACGTAACCAATGTCCTTGAACATTTTAAG
Source organism: Amphiura filiformis (assembly GCF_039555335.1). Classification (NCBI taxonomy): domain Eukaryota; kingdom Metazoa; phylum Echinodermata; class Ophiuroidea; order Amphilepidida; family Amphiuridae; genus Amphiura; species Amphiura filiformis. The sequence continues at coordinate 11,911,618 of NC_092641.1, read as the reverse complement.
ATCTACGGCTGTTTTGACATAATATAATGACATTGTGATACTCGATTGGAATTGGAATTCCACAAGGATCTATATTAGGTCCTTTATTATTTATTATTTGTGTAAATGATCTGCCTGATAGTGTTATATGTAAAACAGTAATGTATGCTGATGATACTTCATTGCTTGTTAGCTCATCAGATCCTCTATGTCTTCAAAACAGCCTCAATCTTAACATGTGTAAAACTGCCAGCTGGTTTAAAAAGAACCACCTCACTCTGAATATCAGCAAAACTAAATTGATGCTTTTTGGTACTCCTCAAAATCTCAGTAAGTACCAAAATATTTCTATAATTTATGATGGTGAGATTATTGAGAGAGTTGACAACTTCAAATATCTTGGAAATAGTTTTGATAGTCACATGACGTGGTCACATCATATAGATTTAATTGCTTCCAATGTCTCTAAACGTTGTGGTGTTATTCGTCGTGTTAAAGGAGTATTTCGTGATCCTAGCATCCTCTTTTTATGACATTTTTCAGTGCATATCCACGAAAAAAGCATATTCCCAAAATTTCAGTTGATTCCGATTTTGCGTTCGCGAGTTATGCATGATTATGTGCATTACACTGCTCCATAGACAATGCGTTGTAATTTCGTTCTGGTGCACCAGAACGAAATTCAAATTTCACGATATCTTTGCTAAACGAATTAATCTGCAAGAAATATTTTGTACATAAACATTATGTAGCCAGAGGTTTCCAGTGATATAAAAATCTCAACTTTTTTTGAGAAAAGTGGGGGATGAGGCTGTGGAACACGAAATGCCCCTTTAAATATTATCTTCCAAATTATATTCTCAAAAAGCTTGCTGATTCTCTTGTCATGCCACATTTTGATTATTGCAGTCATGTCTGGTCCAACTGTTCACTCACTCTTTCAAGCAAGTTACAAATTCTCTTGAACAACCTTGCTAGAATTATTCTTTCTGCTGATATCAGAACTAATATTGATTCGATGATGTCTTCTCTCAAGTGGCTCAAACTAGATAATAGATGGGATAACCATATTCTTATTAATATGTTATATAAATGCCTTACTGGTAGAGCTCCTGATTATCTTTGTTCCAAATTTTCATTTACCAAATCCACTCATGATCATGTCACAAGAGGTACTTCCTCCAATTCACTTGTTGTTCCTCAATTTAACAATAACTCTGGTAAGAGATTGTTTCAGACGAGAGCAGCAAATCTGTGGAATAGTTCTGTTGATGTTGACACTCGCACTAATTATATTTCCTTGAACCTAAGTGAATTTAAATCAAGAGGTCTCACAAACCCCACTGTTCATTGATTTTTACTTTTGTATTGCTTTTCTTGATTCTTGTAAGTTCATTAGTATATTGTACATGTATATTTGTCTTGTAATATTTATGTAATATCAATGTAAATTACACCCTGTATGTCACAGGGCCTCTAAGAATAGCAGTGCTTTTACACTGAAGGAGCTACCCTGTATAAAGAAAGTTGAAATTATATATCTTTGGGAATTAACATTTCTTTTCAAAAGCAGACCAATGGTGTTTGCTTGAAATGAATCTGATATAATTCAATATTATTGGAATTGAATTCTACATGCAGCCAGGGACGGCCACGCTGGCACCATCTATAGCTTCAATCTGCTTCAGTCGGCGGAGCTCTGCACTCAGACAATAAAAAGGCACGTAAATCGGTAAATGTCACATTTTATAAACTTAATACATTTAATATCACGCCCATTGTTGTATAAAGAAATCGTGTAAAAAATATACCAGCTTAATTAAACATGCCTGTACACTTCCACTGGTTCGAACAGGCTCCGTCTGCATGCCATGACTAGCGCCATCTATACGAGCTGAGGCCAAATTTAAATAACAATACGCTATTTAAATAACATGCTAATGAGATAGTGTCGTTTCCTACCAATTATTCCATGGATATATGCAGCACAATGATTCACCTTGAGTGCATCGAACCAGAGAAGATGAGAATAGATTCTCATATCATCACTGTAGATTCTCATCTTCTCTCATCGAACCCACTTTCCTCGGTATTGATATGCAAATACGATTGCTCCAAGCATAGAGGCCCTGCATGAAATTATCGATTGGCTCCAAACAAAGGATTTGAACCGGTGTCCTTTACCGTAGTTATGGCGGAGTGCAGTACATTCAATCAAATGTTTTTATCACCCTATTTGATCGTAGTGCATTTGTTATGTGTGTGAGACGAACTGTCACGGTAGATTGCAATCATGCTTTGTTGAATGCATTTGAGTAGTCCGCCATATTTACGGGATGATACGTCACATGCAAGGCCTCTATTCAGTCCAAGCTGTTCTCTATGCTGGGCAATGTACTACCAATCAGTCAGCTACCTGCACAACCGATTCTTTTGTTCTGCAAGGCTCACTCAGTCATTTAATGAGGCAATACAAACGATCGAAATTGGTGTTGAAATGAGCAAAATTTTGAGTTACACCTTTTCAGTGTAAAATTTTTTTCTCAGCCAAATGAAAAGCAATAATTTTCATTTTTTCAGTAAATGGCTGGAAAAACTATAATGCTTGATACTGATTTTTTTTTAAATCCTGGTGTTAAACTTAGGCCTGAAATTCAGTCATTTAGTGTAAGATATTCGATTTTTATAGGCTTCAGCTCGGCCCGCGAGCTTTTTCTTGGATCAACCTTTTAGCTTTTCAAAGTAATATAGTTCGCTAATGAAGGATTTTCCCCAACTTTCTAAAGCACATCACCGTGAGCTATATATCATAGTTTTGTCAGAATTTCCGTTTTGATTTCACCATCTTTCAATGTCGGCTGAAAAAATTTCTAAATCAACACGTGAAATCTAAAGGCTAGTACTAGCATTGTGGATCGATATCCCTGGGTTTAATAGGAATACCGGCATGGCTATAGTGTTGCCAGAACTTCAATATAGCAAAGAAATTCCCAGACCTATAGCGCTCCTACTGATCATGTTTAACCAGAACACCCAATTGGGGATTTAATCGCTGGTCGGGCAATTTGCTTTCAATGAAAAATTGACCTGGATAACAACAAAGGAAATATCGACTATTTCTGCTGGTTGCTCTTGAGATAAAAGTACTCACCATTGCCTACTTTTACTTAGTTTGACATTTTCGGAGCATGAATAGAAAAAGGGTAAAACAAAAACGGAAATTCTGACAAAACTATAACATATAGACCCACACGATGTGCTTTACAGAGGTGGGAAATATCTTTCTTTAGCAAACTATGTTAGTTTGAGACGCTAAAACATGAATTCCGTAAAAAGCTCGCAGGCGAATTCAAGGCCTATAAAAATAAAAAATATCACACTAAAAGACACAATTTGATGCTTAATTTTAACACCAGGATTTAAAAAAAAATGTATATTCAAGCACCAAGTTTTTAACTGACATTACTGAAGAAAAAAAAATATTGCTTTATATTTGACCGAGAAAATTAATTTCATAGCAAAAAGGTGTATCTCTGAATTGTGCTGATTTTACATGTATCGATCGACTTTTAGCGCGACTAAGCATTTCTAAAGAATTGGTTGTCCAGGCGGCAGACTGCAATAACCATAATAAAAAATATCCTATGTGCACAAAAGTTAAAAATCTAATTTTCCAAATTTAAAAAAACTTGTGGTGTTGCCAGATCCGAAATCGATATTTAAAAATAGTTTCTGTAAACACCACTTTTTTTTATGTTTCTGTGTTTTTTATTTTTTATAAGATATCACACAATAAAGAATTACAAAGCAATCATAAAAAAAATCACAAAAGATCACCAAAAACAAACAAAAAATTGCACAAATTTAACACTTCATTAGTAGATAGAACAAGGATAGGGTTTACTTATGATATAATTGACTTTTAAGCCTGAGGGTAATTTTCACTTTTTCGGCTCCATTTTAAATTGCTCAATAGAAAAGAGATGGAAGTAAAAACATTATGAAGATCATTTTAAATTACGGAAGAAAGGCCAGGGCTAATCAAAAACATAATGAGCCACATTAAGATCCGGACAGTCCAATTAGGAATTACTGTCGAGTTGTTAATTGATTTTGGAATACCAATTATTGTATAATAGCGCGCTCTTATACGGGCAATTTTCACTTTTTACGGCTCCATTTTGCACTTTTAAGTTGAACATTTTAAATCAAAATTGCTCATTAGGAAACAGAAGGAAGTCAAAACAATGTGAAGATCATTTTAAATTGCGGATGAAAGGGCTGATCAAAAACATAATGAGCCAAAACCCAGACAGCCCAATTAGGAATAATTGTTATCGAGTTGGTATTAAGGGATTGAATGGCAGGTAGATCAGGGGTTAAAAAAAAAGTTACCTTTTTGACCACATCAAATGTGAATGGATGTTGTGCCATACACTAGTGGAAATTGTAAAATGAGAATTCTTTCAAAGCGATGAGAATTGGACAAACCTATGAGAATTGAAATTTTCTCATCCAAATGAATTAATACTAATTCACCTGTCACAGGTGGTCGTTTGACACTGAAATTAATGTGAGCTTCAATTTTCTCATAAGGAATTAGTATGATTACTTTGTTTTGATGCAAAACACCTAAGCTACATTATTTGTGTCCAAATAGGTGAATGTAAAACCTAAGGAAGCCATAACCAGTAATATCTTGAGACTTTGCTAATTTTAATTTATAATCTCACAGATTTCATTGATCATAATTTTTTTAAACAAATTTAAATCGATAAACTGCGCCATCGTAGGTGTCATCTGAGATTTTAAAAAGGGATAAAGAACAGAATTTTAAAGGGAAAAAAATCGGCGACTATTGGACTCGAACTCTAGACCTCGTGATCGCAAGGCATTAACGAAACCACTACACTGCAGTGGGGCCGTTGTCAGTCGTGCAGAGTTATTTATAATAAGTACAACAGGTTGATGGCCGAACGGTCGACACAAACAGTGTTAAAAGAAATTAATGTAATTTTCTTTATTTAAATTTGGCATACTGCAGTTACTGTCCGTTTTCCTATACACAATACACAGTGCTCTTTCCCATTGACGCGTGACCTCTACAAATAGCCCTACGTTAAAAGTATGGGGATATGACTAGTTAACGTCGCTGTGTGAAAAATAACCGGCCAATATTAACAGTACTCTTCTAAAGTTCTAGAAAATATAGTTTTTTACATGTCCTAAATTTTTAGCTAATTTAGATGTTTGGAAATATTCGTACTTTGGTGTTTTAGTTAATGTTATAGGTAATAGTACATTGCCTAGTTAACGTCGCTGTGTGAAAAATAACCGGCCAATATTAAAAGTACTCTTCTAAAATTCTAGACAATATAGTTTTGTAACATGTCCTAAATTTTTAGCTAATCTAGGTGTTTGGAGAGGGTCGTACTTTTGTGTTTTAGGAAGGATATGTAAACGACAGATAACACCAAAAATATGAAGAAATTATTTCCAAACCGTGTTAAGTCAACAATCATTATGTTGCTCATTTTCAAGAATGCTGGTTTACAAAAGCACGCCATTGTCTCATTTCGTGAACAATGGTACACATACCATTGTTTCCTTTCGTTTCCTTTATAATCGGTTACCCAACTGAAGCTATAATACAAACTTTATTGCGATATCGCACATGAAAACAGTCACATGTGCACAGCCAGAGAAGATCCGATTTAATCAGTTGAGCTGTTTCAATGAGTGTTATCTTGGTTTAATAGCTTTTAAGGTTAGCCGACAGTTTTTCATGCGCTTGATTTCAGAGGGGCGTAAGTTCATAACAGAAACAGCCATGCAGAAAATGAACAAGCGTACCGGGACGTAGGCCTACTTACAATAGAATATCGATCCACGGTCAAGACATGAAAAGGCTATGAAACTTGGCTTAGCTCGTGCCCGGAGCTCGGATGCCGGGGGGTGTCACAAGCCGTTTTCGGCAATTTTCACAAGGATTTTAGAGGATATTGATCACCTCTTTTATGTATTTTGTTTTACAGACCGTGATCATTGTTGGTCGACATTAAAGTTCAACAAATAGACAGCGTTCTTATTTATGATCACGGTGATTATAACCAAAGACTAGCCAACCACAGCAACAATGCCTGTTGTAACATATCCAATCCCTGGCTGTGACTACACCACTGCCGATCTCGATGCTGCCATCGTTGCTGCACTCATCACTACCCACAGCGCTATCCACACCTCTGGACAAACAGCCAAGGTGGAAAAGGTTAAACGACCCACGATTGCCGCTGCTGGCTCAAGTGAGGAATGGGCTTACTTTACATCTCGCTGGACAGACTATGTTGAAGCTACCAAAGTCACGGGCAAAGATTGGGTGGTACAATAATTGCTTGAATGCTGCTTAGAACCGTTACGCAAAGACCTCACAAGAGCAGCAGGAGGAACCCTTACAAACAAAACGGAAGCTGAGGTTCTAGCAGCGATAAAGATACTCGCCGTGCGTGAGGAGAACACAATGGTCGCAAGGGCACATCTCCATAACATGCGACAGGATCGTGACGAAGCAGTCCGCAGCTTCGGGGCTCGACTCCAGGGACAAGCAGGCATTTGTAAATTTGTTATTAAGTGCCCAGGCTGCAACACTGACGTCAACTACACAGATGCAATTCTCACAGATGTTCTGACACGAGGCATTGCTGATCCTGACATTCAACTCGACCTCCTAGGTAGTGAGAATCAAGACATGACATTGGAAGAGGTGTTTCAATTTGTTGACGCCAAGGAGTCCGGAAAACGATCAGCTTCCACGTTACTCGACTCACATGCAGTTGACGCAGCAGCCACCAGCACGTATAGGAAGGCCACAAAAGTAAACTTTAAGGATAAATATGACCCCTGCTCATACTGCGGCAAAAAGGGTCATGGCAAAAGTTCCCCTGCCCGCATACGCAAGAATGAATGCCCAGCATTTGGACACACATGTGAACTTTGTCATCGTGAAAACCACATGGAGGGTGTCTGCCGAAGCAAAGACAATCCAAAACTTTCAAGACGAACACCCCTAGGTCCTTCGCAGGACAAAGAAAGTGCTGTATTTGATGCTTTATGCACTGTCACTGACTCAGGATGCCCTGTGACCAGACACAAAACGGTCCCCCTTGACCACCACGTTTACGACAACCTGTCCGACACTTGGCACAAGAAGAGGTCCTCACCCCAACCCTATATAGATGTGACCATCAAAGTCGTTCCCAAAGATTACACAGACCTTGGCTTTGACCTATCCACTCCCAGCATGACCTGCCAGATCCCTGCCATGGCTGATACAGGTTGCCAGAGCTGCCTCGCTGGAATAAAGGTCATTCACCGCCTTGGGTTACGTGAATGTGACCTCCTCCCTGTATCCATGCAGATGCACACCGCCAACTATGGAGGTATCAAGATTCTTGGGGCCACTGTACTCCGAATATCAGGCAAGGATGATCAATGCGTAGTATTTGAAACACGACAGATGACTTATGTCACAGACACCTCTGACAAGTTCTTCCTTAGCAAGGAAGCCTGCATTGCCCTAGCGATTATCCCTGAAACCTTTCCCAAGATGGGGGCGACTCACACTGCACAACAGCCAGATGCCACTGCAGCACTGCAGGAGGACCCCACCATAGCCTGTGACTGCCCGCGGCGCCAAAAGCCGCCTCCTCCCCCCACAAGTCTGCCATTCCCGGCCACTGATGATAACCGTATGCAGCTGCAACAGTATCTCCTTGACTACTACAAGTCAAGTGCATTCAACATCTGTGAGCACCAGACACTGCCCCTTATGGACACCCCTCCCATCAAACTCATGGTAGATCCCCAGGCTGAACCAGTCGCACACCACACACCAGTTCCTGTCCCCCTCCACTGGAGAGATGCTGTCAAAGCCGGCATAGACCATGATGTGCAGTTGGGTGTGCTTGAACCTGTCCCTATTGGTGAGCCTGTCACCTGGTGCCATAGAATGGTTGTGTGTGCCAAGAAAAATGGCAAACCTCGACGCACAGTCGACTTCCAGGCCCTTAATGCCCATGCCACACGTGAAACACACCACACCCAATCACCTTTCCACCAGGCTAGGTCAGTCCCAAATGACAAGAAGAAAACTATCTTTGATGCATGGAACGGCTATCATAGCGTACCCATCTGCAAAGAGGATCGACACCTGACCACCTTTATTACACCCTGGGGCAGGTACCGTTACAAAACAGCCCCCCAAGGTTACATCGCCTCAGGTGATGGATACACCAGGCGCTATGATGCTATTGTGTCAGACATCCCTAACAAGACCAAATGTGTCGACGATGTCCTGCTTTGGGCTGACACATTAGCTGACAGCTTCTTCCAAGCTGTTGAGTGGCTTGACACCTGTGGGCGGAATGGAATCACCCTTAACCCTGACAAATTTGTTCTAGGTGCTGACACTGTGGACTTCGCTGGTTTTGAGATAACCCCCACAAATGTCCGCCCCTGCAAGAGGTTCCTTCACGCCATACTTGACTTCCCAACACCCACAAATATCACTGACATACGCTCGTGGTTTGGACTTGTCAATCAGGTATCATATGCCTTTAGCATGGCTGATAAGATGCTCCCGTTTCGTCAACTAATGCAATCCAATGCAACATTCAAATGGGATGAGCCCCTCCAGAGTGCTTTCGAGGAATCCAAAGCTGTCATTATTGGTGAGATAGAAGAAGGTGTTCGAATCTTTGATACCAGCAAGCCCACCTGCTTGGCCACAGACTGGTCCAAGAATGGCATTGGTTTTTGGCTGCTCCAAAACACTGCAGTTGCCCTAACACTGAACCATTCTGTTGTAAGACAGGGTGGAAGATCACCCTTGTTGGCAGCAGATTCACACACCCACATGAATCCCGTTACGCTCCAATAGAGGGCGAGGCCCTTGCAGTCGTGGATGCCCTAGACAAAGCCAGATACTTTGTACTGGGATGTGAGGACCTTATACTTGCTGTTGATCACAAACCCCTCCTGAAGATATTCAATGACCGTTCCCTGGAGGACATACCCAACCCTCGCCTGAAGAATCTCAAAGAGAAGACCCTGCGTTATCGCTTCCGAATGGTCCACATACCAGGCATTCGCCATCGTGCCACAGATTGCCTTTCCCGTCACCCAACTGGAGACCCTGTGAAGCTAAATCTTCCTGATGACATAGCAACCATTGATTCCATGCCCACCTTCTTAGCAGACTCGCAAACCCTCTTGCTTGGCCTACGCACCCCTGCAACACATATCAATGCCATTGAAGAACATATCTTATCTTCTTCTGTGTACTCCCTGCACACCCTCAACCTCAAATCTGTCACATGGGACAGAGTGCGTACTGCCACAGCTAGTGATGCCAACATGCAAACCCTTGTTGACCTCATAGAATCTGGCATACCGGAATTCCGACATGAACTCCCTGAACCCCTACGTGAATACTTCAAATTCCGAGACGGTTTATATACAGTTGACGGTGTTGTGCTCTACAAGGATCGGGTGGTTATCCCACCACCCCTCAGAGATGAAGTGCTAGCCAATCTGCATGCTGCACACCAAGGAGTCACCTCCATGACTTCACGAGCGGAGGCATCAATCTTTTGGCCAGGCATTACCCCTGCAATTGCCGCAATTCGTGCCAGGTGCAATCATTGCAATCGCATCACTCCCTCGAACCCAAGTGCACCACCTACCCCACTAGTACCCCCTGATTACCCATTTCAATGTGTTTGCGCCGATTTCTTCCACTACAAAGGTTGCAACTACTTAGTAGTGGTAGACCGTTATTCAACTGGCCGGTTGTTGAGAGGTCTTCTAATGGTGCAGAAGGACTCATTACTTGCCTCAGACGCACTTTTGTCACTTTTGGTATCCCCGATGAGCTGGCATCTGATGGGGGCCCCGAATTCACAGCGGTAGCTACACGTCGATTTCTTCAAGACTGGGGTGTACATCATCGCCTTTCCTCAGTAGCTTTCCCCATTAGCAACTGCCGTGCTGAGGTCGGGGTCAAGACTTTGAAACGTCTTCTTATGAACAACACCAGCCACAATGGTGATCTTGATACTGATGCACTACAACGTGCCATGCTCCAGTATCGCAATACCCCAGACAGAGATACTAAACTCTCCCCAGCCATGTGTATTTTTGGCCGTCCCATTCGAGACTTCATACCCATACCACCTGGTAAATACAAACCCCATGATACATGGAGGGAAACACTAGCAGCTCGTGAAGAAGCTCTCCGCAACCGTCACATGAGAGGGGCTGAGCGCTGGAGCGAGCACACCAAACGACTCCTGCCCCTTGCTGTTGGTGACCGTGTTCGCATTCAAAACCAGACAGGTCCACACCCCCTGAAATGGGACAAAACAGGTATGATTGTCGAGGTCCGCCAGTTTGACCAGTATGTAGTACGTGTTGATGGCTCCGGAAGGGTTACCCTACGGAATAGGAAGTTCCTCCGCAAATACCTCCCTGTCCAGATACCCTCTCCCCGATTGACAGTTGATACCGACATTGGAGTAAGCCGTCCGATAGTGCCACAACCTGTAACCCCACAACTATGCAACGCATCCAAGCCAACTGCTGCCACCAACAAAAATCCCCCAGGTTCAACCATGACAACTGTTAATCCACCATCACACCCTCCACTCCTATCACCCCCATTACCAGTGGATACAGCCCCTGGTCAACCATCCACCATGGCCCAGGACCCCTCTTGTCATCGTCACCAACTGCCCGTCCTTGATGACAACCCTGAACCTATGGCTCATCCGCAAGATGCAGGACATTCCCGTCTCCCCGACGCTGACCCTTCGCCAGCAGTCGTCCCAGCTGCTTCCCCCAGGCGTTCTGGTCGGAGTACCCACAAACCTGCCTGGCACTCTGACTATGACATGTGATCCTGCTCCACCAACATCCTTTGACCAGTTGACCATGTTCTTTGTTGTTTAGACAGTGTTGTTCTTCGTAGTTTCAAAACAACAAAAATTTGACAGTGTTGTTCTTCGTAGTTTTCAAAAACAAAACTTTCATAACAAATGTTATTGTTTCATTATTAGTCTTTGCCACACTTTAATGTATGAACCTTATGTGCCACAGAACATTTATGAATAATATGTGCCACAGAACATTTTTCACACTATACCAATGTTCAGGACACTTGAATGAACATTAGGTGCCAAAGACTTGGGGGGGAGATAGAGGATATTGATCACCTCTTTTATGTATTTTGTTTTACAGACCGTGATCATTGTTGGTCGACATTAAAGTTCAACAAATAGACAGCGTTCTTATTTAGATTTTATAAATTTTAAAATTGATTGGGGGCACTTCGTCAAGCTACGCCCTGGAAAATGTGTTGATTTTGAATTTATAGCCTTGATATCTATGATGAAATCAATGCTGCTATTCCCCTGATTACAATGTAAGGGTAGGCAACAACAACAATATCAAAAAGCAATTATTTGTAAATCGAATTTGGGATGAAAATCAAAAAGACAGACTTAGCAGGCCTACAAATTTCTGAATTATATAAAGTGAAAAACAATCAATCACGATTCACTGCACTCAGCGAATCAATCAAATAAAACTAAAAGAAAGGAGCAAGAAAGAATAAAGAAATAGTGAAAAGAGAAAGAAAGAGAGAGAAAGAAAATGAACGAAAAAGAAAGAAAGAAAAGAGAGAAAAAAAGAAAATTCAGCCACACGGAGACTCGAACCCACAAAAATAGTTCATATTAGATTCCCAGTCCAACGCTCTATCCACTCGGCCATAGATCAGCTTACGCAATTGACTATTCTCAAAGCGGATGATATAACTATAATTGGATGCAATTACATGATTACAATCGCGTCCGCATTATGGCTCTTAGAATAAACACGCATGTCGGCGCTGAAATTTTGAACGAACTGATGGAGGAAAACCTCGTTTTTGCAAAACTAGCTTCAATTTGGAGTGAAAATCAAATGGAATAGCAATTGGCAGAATGTTGAGAAATAATGTAGGTATTCAGATGTCTAAATTAACGTCTCGTAATCAAGATATCGATAATTTCACAAACCAGCTTTTTCTCAAGCAAATTCTCCAAAATTTCCCCCAAAACGGGCTTTTAAAATTTAATCGGTACTGTATTTGGTTCTTCCCCATGGCAACATTATTTCTTTGATCGATTTGTAATACAATACGAAAAAGAAGAAAACGGAAATCGCTCGGTGTGGATTTATACGGAGCGCACATTTGAAAAAAAAACCTCATGGAACGTGTTTTTGATCTTGTGAACATGGTGGGTAAAAATGCTTTAAACGAAGGATTTTCAAATTTATTTTAATAATTTGTATATAACACACACAAAAATGTTAAGCTACATCCAATGCACCAACATTTCACTCGCTGCGATATTTGATTACTGAGAAAACTCTGTTTTAGAGAACAACTTTATACGTCTTTTATACGTTTTTTATACGTCTCTTTGTGTAACCTTAATGGGGTTAAGTCCTGCAAAGGTCGAGATGAATTCTACTGTAGACATGACTCATGATGACTGCATCATGGTCCACCGTGAGGAAAGTGCACGAATCAAAATTCCAAGTTTATTTTCTTAACCCTAAATACATTGCCAACACTAATTATATTCGTAGTAAACCGATACAATTATGTCTATTTGAGACGTTTCAGTTCAGTTTTGTATTACGTCACGGGCCATACGTACATTGAATAAATTAGTATACATTACAAATCGATGTTCATGGAGTTCCTCGTGGTGCAGCGGTAGAGCATCTGACTTGTAAACTATAGGGGAAGGTGGGGCATAACGGACCCCCGGGGCAAAACGGAACCACATGGAAAAATAGGCCTTGGCAATACTACTGCCGTCTATGCAAATTATATTGAGGAACACAAGTATGGCTACGAGGATTTAAAACAAAAATTTTATCTGAAACAGTCCACTGACATTCGAGCAAGATCGAGTCAAAAAATTACTACCCGTGAACCCGTCTGGTGTAAGATATGTAGATGTTTAATGTGCTGAAATTTTACTTCATTAAGTGCAATATCAGATATTTATTTAGTAGGGTTGGCCACGGTCAAAAAAAATTTTCTTGCTGAGGTGAAGGGACTTTGGTTGGAGGTTACAAAAATGCATTTCGAAATTTCAGCTGAAGTCCGTTGCCATGGCAACGGCCCGATTTGTGTTTTTTACCATTTTCGCTTACTTTGGAGCTAAAAAAAGTGAAAATTGCCCTTAAAAGGACGCCTTGTTGCCTTAATATACAAGTTGGTATTTAAAAATAAATTGTATCATAAACAAGCCCCATCCTTGTTCTATCTACAAACGAAGTTGTGTTTAGAGATTCGTTTTTTAAATATCGATTTCGGGTCTGGCAACACTGCAAGTTTTTCAAATTTGAAAAATGCCATTTTTTACCGATTTTGCCGATACGAAAAATTAACTTTTGCGCTCACCTAGGATTTTGTCGTTATGGTTATTGGTAGAACATACCTTGCCCCCAACATATATAATAAGAACAGCTTGGGGAAATTTATTTCTCTAAGGAAGGTGTTGCCAGAAAAACATACATTTTGTAAAAATTCCAAATTCTCATAAAAAGAAAATTTGCTGCATTTTGCCCTAGATTTAGCACATGTGATGTAATGAGTTGTATGTAGAGTCAGTTTATCATCATGGTCAACTATTCTGAATGTTTCGAAACAATAAATGAAGATTAAGTTTAATGCGGTGTTGCCAGATGCCCAAAATTATGAAAGCTACATTACGCAAAATAGCCCAAATAGGGCTAAGTTTTCATGTATGAATCAAGTCAATCAAGTCAAATCACAGTCTATTATTATAAATCATTTTATCATAATTTTCACCTGTTTTGAATGTTTGGAAACAAAAAAGTTCATCATACAGTGTTGCCAGATGCCAAAAAGTAGCAAAGGTAGCCTACAATTCTGGTTTACCCTGTGCACCATCTGTTTTTAATACCATTTTTGGTTTACCGTGCGCACTCTATTTTCATAAACAGATAAAAGGACATTTTTTCCAATTTGCCCCGAATTTAGTACATGTGATGTAATGAATTGTATGTAGAGTCACATTATCACCATGGACAACTATTCTCTATGTTTCGAAACTTTAACTGGCAGTGTTGCCAGATGCCTAAACTATGAAAAATAGGACCAGTTTTTATGTATGATAAACAATTTCTTTGATGATGCATCTAAAATACAATTAAATTATAATAAATTATGATATGACCCCTTAAACTATTTGTTTAAACTAAAACCCTGGGGACCGTTCACAAACACTTGTTAGGGGGCCTGAAAAAAAAAAAAGGGGGGCTGAACATTTTTGACCCTCCTAAGGGGGGGGAAAAAAGAAAAAATGACCAGAAATTTTCCTGGGAAAATTGAGTTTATATGCTTTTCTATGGGGTTGACCCATAATTTTCATGTCAAAAAGGGCACTGAAATTTTTGAGGTCTGTAAAGGGGGGGGGGGCCCGAAAAATTTTCGCGATGAAATTTTTTTGCATCATGCCCCCCCCCCTTACAAGTGTTTGTGAACGGTCCCCTGTTTTCAGACGAAAATTTGTATGTTGTTACAAGGAATTCAAAATAATTTTATCATCAAGGGACCCACATAGAGGAATGCGACATCGATCGTGAGCCAATCCGCATTCTGTTGGCTGCAAAAGCCGAAGATCAGAATGAAATTCTGAAACGACCATGACCAGATATTTTTCTTAATTTCTTGGTAAACTTAAAACGTATTAAAAACGCCAAATTGCAGTCACAAAATTAATAAAATTAGTAAATCACCAAAGCGAATGGTAACAAAGGTATGCGGAAACAAACTGCATTATCAATAACAAAGTATGTGCCCAACGATTTGTCTTTGGCATGTCGCTTTTTTGAAATATCACCAAAAATGTTAAATTTTGGGAAAAACACCCCAAAATTGAGAACAAACACGAACCTTCCAAAATAAATACATAATTATTCACACTCGGCGCCCCAGTCACTACCTGCTGCTGTGATTTGGGGTAACTCGTTGCTTCCCCTCTTCAGATACCTGTACTTCAAGTATACCCCACGCCTGTACATCAAGAATGTCTTGTTAAACTCAAACTTATGTTCTGGGAACACTTTTTGATCAAATACCTGGTCATATAATCATGAAATTGGAACACTGGTAAAGAGTGTATGTGTATTGAAAAGATTTGATTGGCCAATTTCTTTTCCAACTTTTCAGCAATATCTGAAATGAAAATGAAAATTGGCGATACTGAGGACTTATATTAAAGTAATGAAATTACAATTTTGTTTGTAAACATGTTTACTGGAAAGTTTATGTCAATGTTAAAGTGGTTATGGGAACTGGAATGAGCGTTTTGAGCGTTTCGACAGCATTTTTTGTGGGACATGAGAGCACATCAAACATATCGAATTGCATTCTGAATACGAAGAATGTCTTTCTGATATCAAATAATTTTCATTTTATGAAATTCACGATATAATACAAATTTTATGACAAATTATTAAAATTTGATATTTTTCACATTTTGGAGATATAACAGCCCTCGAAGTAAGTTTTATAAATTTAATGATATAGTCTTAAAGTGTATGTAGCTGGGAGGAAAAGCCGATGATCAATTGAAAATTTTGACCTTTCATATTGAAGATATGGATTTTTTTCCCAAAACGACCTAATTTTTTTTTGGTGTTTTGGGGAAAAAATCTATATCTTCAATACAAAAGGTCAAAATTTTCAATTGATCTTCGGCTTTTCATCCCACCTACATACACGTTACGTAGAAATCATCAGATTTATAAAGTTTACTTCGAGTACTGTTAAATATCAAAAATATCAATTTTTAATGATTTGCCATAAAATGTGTATTACATTGCGAATTTCAAAAAATGAAAATCATTTGATATCAGAAGGTCATTCTTCGTATTCAGAATGCAATTCTATATGTCTGATGTGCTCTAATGTCCCACAATAAATACTGTCCAAACGTTCATACCCCTTCCCTTAAGTCAAGTACAAGGTTTAAAAAGCTCTGAGATTGTATGGTATGTATGGTGTATTTTTTACAAAATCCTGGCAACACTATGTTAAACATTCACAACTGACAAACAGATATAATAGGTTAACATCGTAATTTATTATAAATTATTTGTATTTTAGATGCATCATCAAAGAAATTGTTTATCATACATAAAAACTTGTCATATTTTTTTTATAGTTTAGGCATCTGGCAACACTGCATTAAAATTAAAGTTTCGAAACATATAGAATAGTTGTCCATGATGATAATGTGACTCTACATACAATTCATTACATCACATGTACTAAATTCGGGGCAAATTAAAAAAAAATCCTTTTATGAAAATATAGTGCCCAGGGTTAACCAGAATTGTATATATTGGAAACACAGGGTACACAGGGTAAACCGGAATTTTACATATCTTTTCTACTTTTTGGCATCTGGCAACACTGTATGATGAACTTTTTTGTTTCCAAACATTCAGAACAGGTGAAATTATGATAAAATGATTTATAATAATAAACCGTGATTTAACTGGATTGACTAGATTCATACATGAAAACTTAAACCTATTTGGCCTATTTTGCGTAATGTAGCTTTCATAATTTTGGGCATCTGGCAACACCGCATTAAAATTAAACTTCATTTATTGTTCGAAACATTCAGAATGATGATAAACTGACTCTATACAACTCATTACATCACATGTGCTAAATCTAGGGCAAAATGCAGCAAATTTTCTTTTTATGAGAACTTTGAATTTTTACAAAATGTATGTTTTTCTGGCAACACCTTCCTTAGAGAAATAAATTTCCCCAAGCTGTTCTTATTATATATGTTGGGGGCAAGGTATGTTCTACCAATAACCATAACGACAAAATCCTAGGTGAGCGCAAAAGTTAATTTTTCGTATCGGCAAAATCGGTAAAAAATGGCATTTTTCAAATTTGAAAAACTTGCAGTGTTGCCAGGCCCGAAATTGATAATTAAAAAACGAATCTCTAAACACAACTTCGTTTGTAGATAGAACTAGGATGGGGCTTGTTTATGATACAATTTATTTTTAAATACCAACTTGTATATTAAGGCAACAAGGCGTCCTTTTAAGGGCAATTTTCACTTTTTTAGCTCCAAAATAGGCGAAAATGGTAAAAAACACAAATCGGGCCGTTGCCATGGCAACGGACTTCAGCTGAATTTTCGAAATGCATTTTTGTAACCTCCAGCCAAAGTCCTTTCACCTCAGCAAGAAAAATGTTTTTGACCGTGGCCAACCCTACTAAATAAATATCTGATATTGCACTTAATATCGGATTCCCAAATAATTGTGTATATTGTAAACACGAAGGTACTAGCTTTGAGCTGTACCGTATGTACTGCATGGCCTATATGCTACGATGTATTATGCTTGCAACCTATTTCTAAAAAATCGGGTATGGGGCAAAACGGACCCCTAGGTGTGGGGCATAATGGAACAGGGTTCCGTTTTGCCCCGGGCGTTTTGTCCCACAGATGGGTTCCGTTTTGCCCCAATTGGACATAACACGTCTTCACTCAAGGAAATGTAGGCGTTATCTAGGGGCCTACTCGGGCATGGTAAACACTTCGCTGAAACATAGACATATAACTAGACCTACAGATAGAATTAATGATTAAAAGTTACTCCACAGAGATGGTAGGCCTACTTAATATTTATTTCTAATCAAATATTGGTCATACATATTATAGGCCTACAAGAAGTTAACCACTCACTCCACAGAGATGGTAGGCCCACTTAATATTGTAACTAAATCTAGGCCTACATATAACTAGGCCTAGGGCCTACCGATGGAACAACTGATATAAGTTTGCACCAGGCTGCCGTTTTGCCCCATAGGGGGTTCCGTTTTGCCCCGATAGTGGGGCAAAACGGATTTTTTTTTGTTGAAAATATTTCTTCATTTTTATAAAAAATTGTAAGATTCAAGTTATATTGGTTAATGGTATATTAAAGGTAAATACAAACTTCAACTGAACATTTAATTTTTAGTCATATTACTTATGGTGACGTCACAGAGCATCCTCAAAGTTAAGTGTTCCGTTATGCCCCACCTTCCCCTAGGCTATATTGAGGGTCATGGGTTCGAATCGTCCGTAGTGCTATTTATTATTATTACTTTTCCTCTTCTCTTCTATAAGATATGTTCAAAAAAAAAATTTTATCTCAACTTATTTATTCAATGTATTCAACTGCATTATCGTCATATATTTATACCAAAGATCTATGAGTGGATTGGAAGGTGAGCGGGTCTTTTGGTGAATCTCAATTCTTTCTTCATTTCTTTCTTTCTTTCTTTATTTTCGTTTCTTTTTTTCTTTCTTTATTTTTGTTTCTTTTTTTCTTCACATTGCCAATTTACACTTCTTCTGTTTTGCATCATTATTAAAATGTCTTTTAATATATGAAATATTAAATGAATAAATCTCGATTGATTGATTTCCATGTATAAATGCTTTTTTATATATATTATTATAGAAATTTATAGGCCTAATAGTGCATATGCATATTTCGCAACCTCGGTTCAATAAAACCGTCCATATGAAGTTCGCCATACGATATTTTATTTGTTTATATTTTTCGGGATTTCAACTTGCTTGGTTCAGAACACATTCAAGTATTCCCCCCCGGTATTCCCCTGTCCACTGAGCCCCCCCCCCCCCCTAATGTTATGCCTCCACCCTCCGAAACAAACGACGCTATTTGAACGTTCAAGTCTTTATTAAAGTCAGCACCAAGCGTATGTTGACATCCCTGTAACAGAGACGAGATAATTGTTTTCCCAATGTTTACCCAGGCATAGCGGTTACTACAACAAGATCGATGTAACCAGCTGATCGATGTACTGTAAAACCCAATATTTTCGCGATTGTCATAATTTTGCGAATTTGATGACAGATTCCCTTTCAATTTTAATTGGCACGAACATAACTACTGGACAAAATGAATGTAATGCTTTAATATTTTATTAAAATCTCAAACATATTACTTCCAATAGGCCTATAGTGAGTTATTACAGTTTTTTGAAAAAAAGTTTTTGCGAAAATTTGTGATTTAATAAAGCCATGTGTAGTGTGTGTAGTGACAGAGTGGTATTGGTAGCTAAGCTCACTGGTCTTCACTGGCCTGGCATCGACAGTACAGCCATTACTCTTTTCTTTTGCTGAAAGCGCTGCGCTGTTGACATCATGAAGAGGGTGAATTGCGGACTATGACAATGACAGATCGACTGATTGTTTGTAAATAAATTGAGGTCTAAATTCGTCCAAAAGGTAAGCAAATGATGATGATTTTATATCATAGTAGTAAATAATGGTAAATAGTAAAACCAGTGATTGGTATAAATGGTTAGTAATGGTAGAGAACTCAACCCTTTGGGAGCATAATAATATTATTACTATAACAAGGAATGGCACTCTACATTTCATTTCTGAAGAGTGGGGTCTTGTTTCAAGACCTCACGAAACAGTTCTGTAAAACTGCAATGTAATTTTGTTCCTTATTTGTAATTAGATATATACATTTAGGCCCGGCATTTAGAAGCTATTCTTACTCTAGTAATAATAAATCACTTGTTGCATGTTTGTAGCTTTTGAATCCCCAGGCTTCTCTCTCAAATGTAAGGGGCTGTGCAATAATTATGAGCCCCCCGGGGGCATAAAATTTCCAAACGGCTCGCCAAAAATCGCTTGCCCTCCCCCCCCCCTCTCGGCCCGCCAAATATTGCTTTGCCCCCCCCCCCTTGCACATGCAAATTTTTGGGATCCAAATCATAAATGGTCTATATACATGTTGCGAGCGCAGCGAGCAGGGCACCCCATGAATGTGTGCCAAATATCACTGCCCCCCTATCGGCTTGCCAAAATTTCGCTTGCCCCCTCCCTTTCGGCTTGCCAAATATTTCTTGCCCCCCCCCCCATTTTACCCTCCCCCAGGGCTCATAATTATTGCACAGCCCCTAAAAAAAGTGAAGTGAGAAGTGTAAAAATCATTTAAGGTATATTGCGTGAAAATCACTTACTACATAAAAGACTGGGAAATGACATCCTATATATTAAAAATGTCCCTTGGTTATAGTGTTTTCCACTCTTAGTTTTGGGAATGGTTTCACTCTTGTATGAGTGATTTTCACTCTTCACTCTTTATAGGAGTGACTCACTCTTGTGCAGTGATTTCCATACTTGCGAGTTTTTCACTCTTAGAGAGTAAGTATTTTTTTCACATTACTTGATATGTAACAAACATTGAAGGCAAGGATATGTAATAGGCCCGGGTAATAGGTATTTCTTTACAAAAGAAACTATCAAAAAAAAATTTTTAATCTACTGAATTATGTCTGCAAATTATACACTGTATCTGCAAAATGACTAGTATTGACTTTCAAAAAACTGTGAAGTGGGCAGGCGAGAAGAAACTCAACACCATCTTATGTATAGGGGGCATTAGGGGCTATCATTTTCTTTGGAAGGGGGTCCCAAATATACTGAGATCATAAAATTTTGGGAAAGAAAAATAGGGGGGTTCATACAACTTTTTTGATGACCAAAATGTAGGGAGTCACAAGATGACAACAGATAAGAGTGTTTATTCAAAAAGATTGATTTCAATCCAATTTTTGCCTGTCTAGGGGGTAAGGTGCATTGGTGGTGGGGGTCATAAAATTATTATCGAAATAGGGGGGTAGCAATTTTATTGATGCCTTCCGAAGAAAATGATAGCTCTCTTAAAAATAATGTGGTATCGTGTTCATCACAATCATGACATATCAATTTTGTCCAATTCAACAGATTTTCGAAAGCTTCATCTCTCCCAGTTCATCTCTACAGCAATATGGTACTGTTTATCAACATCAATGTTGGGCAGGAGGTAGAGGTTTATTATCAAGGTGGCATTGAAAAAGGAATGGTCAAATACAAAGGAGGTCTTGCTAACACACAGGGAGACTGGGTAGGAGTCCAGCTAAACAGGCCAGGTATGTGTGTGTGGGGGGGTAAGTGGGATGTGAGGGTGTGGGGAGGGTAAGTGGGATGTGAGGCTGTGGGGGTTGAAAGAGAAGAGAATGTTTTGTCCCATCAATTAAAGCCATATTACCGTATAACATTTGCTGAGGAAGACACCCTCGCTGAATTTTTAAAGTTCCCTTTTTTACACAATTAAATTGTACTTTATTAAACCAATATACCCTGCAAAAATCAAGACTCTATCTAGGTGCTGTAGTTTTGTCAAAATCCGAGATTTTGAATAAAACGCCGGAACCGGCGCTTTATTATTACAATGGAATTATTAGTCGAACGCATACACAATGTTCATAACACACAGTACGTACACGGCGTGCGAGACGGTGACATACACAACAAAGGGTCGTAGCACAACATGACCTAAGGAGTGGTACGATAGCGACATGTGCGCTGTTAGTAAATTCAATTTTCTTTGCTTTGCCATAGTTTTCGGCTCAAAAATAAAAGGGGATATATCTGACAGTAAAAGCTAACATTTTATGGCAAAGAAATGCTAATCGATTTTGTTTGAAAATGTTATAATATGGCTTTAATGTTCATTTCGTCGACGGGTCCTTGAAGAACTTTAGCAAAATTACCCTTGATTAGAGAAAAGCGAGGGTAATTAATTTTGTTTCACTGGTTTCATTTTCTGATATTGGATTTCATAATTTGATCTTATATACCTCGACACCTGCTGATGTTTGACCTTTTGCATGTCAACACATTCCTGGTGCTCTGGAGGTCAGCTGGGCAGGGGAGTGAGTTTCAGGGCTGGAATTGCCAGAGGGCATATAGTTGGGTGACCCAAGTGAAGTCCAGCTGGTTAGGATGACAGATTGACCACTGTGTTTTTAAGACTAACTTTCATGCTCATGGCAATTGCCATGGCAACTGGCTGTCAAAGCTGAAAACATTTGAAGAAAGCATGGATTCAAAAGTTTTAAGGATATGTACATGAAATGTTTAATACATTTTTGTGAAGTGATCCGATCCAACCAGCTCAAAAACATGGGGGTGCATGGTCATATCCTGCCTTACAACCATATCTTCTATATTATTAAAAAAGACATAAATATGGTTCCAAATCTTTTTGTTTTACAGTGTTCAAATTGTTTTTAAATTTAAACAAACCTTTAATTGCTCTGAAACATATAATAACGTATATATTTCTGTTTATTTCTTCTATGTTTCAGTTGGTAGACACAGTGGAATATACAAAGGCAGACAATATTTCACATGTCCTAATAAATGTGGTATTTTGTACATCCAGCTAGAATTAGATTCTGTGCACTCAGAAGAACGTAAGTAAATCATTTTAAAGACAATTAAATTGTCACAACTTGATTCTTTGAGTCAAATTTAGAAATTGTAAAATCAAATTTGGGAAAAAATATTATCTGTGAAATCAAAATATTGGAAATAATGTTTTAGATTGGTAGTGTAGTAGATCAATAGTTCCCCTTATACCACATACTCATGTTACCATAGCAACCACAAGCAATGGTGACTGCCTAGCTCACACAACTCAGTCAATATCCAAGCGTCCGTGGCAACAGTGACTGGACTTATACAGAGGCAACAGTGACTGGACTTATACAGAAGCAACAGTTTGTTCCAACGCTAGTTGCAAATTGTAATAAAATACCATGAAAGAAGCAGAATTAACAGAAAAAAATCCATGGTTACAGAAATATAATTAACAAAGGAGTTGATGCATAAACAGACTCATAGTGAGGATTTATTGTGTATACATGTACATGTATCAACATGATCAAAGGGGCTATAAAGTGGACCTTATGTTAATTAGCTTTAATTGTTCCTGCAAAAAATGGCTGGTTTCAATGTTTTTACAGAAAAATCAGATCTTTTTATTTGGAATGGCATTTCTAGTGAATCACACCCCTGGTTACAGCTCTGAAATTAACATTCCGCTACAATCTGCTTTTATAAATGTATGCATCTGTTGATTTTATTTTAGTTTGATCTTTATTTGAATTTTACCTTTAAAAACTGAGGCTAATTTAAATGACCTTACAGAAAAAAAACCAGACTTTTTTTATTGGCATTTTAGAGGGGTACATAACATAACACCCCCTGGCTACAGCTTTGAAATTTTATTCTGCTCAAATCTGCTTTTATAAATGTATGCAGCTGACTTGATTTGATTATTAAATGAAAATTAATTTCTTTAGCATGAAAGTGATCATATTATCAAAAACAGCACATATTTTCTTATGTTCCTTATTATAACAAGTTATAATATGCCTATTTATATGTGGTGTGATCAAGCATAATCAGTCTGAAGTCAGACATATTCAATTTTCAGTTTCTTATCGGGTTGTAAACAACATTCGCAAAGCTATGTTTTGCAGAAAACCCATTGAAACAAAGGAAATACATGTAGGCCTACCTTTGTTTGGTTATATCTCAAATCAATATATCGGACTGATTTTACTTGATCACATCACATGGGCGGCCTTACACTCTAACTAATCAGATTTGAAGATGGCTTTTATCGGCCTTTGCATCCCAGCCATTCTTTTCTCCTCAAATATAAATTCATTTTCATGTTCATTTTATTTGCAGATATTTTAATCATTACCGATCAGTAAGCCCTGTGTCTTTTGTAGATGATACATTATTTGGCTCTGGAGGTAGGTACCTGCACAAGTAAAAAGTTCTAACATAATTCAAGCATAAAGAGTTAATTACATAAATTAGCTGGAGTAGGATGCAATAAGCATAACTAGCTTAGAATTCTATAGTATGCACTTGCATAAGATGAACTTCCTAATAATATGTGATAGGTACCAGTGATCGAACCCCATTTATATTAGAATTAAACGACATAACGTTCTAACGTTCACAAATCACATCAAAAACATTAAAAACCCATGAACTACGTTACTGTGAGCTACGTTACGCACTCATCCACGCATCTGTAAAACTTCTATGAAATGGTGAAATCGGTTTTACATTTCACTCAAATGATCTTTTGTTTGCTTTTTATGACCTTGGATTAAGTAAAACCAGCCCACTTTGGAGCCGGTAACGTAGCTCACATTACATTGAGTTTTAGTGTTAAAAAACATCATGACTTCCTGAAAGAAAAATATGCAAGTGGTGTTGGCAATCTTTTACATCTGAAAGTAGTGATACATTTACTCTTAAAAAACACAAAAAGCAGGTCTTTTTGAACAACTTTTATTTTTTCAATTTTTACAGTGGATTGGCACCCAATTTTGTAGAATGAGCGATATATTCTGGTCTCAGCAGAAACAACCTGGGAAAGGTGGCTTACCCAGAAAGTAACATAACAACCGTCCGCTCACTAGAGAGCAAAAAGTTAAATTTCATGTTTTGAAAAAGCTGTTGTAACTTTGGAGGGGAAAAACATTCATAGTGCACAATAATTTATTTCTGTCATGTATCAAGATGTGAACCCTTAGTCATGCATTAGTCTTTAAATTGCGAGTCACTTTTTACTGTATTCAAAAACAAGTTTGCCTCTTAATTTGCAGACGCACAAAGAGACCCAACACCGTCAGTAGGAACAGAATACTTCAAATCAGCTAAGTCAGGATTCAATGGTAAGTAGCTGTTGTTTCATTTTTTATATTTATGTAAATCCTGAGGATAAATTTGCTTGCTCATTTATATGTTTGGTAATGTTTCTTAAAAAGAGCTTCTGAAAAGTTTATAACAGTTCTTGTTTTGTAATATTTTTATCATAAATAAGAAAACACTACTTTGCCTTTTTCCTATTACAGACCTTTCAGCATCGTGGAGTGCCGGACAAAAACAAAAACAAAAATCCACCTACAGCGTTGAACTATCACAATCATTTAATCTTGGACACCCTGTAGGCCGGACTTTTACTCCTAACAAAGAACAACGCCCAAAGTCTGCACTAGAAACAAGATACGGTCGGATATCGCCCATGACTAAATTCTTTGATACCCCTGATGCCCCGTTCATTAGTAGCCCTACTGTGCCAAAGACGCATAATCCGTCGCAGTTTCGTAAAAAAGGAGCATGGTTAACAGCCCAGAGACCGCTGGAATGGTCTCTTTGAAGGCAGAAACAATGTTGAATTCAGCACTGGATGGGTGTAACATAATGAACACATGATCTGCTGCAGTTTCGTTAAAAAAGGAGCATGGTTAACAGCACAGAGACCGCTGGAATGGTCTCTTTGAAGGCAGAAACAATGTTGAATTCAGCACTGGATGTCACCTAATGAACACATAATCTGGGGGAGTGTTGCAGTTTTGTAAAAATGAGCAATGTTAACAGCGCAGAGACCGCTGGAATGGTCTCTTTGAAGGCAGAAACAATGTTGAATTTAGCACTGAATGTCACCTAATGAACACATAATCTGGGGGAGTGTTGCAGTTTTGTAAAAATGAGCAATGTTAACAGCGCAGAGACAGCTGGAATGGCCTCTTTGAAGGCAGAAACAATGTTGAATTTAGCACTGAATGTCACCTAATGAACACATAATCTGGGGGAGTGTTGCAGTTTTGTAAAAATGAGCAATGTTAACAGTGCAGAGACAGCTGGAATGGCCTCTTTGAAGGCAGAAACAATGTTGAATTTAGCACTGAATGTCACCTAATGAACACATAATCTGGGGGAGTGTTGCAGTTTTGTAAAAATGAGCAATGTTAACAGCGCAGAGACCGCTGGAATGGTCTCTTTGAAGGCAGAAACAATGTTGAATTTAGCACTGAATGTCACCTAATGAACACATAATCTGGGGAGTGTTGCAGTTTTGTAAAATGAGCAATGTTAACAGCGCAGAGACAGCTGGAATGGCCTCTTTGAAGGCAGAAACAATGTTGAATTTAGCACTGAATGTCACCTAATGAACACATAATCTGGGGGAGTGTTGCAGTTTCGTAAAAATGAGCATAGTTAACAGTGCAGAGACAGCTGGAATGGTCTCTTTGAATGCAGAATTAGCACTGCATGTCACAAATGAACACATAATCTGTTGCAGTTTCGAAAAAAAGGAGCATGGTTAACAGTGCAGAGACCACTGGAATGGTCTGTTTAAAGGCAGAAACCACATGCTAGATATAATCAAAATAACATTTATTCCGTAATAAGGTAACAAAAAAAACCCCTGTTCTATGGGCAGACAGACCTTTCAAGTAGGGTCAGTCAGACATTTCTGGAGGTTAAATTTACCTTATAATATCACCAAATCTGAAAAATCTTAAGATTAATCCAAAGATTTTTGCAAATTTATTTTGTATTTTGTAAAAATATTCAGCCAAAATTAATTGATTTTGGCCCCAAAATGTCTGATCTTACATGATTTTGGCAATATTTGCAAACCAAACAAAAAATTCTCCAAAATGCAAGATTCTGGGTCGGTCGGATCCGGCCTGTAGAACAGGGAGTTTTTTTGTCACCTATAGGGAGGATGGTTAACAGTGCCGAGACTGCTGCAATGGGTCTAGCACATAAAATTCAATAATGAGCTGAGATAAAACAGCTTATATAGCGTGCTTTTAACATCTTCTCGATAAATCCATTCTAAAAAATGGTTTGTTCAATTAAAGCTTTTGACATCACAAGAGAAAATTTTGACATTGAATATTCAACTTATGGGCAATTGCAACATAAAACAAAATGGGGAAAACATAATGAAAATGTTTCCAAAACTTTGCTAATTGGCACACCAGGCTGTGGATAATGACTCCCAAGTAGCCCGATTTTCAAGATTTCAAAAAAGCACCCAATAAAGGATATTTGGGTGGTTTGACCTGAATTTAGAACATAAATCGTAAGGAAGTTGCTAACCGATCAATTGCATTCCTGAGTTGCAGTCTCTTTCCAAAATAAACATCTCAAAAAAAGTAACTAACCCCCCTTAAATAATGGCCATTATTCAAAAAGGGACTATTGTATTACAAATCTGTAAAATGCGTTGTAAGCAGAATTTATTTCTGCGTGATTTTGACACCTCATTTGATACGATGGCCTAGAAAACAATAAAACACTAGACTTAGCTGTGGTCTAAGACCACGAACACAGCCGTGTTGTGACCCCTTAATGACCTTTGACCCCAAAATATATGAAAACCCCATAGACATTGGCTAATGTCAATGTATGTGTGCATGTGGCGTCACTTTGCTATGTTATTTGTGGCAGAGGCATTTAGAAGGAATTTCGTTTTAGACCGGAAGTGACCCCTTAATGACCTTTAATCCCAAATAAAAAAAATACCAGAGATACACTGGATAACCACAATTCATATGTGAACATACCGTTACTGTCCAATGTTTTGTTTAGCTAATAAATATTTTTGAAGGTATTTCGTTTTATACCGGAAGTGACCCTTTAATGACCTTTGACCCCAAATCTGTGTACACCACGTAGACACTGGGTAATGACAATGCATGTGTGCAAGTGGCGTCACTGTCCTACGTAATCTGTGGGTGAAGATGCATTTTAAAGGTATTTCGTTTTATACCGAAGTGACCCCTTAATGACCTTTGACCCAAAATAAAAAATAAGGCATATACACTGGGTAACCACAATTCATGTGTGAACATACCGTTACTGTCCTATGTTTTGTTTAGCTAATAGAAATTTTTGAAGGTATTTCGTTTTATACCGGAAGTGACCCCTTAATGACCTTTGACCCCAAATCTGTGTACTAGACTGCTGCCCTCAGTCGTCAACCGTCTGGATTGACGACTGAGAAAACTACATGGAAAAAAAGTGACGGATTTTGCAACAGGATTCCTGTGGCATAGAGCATGCGCAGTTGTGTCCAAATTGACCTTTTGACCGAGTTTGTTGTTTTTAGAAGTTCTGAGCGCGATCTTGTCACAGCGGCGCAGTACAGCGACGCGGTACACGGGCGCCGCTAGTCAGTCGCGCTACGGCGCACAACCAAAGTCGCATTGAATATTTTTCAGAAGTCCGTCATGGTATGGCCTGTAAGATAATCAGTCGTCACTACGAAGCATACACAGTACATGCGAAGTGTAGACGGCTGATTGGAATTAGTCTATCTGTGTACACCCTATAGACACTGGGTAATAACAATTCATGTGTGCAAGTGGCGTCACTGTCCTACGTAATTTGTGGGAGAAGATGCATTTTAAAAGTATTTCGTTTTATACCGGAAGTGACCCCTTAATGACCTTTGACCCAAATTTAAAAAATACCACATATAAACTGGGTAAGAACAATTCATGTGTGAACATACCGTTAATGTCCTATGTTTTGTCTACCTAATAAAATTTTTTGAAGGTATTTCGTTTTATACCGGAAGTGACCCCTTAATGACCTTTGACCCCAAATCTGTGTACACCACATAGACACTGGGTAATAACAATTCATGTGTGCAAGTGGCGTCACTGTTATACTTAAGTTGTGGGAGAAGATGCATTTTTAGTTGAAATCACGTGTATGACCCCTCGTGACCTTTGACCCCACAAGTTTCATGTGACATGTAGGGGCACGGTCAATGATCATTGTGACCAAGTTAGGTCAAAATCGATGTAAGCATGTGAGTGCTAGAGCAAATGTAATGGTTGACAGAAAGAAGAAAGAACCTGTAAGAAAAAAGACACAGCCGTGACTAACGTCACGGCTGTGTAACTAGTCAATTTAATGTAGTGAGGTCCAGATTTGAAAGTTGCACTTACATAATAATAGTTACATTGTAAATTGGAACTGACACCAATTTTTTTCAGGAATACTTGTTTTGTCACCTATAGGGAGGATGGTTAACAGTGCCGAGACTGCTGCAATGGGTCTAGCACATAAAATTCAATAATCAGCTGAGATAAAACAGCTTATATAGCGTGTTTTTAACATCTTCTCGATAAATCCATTCTAAAAAATGGTTTGTTCAATTAAAGCTTTTGACATCACAAGAGAAAATTTTGACATTGAATATTCAACTTATGGGCAATTGCAACATAAAACAAAATGGGGAAAACATAATGAAAATGTTTCCAAAACTTTGCAAATTGGCACACCAGGCTGTGGATAATGACTCCCAAGTAGCCCGATTTTCAAGATTTCAAAAAAGCACCCAATAAAGGATATTTGGGCGGTTTGACCTGAATTTAGAACATAAATCGTAAGGAAGTTGCTAACCGATCAATTGCGTTCCTGAGTTGCAGTCTCTTTCCAAAATAAACATCTCAAAAAAAGTAACTAACCCCCCCTTAAATAATGGCCATTATTCAAAAAGGGACTATTGTATTACAAATCTGTCAAATGCGTTGTAAGCAGAATTTATTTCTGCGTATTTTGACACCTCATTTGATACGATGGCCTAGAAAACAATAAAACACTAGTCAATTTAATGTAGTGAGGTCCAGATTTGAAAGTTGCACTTACATACAATACAAAAACAGTCAGATATCATTACACAGATTTCCATACAAATAAGGTGTCAAAATGTGCAGAAATTAATTCTGCTTCCAACACATTTTACAGATTTGTAATACAATCGCCCGTTTTTGAATAATGGTCATTTATTTAAGGGGGCTTAGTTACTTTTTTTGAGATGTTTACTACATTGTGGTATCGCAATAAAGTTACATTCCTGTTGGGTTGAGTTGCGACAGAAAATGGCCGTTATATCAGCAACGCAAGGCAGATAGCATGACCTTTAGTCAGCATTTTGCCTGCTTATGTCGCTAATGCAACACTTCAAACATATTAAATAGTTTGGTTCTTGTCCATTACATTTAAATCTTAAGGGATGGGGTATGAACGTTTGGACAGTATTTATTGTGGGACATTAGAGCACATCAGACATATCGAATTGCATTCTGAATATGGAGAATGTCCTTCTGATAAATAATTTTGATTTTAAGAAATTCGCAATGTAATATACACATTTTATGGAAAATCATTAAAAATTGATATATAATTTTTGATATTTAACAGTACTGAAAGTAAACTTTATAAATCTGATGATTTATACTTGAAGTGTATGTAGGTGGGATGAAAAGCCGACGATCAATTAAAAATTTTGACGATATGGATTTTTTTCCCCCAAAACACCAAAAAAAATTAGATCTTTTTGGGAAAAAAATCCATATCTTCAATATGAAAGGTCAAAATTTTCAATTGATCGTCGGCTTTTCCTCCCAGCTACATACACTTTTAGAATATATCATTAGATTTATCAAATTTACTTCAAGGACTGTCATTACATATCAAAAATGTGAAAAATATCAAATTTTAATAATTTGTCATAAAATTTGTATTATAACGTGAATTTCAAAAAATGAAAATTATTTGATATCAGAAAGACATTCTGCGTATTAAGAATGCAATTTGATATGTCTGATGTGCTCTCATGTCCCACAAAAAATTACGTCGAAATGCTTAAAACACTCATTCCAGATCCCTTAATGTGTTAAATTTGAATGTTATATCTTTAAATGATTTAATCTTAAAAGAACAATGTAATTTCTAGGAAAATGATGTACTATTGTTTTTATATTGTTTTAAGCTGTATTAGATTTATTATTCTATTTTTACTAGACAATTCAGAAGTTCTTAATAAATAAACAATGAAACATGAAAATTGGCTTGTATGTTTTCCATTACTTTAATGAAAAAGTTGTTTTTTGTTCTTATCACCAAACACTATACAATACAATGACACTAAAAGTAAAACACTTGTCTTTAAGGGGTACTACACTTGTGGTAAATTGTGACTATTTTGCATTTTTATCAAAAAATAATAACACACTGGTAACAAAAGTTATGTATATTATTGGGGCAAGGAATCCAATTACCTCACTGAAATTTCAGTGATTCAAGACAAGCGGTTCAGTAAATATGATAGGATATGAGGTACATCCTTGCTGTACCTCTTTTCTTGTCATAAATAACGAACCGCTTGTCTTGGGTCACTGAAATTCCAGTGTAGTAATTGGATTCCTTGCCCCTATAATACAGATAACTTTTTGCTGCCACTGTGTTAGTTTTTGAGAAAAATGCAAAAAATAGACAAAAATTATGGAGGGGTGTAGTACCCCCTTAAGATAAGAGTTCAATAAAGAAATACCAGTGAAAACCTGTCTTGTAATCACGGAAGGGAGTTGGATCCCCTTGGAAGAATATTCTCATGCAAAAAGTGATACCCTCCAATGAGAAAATTGTCAAATGGATGGAGCTCACAAAATGGCTGACCTGGTTATGACCATGTTCATCACAACAACAACAAAAAGTCTCGACAGATAAACAAGCAATATTGGATTCTTAAATTGTATCATGCAAACATAGCATGAGTACATGTATTTTTACAATTGTGATCTTTTTCATTTTTGATCCCCTTTGTTTATGTTTGTTGAATACATTGACTTATACTGTAATTAGTGTAGAAACAGAAACAACAAAATGTCTTGCATTTAAAATACAGTACATTTATTTTTGATCTACAATCATTAAAACTTATGAATCTCTGCTCCCCATTCCCCCAATTCAAAAATTGTTCAAAGCCATGTTGTTAATCTGTGAGGCCCTCCAACATGAACAAGGAAGAGTGGCAGGGTCTGTACTTCAAATACTAGTACATGACAGACTTGATAAACAGATTTTAAAAAGACTTGTTTTATACTATTGATATGGCATACATTGGAATTATTGTGAGCAAGTGTGCCAACTATTTTTTACTTGTTGTAGATACACTTATTTTATTAGTATGTCAGTCAACCTGTTCCAAACATGTATATAACCCTGTCCCAAATTGAATCCCACTTCTCCCCATCCAAGTAACAAACCCCTCTTGCAATATTTTTTTCGAACATATACCAATTTGAACGTTTTGTAGTACTGCAATGAGGGATGGAGTTTTAAGGTGTGCGATCGCACACATTAAATCGCCTGTCCGAATGTGATTTATAGCACACCTCAATTCCTAAACTTCTTACTGAGTGCAATTTAATAGCACACCTGACAGCCTGCCTGAACATTTTTAGAAGTGCGATTTATAGCATGCCTGTTATTTTCAAAACTCAATCCCTGGTGCCATACTGAATTGTTACACATCGGGCCAAAATTATCTACTACGTAGAAGGTACACTAATTTGCCCTCCATGACATGCAATCATGACAGACTATTAGTCTGTCTCGTCTCAAGTTGAGAGTAACACCATGATTTTGCACTGTCAGATTTGAATCATACGCGAAAATCCTGCGGGGTGCCGTATTATTCACAAGCATAGAAGGGTGATTGTTAATACGTTGGCCACACAACCATGTAAATGCACTGATTCAAATCTGCCACAACAAAATCCAACATGGCGTTACTCTCAACATGAATTAAGACACACTATAGACTTTATTATTTGTTTATTTCACTCTCGGACACCACATGTACATAATAAGCAACAAGTACACCCAACATTCCCTTCCACAGGTTTACATGACATTGTAAACTATGCATGACTCGAAAACATTAAGCCAATCATGCCACGCAATTGAATGTTGTTTCTATTAGACAGTGGCTTGGGTCGCAGCTTCTATGAAGTATGTACACATGTTGGCATGATACCAAATGTGTACATAAACACCAGTGTCTGAGAATTAAATATATCAACAGTAGCCTTCTAGAAACACAACCATCCCGGTTAGAAGATAATCAGCCAATACTGCCCGAGGATGGTAACAGGTTGTTACTGAAAAAGTGAACAATTTCCTCCATTTTCCATTGAAAGTTTAAAAACTACTTTTTTTAGAAATAGTAATTTAATTAACCCCTTTTGTAAACCTTAAACCAGCTTGAAATTAAGACCCTTGCTTGGCAAATATAGAAGCCTCATGACTGAAGCTGGAACAAAACAACTTTGACAACAATTATAACCAACAAAACTTCTTACAAGATTAGTGTGCAATTTGGTCAAAAATTGAGAAAAAATATACCAGCTAACATCTAGAAATACCTAAAAAGAGGAATGCATTTTAAATACCAGTTCCAATTACATTAGTATTACAATATTAAAACAAACAAAACAGAAAATCTATATTTTGCACCAATAACAGCTGAATTGTACATTTTGCTCAGTGCCCACTGTATGTGTTAACCCTGGTTCCGGCACTCTGTGCATCCGCGGGTACTCATGCTCGTCAGAAATTTCACGAAATTAGGGGGTATTTTGAGATAAAGAAATACGATTCGCAAAACACAAAATATGGATATTTTTCATACCAATTGTTCGCTAAATTGAAAAAAAGTGCTCTTCATTATGAATCACATTGTAAAAAATCATTGTAGTTTCATTATTCTTCATTATGAAATATACAAATCATCTCATAATTTCATTATTCTGTTCAGCGCACATCATATCATATACTATCAAGTATATTATGATGCATACAACAGTGGGTGCCGTGCATCCTATGTGTTTCTGTCAGAAAGGGGTACATCAAAAATAGCATATTTTTTTGCATTTTAGCAAAAAAGGGGCATTGTTAAAGGTCAAAAATTTTGCAAAGTCGCTAAAAATAAGGGTGTCTTTATCCTGAAAACATTGCGAAATGAGATGCAAAAGGGGTGTTTTCAAAGATTGCAGACGAGCATGAGTAAACTCCCCCTTCACCAGATGTATGATTTTTAGTTTCAGCAATGGATAGAATGTGCATTGTGATCATGCAAAATGTTCAAAATGTGGCAGCAAAATTAATTTTGAATACCAAATAGTACACACAAGTTTTTGTTGTTGTGGATTTACTGCTTTGGTCATGTACACATGTTCTTTCTTCACACGGACTACAACATGAAATTATTTGATGTAGCTCATTTAAGCTGGCAATAAACGGGACAATCACTAGTTTTCTAGTTTTGTCAAAATATTTTGCAAAACTGCTCCACCGATTGACGAGTAAGCATGTAAGTCAACTGGGTTATTCCAGTTAAAATACATACCCCTATGGAAGACATGACCATGGTCTCTCACACGGGGAGGGTGAATTTCAAATTGAATTACCACAATGGGTGGCTCCATTTGAAATCTACACCCCCTGTGTGGCAGATTAAGGTTATGTTTTTCATACGGGGTGTATGAATTCCAACTTGAATACCCATTTGAACATTATCAATAAACTGTTTTGTAATGGTTATCCTAAGAATTGTCTGCTTGGACTAAGAGATATCTTAACCTTGGTTTTTTTCATGCCTATTATTATGTTAATCACAATTCATCACAATTCTGATTTTGGGATATTTTGAAGAAGCATCATTATACCAAATGGCAAGTGGGAAAGCAATTCAATAAAGACAAACATGAAAATCTGACATTTATGAATGTAGGCTTAAAATATGTATGTGCTTTATTAATTTTAATAAATACAAATTTGGAAACCAAGGTTAACATTATATCCATAAGCACAAGCAGAAAATGGGCAATTCCATTTGAAATCCATACACCCCCTATGGAACACATTACCTTAATCTTTCAACCAGGGAGTATCACATCACACAAAATGCCTCTTTTTATGCATGCCCACTTATACCACAGCACAAGCTTTGCTCAGTGAAACAAAAATATGTCAGGGACTTTCAATAAACTGACTTTGCACCATGAATGCCTACAAATAACCCAAAGAATCTGGTGCAAAGTCTACAACAGAATAACCATGTTATTTGTCTTTCTTTTCACTCAGAAGACTATCGTGTAAACCACAGATGTCGTTTTTAAACACTTCTAATAAGAGCAGGCCATTTTCATCATACCATACCCCCACTGATTTGGTAAAGTTGTTTTCTCTCTCTATCTGTGATTGGCCGTCTGTGTAACGTATCACTAGTGTGTACTGATCATCAAACCTGCAAACAAAAGACAAGAACTTGTGAGTACTTTGTGTTGATTGGTTACAAGGAGACTTTTATTATTTATTGAGCCAATCAGCAACATGGTTAAAAGGGGTGAAGAGGATTGAGCTCAAATATAGGTCATTCAGATGAATATATCACATAATTAGCCAATACGAAACACTGTAAGTTCAGAGGGGGCTTTAAACATTATTTTATAGTCTAATCTCTTTGGTGTCCACAGACTGTTAGTGTCAGTGCAGTAGAAAATTCAACTTTCCTTGAATTTGGGGTAACATTGCCCAAGCAGATTTCACCATGATTTGACAAACATGTTTAACCTATTTATAAATAAATATTTCATTCTAAAAGTGCACTAACAGGGTATGCTACAATAGTGCAGGAAAAACATGTACTTGTGGCCTTTGAACATGTTTAAAGCAAAACTGCCAAGAGGTTTACAAGGCAGTTTTGCTTTAACCATGTTCACGGGCCAATGGCACATGGGAGGTTTTTCCTGCCCAACAGCGACTGACATAAGTTATAAAATGAAAGGTCACAGCAGTTAAATGAAACAGCAACCTTTTAGGGCCAAAGTAACATAATAGACAGGTCAAAATTTGAGAATTTGTACTTACTGGAGGCATTTCGTGTTAAAAGTGGTTAAACAAGCTTTTTATGATAATTCGGGGGTGCTGAATTTGAAAATGCTGTTTAACCGGTCCAGTTTTGGAGTCTTAGCCCTCAAAATTAAAAAACAAAATGGCCGCCATTTTCAACATATTTTTGATGATAACTTACATTTTAAACAGCATAGGAGGTTAAAAATTGTGGCAATATTCATGTTTATGATGCAGAGGAACCCAAATTGATTGTTACTGAAGTTTCAACTGGTATGGTTTTGCAGCCATGTTGAAATCCAAAATGGAAGCCATTTTCATCAAGTTTATGCATTTTCTGCTATAACTTGGATAGTAGGCAACATAGAAGTTTAAAAATGATGGCAGTACCCATGTATTTAATACCAAGGATTACAATTATCTGTAAGTTACTATCTGTTGTAACTAGTTACGGTTGCCACCATCTAGAATTCCAAGATGGCCGCCATTTTCATCAAGTTTCTGCATTAATCCTGTTATAA
Organism: Amphiura filiformis; assembly: GCF_039555335.1. NCBI lineage: Eukaryota > Metazoa > Echinodermata > Ophiuroidea > Amphilepidida > Amphiuridae > Amphiura > Amphiura filiformis. The sequence continues at coordinate 11,875,548 of NC_092641.1, read as the reverse complement.
CTTGGATAGTAGGCAACATAGAAGTTTAAAAATGATGGCAATACCCATGTTTTTGATACCATGGATTCCAAATTATCTGTTACCTACTACCTGCTGTAACTAGTTAGGGTTGCCACCATTTAGAATTCCAAGATGGCCGCCATTCATTTGGCAATTTCTGGGTGTATTTCAAAAAACTAAATTGTCATCGTTTTCATAAGGGTACATTACTTTCTCTGGCTAAATGCACTTTTAATTTTAAGTTAATATTAAATTAGTTTTCCAAGTGCATTTGAAACGGTTAAAGATTTTCCAAATTAGCTATTATACTTTACACCGTACAACTCATGAAACTGTTAACATTGGCACTTAATGTTACTTGTTCCCGTTAGGATCTTGGAACTATTTGATTCTTTCTATTTGACCTTTCACTTTGTAGTTCAGTGATTCCTAACTTTAATTGATGCCTTATAAAGTCTCTTCTGTTTCTGCACTCTTGTTGGCTCTTAAATGCACATGCACAACCACCTGTGCACGTTAGCTTAGCTTTCATGCAGCTGCAATTGAATATATGAATACAAAACCCACCCAAGTCCATACTTTGGCCAAATCGGGAAAATTGTTGCTATACATAGGCCTGTCATATGTATGAAATTCATCCTTTGTGACAATTGAGCATGTGAAAAATAGCATGTATGAAACAACCACCCAAGTCCAAGATTTGAGTCTTATAACACATTGATTGAAATCCAGTTTGTATAAAAGTCCATTTGTAACACATTCATTGCTGGAGAGTGATTTTTGAAGAACAAAATGGGTTTAATCAAGGAAAGTGTGTGGTTTATATTACATGGCAGTATGCTTATCAACATTATACATACTTGTGTGCTTTATTTTGTATTATCTTACTGGTGGTAATCTCATTCCAACATTGTTGTCTTTGTATATGATTAAAAAAAACACCCAAGTCCAGCATTTAAAATGAACCCTCACGAAGTCCCTGAAATGCTGATCGTCATACGTACCTAATACAGTTTAACCCAATCATTTGCACGTAAAACGTACCATATTGACCTGGTAAATCTAACTGAAGGAATTAAAATGATACACAGGTTTATTTCTCAAAATCACTTCCCATGGACTTGGGTGGGTTTTGAATTCATGTATTCAATTGCTTATACATCCATCGGTACATTTGCATGTTGGTGGTAGGTTCTCCTGTGGACAACCCTTTGAGAATAGTATCACACGTGCCTTATCACATCTGTGCACATCATCTGGCATGCACCTTATACAGACGGCAAATGAATTGTGCCAAAACACCTTCAATGTTGTCTTTTTGCCGTAGCCAGCAAGCTGTGACACACTGTCACAACCAGTTATGAAATAGCAGCAAAGCTTCCACTTGGCAAGGCAGCAGTTCCTGATGGATTTTGTGGATTGGGATGTATTTGGGCTTCTTACAAATCCTGCCTTCATCCACAGCTGTGTGCATAGCATCTTGTCAAAATGAGCAGCCAGCAAGACAAGTACGTCAGTGTCACGTACTGAAACCACTACAGCTTCAGCATTTGTGTTAATGCAATGAAGTACAAAGCGAGTATCAGTCTCCTCATGGTTGGCCTGTAGGGGTGTTCCATCCCTGAATCTGAAGATCTAACTTCTGTGATATGTGTAAATCCTCCAGCCAATACGAGTATTGTGGGTGCATTTGATACAGCATTTGTCATAAGCTGTTAAGATAGGAGCTTGGCAAGATTTGCGGTATTCTCTCCAAGTGAGAGAAAGTTAATCCAGTTATTCGGTAGGAACGTTGTGGTTTTCTATTACCCCCGTATTAGTGGTGTTGTTTACGGTGGTGTGCTTGGAGTGCCAAGCACTTTACATTGGTGAAACCGGCCAATCCCTGCAGAGTCGCATATCCCAACTTAGACGCGGTAGTTCAAGTGGCAACGATTCAGCGGTCTACAAACATCTTGAGGGCAGCGGTCACAGCTTTGACATTGACAAAGTTGTCATTTTGGACCGTGAACTATGTTGGTTCGAGCAGGGAGTCAAAGAATTAGTGTGGGTACGAGCCGAACACTCGTCCCTCAACAGGATCGGGGGCTTTAGAGTGAATCTGTCACATGGTTCGGATCGGGTCATCAAGCAACTTCCTCATCGATTGACCTCGGATGACCGTAAATCATCCATGGGGGTATAGGGGGTAAATTCCTCCAATATTTTGACAGGGGGGATGGTACATATAATCATCCCCCTCCCAATGTTGACGCCTATATATGTGTTTCAAACCAAATTAACATGATATTTGGCCATTTTAGCGCAAATTTTCGCGTGCATATGTTCCACTTTTACACCATAGTTCATCACTTTAGCTTAAATTTATACCATAATCTTATTCTGTTGCCAAAAAGTGCTGGATTCACTATACTTAAAGAACTTTTCGAACCCCTTCCCATGTCAAAAAGAAATCTATGTCACTAGCACTGGCCAAACCTTTGGTTGCAATATTCTACAGTACAGGAGATGGTACTCCCTTGCTGAAAACATTGAATCTGAGGCGATGTTCTCCTCATCGAGGTTGTCACCCTCTTTCCTGGATGGTGTAATCTTGTTGTACACACTTTCCAACTGGGAGTGTTCCATTATCAGCACTTGCCTAATTTACTTGATATACAAGTTCTCAAGTTATAAGAGAGTACCCATATCTGCCGGGCCATCTGCCTAATGCAGTGATACTTCTTGTGATACCCACAATCCCACCGCTCCTCTTCCCAGTACCTCTTCCTTCAACCATTCTTGCCTATAATCAGGGGATACTTAGTTGAATTTCCGCCAGGACTCCTTTACAACGAAATTTCCTGTCTGAAATTCAAGGGGGACTTCTGGTGGAAGGCAGTTCATTCTGCCATATAAGTGGTACCCCATCTGGCATAGTGGTATGATCATACCTAAAAAGAAAGATCGCATCCTTCTTTGGGCATACAAGTGGAGATCCCAGACACCATCACACTGTGCTCTGATGAAAGCTAGAGAATGCTCACCATGGCCATATTGCCAGATGGTGTGGACAGATGCGATAAGGCTCGGGTGATACTATTTTCAAGGGTTGTCCACAGGAGAATCTACCACAAACATCTGATGCAGTAAGGCTTCACGCTAAGTATGCACATTACCAGGCTTGTATTTGGAAACAAGCAGTCACCATTTCTCCTATTCTACCCCAAGTAACTGACATGGGATGGACCTACATAGGTAGAACCTTGGTTCCACAACTGATGACACTACCTCCAATTCCCAAAGCATGTCGCGAGATAGTTTCATGCATGTATAAGAGGCAATTGCAGTTGCAGAAAGGCTAAGCACATTTAAAAAACAGCCAACAAGAGTGCAGAAACAGAAGAGACTAAAGATATTAATCAGCATTTGGAATCACTGTACTACAAAGTGAAAAACAAATAGAAAGAATCGAATAGTTGCAAGATCCTAACGGGAACAATTAGCTGTAAGTAAAATAAAGTGCCAATTGTACCAGTTTTATGAGTTGTATGGTGTAAAGTATAGGCCTAGTAGCTAAAAGGCGGCCATTTTGAAATCTTTAACCTTTTAAAATCCACTTGGAAAACTAATTCAATATCACTGTTTTTGTTCTAAAGAAATTAAAAGTGCATTTAGACAGAGAAAGTAATCTACCCTTATGAAAACGATTACAATTTTGTTTTTCTGAAACACACCCCAGAAATTACCTAATAAATGGCGGCCATCTTGGAATTCTAGATGGTGGCAACCCTAACTAGTTACAACAGATAGTAAGTAACAGATAATTTGGAATCCTTAGTATCAAAAACATGGTTACTGCCGTCATTTTTAAACTTATGTTACCTACTATCCAAGTTATAGCAGAAAATGCAGAAACTTGATGAAAATTGCGGCCATTTTGAAAATTCAACATGGCGGCAAAACCATACCAGTTAAAACTTTAGTAACAATCAATTTGGGTTCCTCTGTATCATAAACATGTATATTGTCATTTTTTAACCTCCTATGTTGTTTAAAATTCAAGTTATTGTCAAAAATGTGTTGAAAATGGCGGCCATTTTGTTTTTTGAATTTTGAGTGCTAAGACTCCAAAACTGAACCGGTTAAACAGCATTTTCGAATTCAGCACCCTCGAATTATCTTAAAAAGCCTGTTTAACCACTTTTAACACGAAATGCCTCCAACCTTTTAATTAAGCACAAATTCTCAAATTTTGACCTGTCTATAATAGGCAATTGGCTGTTCCAGTTGAAATCTATACACCCCCTACAGAATACATAACCTTAATCTCCCACTCAAGGAACTCAAATGGGGCTACCTCAATGGGCAACTCCATTTGAAATTCACACTCCCTGTGTGGGAGATTAAGGTCATGTCTTCCATAGGGGGGTGGAATTCAACTAGAATTGCCTAATTTAACTTGGCATACCTTTTCATATGCGAGTCAATGGTCCATACATTATCAGGGTCAACGCCGGCTTGGTCCTTCTGATGAACCACTAAGAAATGATTTTTCTCCACAAAGGTTGTGTAGATGGTCAAGATAGTCATCATCACAAAATATGTGCACTCAGGAGTTAAGGAATAAAATTATATGAATAACATTTGATGTAATTATCCACCAAACCACACTTGAAATGTGATGATCATGAACTAGGTCTATTATTGCATGTATAAGCAGTCAAGTTAGCTCAATCAATAAGGCGTTCGACTATGGTGCGAGAGAAAAATTAAGGGAACTTGCTGCTAATTGCCTCATTGTAACCTGTACAAAACTCGGGGAGCTGATCCTGGTTGCAAAGGTCATTTGTGGAATGTCTATGGTGTGCGCTAACCGAGTTGTTAACTGGTTTATGGAATGATGTGGGCCATAGTGGTCAACGTCTAGACATTGTGCCTGTGCGTAGCGCACTATAAATCACTGCTCTTTTTTTTCTCTTTTTTTTAAAATAAAATGTGAATAAAGATCCATCATTTTATCTGAAATTGGACTAAACAAAAGAACCTCAAATCACAAAGTACCCCCATACTTTTTCGAATAAGTTTTTTACGAAATTACAAAAGATAACACATTATTGTTTGACACACAACTGGTCCAATTTGTATTCCGTCCCAATAGCTCAATATGTACAAAAAGATGCAGTTTTGAAAGTTGCACTTTGGTCCATTCAACATAAATAAATATAAAATAAATGTAGATATTTATATAGCGCTTTATGCCGTAAACAGCCTCAAAGCGCTTTACATTTATTCCGCCGTCATTAGAATATGTCGGAACCACGTTTGCAGCCTACAAGTGGCGCAGGGTCCATCAGTACAACGACTGAGTGACTACCCCTAACGGCTTCCCATTCCACCTGGGTGGGGTGAGGCAAGCGAGGCAAAGCGCCTTGCCCAAGGGCGCAACACGGTGGTGGTTCTTGCCCCTTCCTCCATGTTGGCCTGTTGGTCATGGGATGCTGCCAGGGTTCGATGTACTTTGAAAAACTTGCATAGCAATTTTTAGCGAAAATATTATTTAGGTGATGTTCTTATAATATTAGCATATGTTTACATTGTAAAATATTGCTATACAAGCTGAAATTTGTGTAGTAGGTTGTCCAAAATAGCGAGCATTTTGCTCCACGACACAAGTTAAATCGAACCCTGGATGCTGCCCATCCTAATATTTAAGATTTTTATGTCCATTTTTCCCATTGAAAGTTGCCTTGCCCCTCCCCCTGAAAATGGACAAGTTCTGGCTACACCACTGCATCCATGTGCATGATTACAGTTTGTAAAAAAAAGGATATGATATGACGCAAATAGCTAGCACCTGACGAGACTCTGGAAACGGATGCAGATAATCGTAGATTAGTGCTGTTATGGCAAAGAGGCAAGACACTGAACAGATTGCTAGTCGGTTGTCTATTAATTTATGATTCTCCTCATAGCTGAAGCATTCTGTCATTACCTGCACACAAGAAACAAAAAACATCATAAAATATTAACTTTTTTTTCTATTAAGGCAACAGGAACAAATTTGTTCGATCTTTGGATCGACCGTTGATGCTGCTTCGATGCTTGTTATTAATGAATTATCAACTAATTAATCAGAATTAACGCTAAATTCATATTGGCCAATATCACTACATGTACAAATTACTATTTTATCTCAATTATCAACAGTAAATTAATTGATTTCATAAATAATGAGGATCGACCCAGCATCGATGGTCGATCGAAAGATCGAACTAATTTGTTTCTATTGCCTAACCCTAACCGCATCTAGTACAGTGTACTCCAAAATACTAATTTGCAAAACAACTGGAACACCAAGCATTGCATATGATCCAATCGCATTTCATCCAAAATCACATGTACATTTCATGTACCCGGTATACATGTACACAAAAAACTGTTGGCCACACAATGTTCACACTTGTGGCTTGCTTTTCGCTGTAGAAGTGACGTAATTAATCGGATTAACTACCATAGCAATAGAGGAATACAATTTTTTAATAGATCGCCCTGCGGTACAAGCAGATTGCACTAGTCACCTGTGTACGTCAGCTAACTTAGATTGAATACAATACCGCTCTTTTCAAAGATACTAATCTTACAGGTGCGAGTGATTAGCATTTCTTTGACATCTATGGTTCAATGCATACATATATGTACATGTACATGTAGGTACCACGTGAACATTGTAGAGCAGGGCAATTACCCAAAGACCAAGAAAGGAGAGACGGGAAAAATATCACATTTTGCCACACATCAGCCCTCCGCTAGGATCAGGCATTTATTTGCCAATTGCAAAAATCCTTTACATGTAAATAATATCAAAGACAACAACAATTCATCGTATATATAAAAAGCAAAATGGCTAAGGCTTCAGCAAGCGTTAAGCATACAAAAGATGCAAATTTGGGAAAATAGAAATATATGGAATACCGGTAAATAAAAGCAACGGAACTGTGTGATGCTACGCAGGCCAATAGCCTTCCAGATGAGGTACCTAAAAGGGGCACATAATATGATTTGAATAGGGTGAATTACGCTATATATTGTAAGGGAAGCTGCTTACAAGCACAAAATGTTGAGCAAAAGCTGATAGGGTGAGTTACGCTACATATTGTAAGGGAAACTGCTTACAAGCAAGGACCTTTAAAAGCAAAAACGCTGAAGCCTTAGAAGCATATTTAAATTCAAGATTTGTTCTTTTCCTTTGCTGGAGCCCGCGAGATGTTCCCGAGCATCCTTGTAGCTTTGTAGGAAAATAACCTATATATAGATATAGATATAAAGATAATCATTATTGATTAATTACTATACTTAACAATCAAGGGCGCCTTATAAGGCTATAATTTGAGTAATTTTTTATATGGAATGTTGAAAATGATCCGCCATCACCCTCTAACACAATAGTATGCATATCATATATATCAAACATTGTATATGCTCATTCCTTTTCTGCCTTTCCTTGGTTGGAACTTGCGAGATATTCAAAAGCGTTCTTGTAGGAGAGATGCCTACGACTTATGCATTTCTAAATAATATTTGTAATTACTCAATTGATTGGCAACATTTGTATCGAAAACAATTGATTTTTATGAAAGCATGAATGTTTTCTTCATGCTGCAATATTTCTTTTACTCCATAAACACAATATATCATTTAAAGACAAAATTTTTATTGATATTTTTGGCTTTACAACCAATTCATATTTTTCCTCAACCGCTTATGGGAGTGGCGGGTGGGAAAATTAAATTTCGATCCTAGTCGGATGAGAGCTGAATGCGTTGTGATATTTGAAAAGAAGACAAAGCCAATCTCTCCAAAAAGGCTTCCTCTCATTGGCTAACGAAAAAACTAGGAGGAATCTGCCATGCGAATGGGCCGCCACCCGTTGCCAAACACGCCGATCGATGACCGCATGACAATGACCCGATTGACCTCCTAGTTCATGACCTTAAAAGTCATTTTAATGGGCGCGACCATTCTTGGCATGGGTAAACTGGTTTCTTCAAGACGAGCATTCAGAAACATTATTACCCAAAGACCAAGAAAGGAGAGACGGGAAAAATATCACATTTTGCCACACATCAGCCCTCCGCTAGGATCAGGCATTTATTTGCCAATTGCAAAAATCCTTTACATGTAAATAATATCAAAGACAACAACAATTCATCGTATATATAAAAAGCAAAATGGCTAAGGCTTCAGCAAGCGTTAAGCATACAAAAGATGCAAATTTGGGAAAATAGAAATATATGGAATACCGGTAAATAAAAGCAACGGAACTGTGTGATGCTCACGCAGGCCAATAGCCTTCAGATGAGGTACCTAAAAGGGGCACATAATATGATTTGAATAGGGTGAATTACGCTATATATTGTAAGGGAAGCTGCTTACAAGCACAAAATGTTGAGCAAAAGCTGATAGGGTGAGTTACGCTACATATTGTAAGGGAAACTGCTTACAAGCAAGGACCTTTAAAAGCAAAACGCTGAAGCCTTAGAAGCATATTTAAATTCAAGATTTGTTCTTTTCCTTTGCTGGAGCCCGAGATGTTCCCGAGCATCCTTGTAGCTTTGTAGGAAAATAACCTATATATAGATATAGATATAAAGATAATCATTATTGATTAATTACTATACTTAACAATCAAGGGCGCCTTATAAGGCTATAATTTGAGTAATTTTTTATATGGAATGTTGAAAATGATCCGCCATCACCCTCCAAACGAGTTTCTAGTCTGAAACGCTAGAAACTCGCTAACCACCCCCTTTTTTTATAATTTAGCACAAATCCCTTGTTTTTAAATATCTGAATTCTCCGACCCTGGAGGGTACGCGAAGATGTGCGGATCATTGTTAAAGACTACCAAGGCATTGGCAATTTGTTGCCTCATAACCAAAAGGCCCCTTGGTGTCGGATGGGTGCAATCGTAATCGTAAATTGGCCCATCATCATCAGCATTGTTGAGATCAGGGTGCAACACATCGTTATATCTAACGATGTGTGCATTCCCTTCCAGCATTTCTCTACATACTTTATGAGCATGCTGGTTCAGATTCTTGGTGCTTCGCACCCCTGCCCCCCTGTGTTTCTCTAGAGAATAAGCCAGCGAAACAATATATCAGACCAAACGATTCTCGTGAATGGAAGTAGCTGTCTGATTGTCATTAACATTTCTGTAATACTACTCCTTAATTGCCCTAAATTTGCTTTGAATATGTCATTCGTCCCGATATGTAAGATAATTGTGGTTGGGAATTGGTATTGGCCTAGTAGCCATCTTAATCTACTTATGATGAATGAAATTTGCCCCCCAGGTTTGCCATCCCAATAGCATTCCCCACCACCATGCAATTGGGTGTTCTTATTTCCGGCACGTCTAATGATGCTGTCCCCTAGTATCCAAGTGCGCATGGATCGTTCTGTTATGCATGGAAGAGAAAGAGAGAATGAGTGAAACTGAAAATTTATGAGGCTTAAAGCCTCAACCTTACGTTACATATATGTAGAGAGAAGTTCCCACAATTCATGGCGAGTTACCTGTAATAAAATGAAAATAGAATCTTAAAGTTAATACACATGTTCTATTGTATGTATACTATCCATTGAAAGAAGTTCTCGTCACATCGTCCAGGTGAAGTACGTGAGACAAAATTTTTGCTTAATAATTAATATATATCGCCAACTGGTATTATTTTAATCCATCCTTTCATCTGGTTAACCTGTGTTGAGAGTTTCATCACTTTTTCCAGGTGAAGTACCTAAAATGAATTGATAATTATTAATACATTTTTCAGCATGCATTGATTGGGCCTACTTATCATTTTCTGATACCCATTAAATAGTCTTTCCGATCAAATAAAAACCTGTGCGGAATCTATCAACAATTGCGACCTAATATAGGATTGATAAGTGGATGACTTCCATCTGCCCATTTCTTTGATTTCCTCTTCTGAAGCCCCACCTAATGCAGCAGAAGTGGCTGCCCCAATTCTAAAGCTATGTGAGCTGAAGTGGCTGGGGATAATCCTACAAGCTTAATGCCTTTTTCAACATGCACCCGAATTGATATGATGTTAACGGATCACCCGAAAAATGAATGAAAAGAGGGCCTTGTCGGATAGGCCTTGCCCTGAGGAATTCCTCTACAGCTTTTACTGGACATAACTGGCAACTTGATGAACTTTCAATTTTCAAACTAACCGATAACCCTCTTTGGTCAGTTTTCGAAAATCTAATTCTAACCTCTAGAACTTTTCGTGCTGTTTGTGAAATGGAAATATCCTCTACTGCTAAAATTCTTGACATGTCGCCTGATTTTTTAAGACTTGTGAATTCCCCTACTCTTAAAAACCCAAAAAATGCTAAAAGAAAAGCTGCTTTAAATAACAAGACTTCGTATTGTGAATTACAAACAGATGGTAATTTCTCCAACAAATTGCATAATATCGCTGGTGTTATAGGCAGCCTTGTATCACATTGAGGATTTTGTCGCTTGCACCCTTCCTTCATCTTTTTTTATTACAAAGCTATCTGTTGGGTCTAGCCACCCATTGACTTTGTGAACAAAAGCTAATGCCGACATTCTTGAATTTATAGTTGCTGGTGACTTTCTTTCTACTACAAGATATGCAATGAATGCCATTAAGTGACTCTGGGGCACTGGCCAATCTTGACCCAATTGAAATTGATCTCTAAATTTTAAAAATGAGTTGACACTTGCTCTGTATGAATCCCATGTTGAAGTTGTCATTGATGCCCTCAGCAATTGCTGGCTTACACGCTCTAAATCTTCCAAAGAAATGTTGGCACCTGAATACCTTCTGCCTCTGCCTCTGGCGCCATCCTCCGAAACGCTCCATCTGGAAGCGTGAGAGAGCATCCAATGTCATTTCGTTTGCCTGGAATATGTTTTTTGCTAAAAAGGCAACATTTGACTTTAAACATTGTAATGTAAAAAAAAAGCGAACCAAAGTCATTATTTTTGGGCACTTTGGCGTTTGTTTGTTAATAATCGCCACTACTGATTGATTGTCTGATCTCACCATTATTCGTTTTCCTACTAGCTGATCCCCCCACAAAACTATCGCCACTACTACTGGAAACAATTCCAACCACGCAATAGAATGCTTTTCAACCTGATCTGGCCATTTACTTTGAAACCATTTGCCTCTGAAATAGCCTCCACACCCAATACTTGCGCTGGCATCTGTAAAAAGTTGCAAATCTTCCTCCCCTGACCATATTTGGTCAGGGATTATAATCATGCCATTGAATCGTTCCAGAAATAAGACCCACATTTTCAAATCCTCTTTTGCCCCTTGATTTAATTCTATTCTACGCCTCGATTTCTGTTCCCCGCATGTCAAATCTATTAATCTCCGTAGAAACGCCCTTCCAGGGGACACTGCCTTACAAACAAATGAAAGGGATCCTATTACGGATTGTAAATCCTTCAACGAGATTTTCGTTGATTTTAAGGCGCTACTGATTTTCACCTGAATGCTTTTTAACTTGTCTTGAGGAATCGCAATGATCTGCTTTATTGAGTCAATCTCCAGTCCTAAATATGTAATTTTTGTTGCTGGGCCTACTGATTTATCTGGCGCCAACGAACTCCTAAATTTTCGCAAGCGTTTTCAAAACATTTTACGAGCTGACCGCATGACTTATATCGCACTCCGTCATGCGGCCCAGTAAGAAAGAAGTCATCCATATAGTGTGTAACTCTATCAGTACCGCTGCTTTTTTCACCGCCCATTCAATGAAAGTTGAGAATTTTTCAAATAGTGCCGGTGAACATGGCCCCCATTGGCAGAGCTTTATCAACGTAATACTGATCTAAAACCTTCATGCCCAATAATTGAAAATCATCCGGGTGGATTGGTAAAAGCCTAAATGCTGATTGAATATCTGCTTTGGCCATTTCTGCCCCCTTTCCTACTCCTGCTACTAATTTAACTGCAACATCAAAACATGCGCATTTTACCTTACAGATTTTTTGATCAATTCCATCATTTATGGACCCCCCCTCCGGAAACGAAAGATGTTGAATAAGTCTGAATTTTCCTGGTTCTGATTTCGGTACTAAACCAATTGGTGAAACTATTAAATTTTCCATCGGGCAAACAGTGAATGGACCTGCAATTCGCTTTGCTTGTATTTCTTTGTTAAGTTTTTCAATTGCCCTATCAGGAAATTGCCTCACTGATGGTAAATTCTGAGCCTCCCTTGCTACCCTCTCCCCTAAAAAATGCAATTTAAATCCATCTGAAAATCCTTCTTTAAGTATTTTTGCTGATGACACATCAGGATATTGGTCTAATAAAGGAACAAGAGATTTTAATTTAATTGGGGATGGATACTTGCAACATGTGCAATTGGTATCTGGACCTGTGATAGCATTGCTGTAATTATTATTACACAATTTACTTGCTCCATTTTTTGCATCGTGTTGCTGAATGATTTTGGTCCCATAGCGTGTGCATTTGTGGATATATATGCAGTTTCTTCTGATACATCCTTGCTTGTTGAAATCAAAGCACACATTGCCCCCTTTTTGTGTGGGTGCGGTTGGACTTGCGGCTGCAAAGTTTCTTCCAACGTATTGCTGGCGAAACCCGCCTTGACTTGTCCCCTGGCACGAAAATTCGAAAATTACCGCCCGATAATTTGTATATGAATTCACTGCTGAAGAATTAACAGTCTGGTTAGAAAACCTACTACCCGTTATACGGATTGAATGTGGGTACCCCGGCGCGGCAACATACACAGCCCATAATTCTGCATCTAAAACTGCCCAAGAACTTTGCGGGTGACTTTGCTGCCTCATTCTATACTGTTGATCATAACTTCGCCACCCCACCCACCAAATCTGGAAGCCGCAGTTCTAATTGTCTGCATATACTTCAATAACTCCTGAGCACGATGAGGTGTGCTTCTAAAAATACAGAAGTAAAAATGAGGAATGCGTTTGTCCACGCATAAATTGAAGTAATATATTTCTTTGGCTTTGCATTTTTCCATACAATCCTCCCCCTTCACTGATTGATAACGATAGGTCATGATCTTCCTCCACTCGCTTATTTGGGTTACTTTTTTCCAAAAGTATTGCCAGATCTACGTACTCCCCATTAATTATTTTTGTTTTCATTGTCTGTGGAATCCCCGTACCCAATGGACTACATACTGATGTTAAAGGATTGACCCCATATCGAAGCTGGTCACTCAATGATACATTCATATCGACATTTATAGCATTACCATCATTGACTATTGTATTAGTAGCAACATTAGCATTATGAGACATGGCATGTGAATTGATATTTGTACTTGACATTGGTACCGGCATTGGTATAAACGCAGATGGTACTGTTGGAGCATTATTAGCGTTAACCTGCTGCCCCACCTGGCTATTTAAAGCACCATACGCATTACCAGCAATGATTGCATTAGGCCTACTACTACTAGCGTGATTAGCATTATTTATGACATTTGGATTGGCACTCGCGCTTGATAAAGCTACTGCTGAAGTAGCAATACTAGAATTAGCCATAACATTTTGCATTGGTTGATTAATTGTACCATAAGCGCTACCATTATTGAGTAAAGTGGCGTTATTGATTGGCCCCTCTTGAACATTCTGCCTTGCTTGATTGATTGTACCAAAAGCATTGCTACTATTGACATTATTGATTGGCCCGTCGATATTTTGCCTATTATTAATCAATGGCCTATTGTCCGTATTCACGGTATTGACATGGCCTATTACTGGCAATGACTGATCAAAATTACCTGCTAATAATTGGTCCGCCATTAGTCTTGGCTGTTCTACAACGGGTATTGGCATGGGTCGTTGTACCGGTACTTGCTGCGCATCTACAGGCACCATCGCTGGTCGTTCTTGTACTGGAATTGGTTCTGGTTGTTGTCCGGCGCCCTGCTGTATTTCTACCACATTTTCCTGTCCATTATCCTGAACCAATTGATTGATTGCTCTCGCCTGGGCCCTAGTTTGCCTTTCTCCTGTCGGAGCTTGCACTCTTCCTGTCTGTACTTCTCTATTAGCTCCCCCACGACCACCTCTAGATCCTCTACCTCTCTGATTTCTAGATCCTCTGCCTCTCTGATTTCTCTTTCCCATGGCGACGCTGACCACGATGTGTGCTAACTTTCAATGTAAACAATTCAGTTCCCACGTACTCACAGCCGGTCGTGCAATGCGAAAGTTCGATGAACCCAATGTTTATCAGACACTCGCTGATACCATAAAATCTCACGACACACAATCACTGACGATAATTTGATGAAAAGTTGGATTTCAATTGACGATAATTTTTTGACGTCAATATTTGTAAAAATTCTCAGTCTATAAATATAAATCCTCACGACACAGTCTTGACGATGATTTGTTGAAAAATTAAAATTCGATTGACGATGATTTTTATGCCGTCAATCATGCAATATTTGGGAAAATCTCATCAATTGTCCGTCCTTGCTGCTAACAAATCTGGTTGAAAATCACGCTGAATTATTATTTTAATTCAGTGTAGCTTGTTGAATAGCCTTGATGAAGCTTACAAGGCTCTGGATACAAATAGATTTTTGCGATAGCAAAAAATTAAATTTCCGATCCTAGTCGGATGAGAGCTGAATGCGTTGTGATATTTGAAAAGAAGACAAAGCCAATCTCTCCAAAAAGGCTTCCTCTCATTGGCTAACGAAAAACTAGGAGGAATCTGCCATGCGAATGGGCCGCCACCCGTTGCCAAACACGCCGATCGATGACCGCATGACAATGACCCGATTGACCTCCTAGTTCATGACCTTAAAAGTCATTTTAATGGGCGCGACCATTCTTGGCATGGGTAAACTGGTTTCTTCAAGACGAGCATTCAGAAACATTATTATATTCAAAATTGTATTCCTCTATTGCTATGGTAGTTACTCCGATTAATTACGTCACTTTGGCAGTGAATAACATCCTGGTCTCCTGCTCAGCACCTGAGAAGTTGGTGGTTCAAAACCAGGGAGGAGAAAACAACTTTTATCTTCATCTTTTTTCTTTTTTCATTCTTTCCCTTCCCTTTGCCAAAAAGTAGCTAGCATAGGGTGTTGGGATTAATTTATGATTCTTTGATTTATGATTTCATTTTCTCAAATTGAGTACCAGTACCCTATTAGTTCTTGAGTTTGAATATAATGCAAAATAAGATTAAACAATGAGTATCAAACAGAAATGTAATCCACTCAGAGAGTTTAATTGGGTGCCAACGGTTTCTGCAAAGTTGCAAATAGTCATTTAACCCGGGTACAGGACTCAGTTGGGAAGAAAAGTGACTCCTGGTTCACCTAAATTAAGTCACTTTTTTCATTGAGATACATTTTCCAAAAAAGCATCCAAGTGAATACAGATGCACCAACTTCCTAAACCTACCTTTCTTACAGCATCATCCAAAGAATTCTTTACCGCTGTACAGTTCCATTTGTCAATCTTCACTGGCTTTTCATCTACAGACCACTGAAGTACAAAAAAAAAAAAATTATAAAAATTTACACAATTTAACCCAATTCTAATACCTTTTTTTAGTAACATGTGTGCAGTTCTAAAACTTCAGGTACCGGTACCAGTATCAGTAATTTTTGGCACACATTTAGGCCACTAGACTAACAGTCAATTTTGAGTTTCCCATCACATACCGTAGGCCTACTGACGCGAGTATAGTCACACCCCGTTTTTGGTTGAACATTTTTCAAAATTGGCGGGTGGGACTATACTTGAATTTCAAAAAACGAAAAAAAAAGGGTTTTTTAAAATTTAAAAGGTCTAGGTCCAGGGACACTCCAAAGCCGAAAAAATAAATAACTTAAAAAAAACTTGAAAACAAGTGAGGTAACTTTTTCATTATTCATTATTTTTCTGCCTTTCATTATATGGCCAACATGTATGTAAAATGTGTTGTTATTTGCCTCTCACTCACTTGAACTTGAAGATGGATGTTTAGCCCAAATGAGATTTAAAAGTATATTAAAAAGAGTCTGCAGCAACTGCAAGGTTGACAGCAAAATGTATGTTTTGATTTTGATTTTTCCACAAAAAATAAAGGGATATTCATCATTTTTTGTTGTTGCAAATAACCAGTTTTTATCTACATTTGGAAAATCACAATAATTAATTCAAGCGAGGGTCAGAAAATGAAGTGAGGGCGGGTGGCCTTACGTGGCACCCTTTAAATAACACAATCTACAAAGGCTTTGGAAAACACTAACGGGTTTGTCAAATACGCAATGTTTCCAGCTTGTTACACGCACAGCACATCAATTAGACTTTAATAATAGCCCATTTACAAATTTTGGGAACCCAAAGTGTTCGATTTACTAGAAAAAAGTTACTTGCATTTGTGCAGGACTGCAGGTAAAATAGAAAAACAAAGTGCAAGTAACTTGCACACAATTTAACCATAGGCCTACATTGTACATAAGAAATTTGTGCTGTGAAACTAATCATCTTTTTTAAAGATGAAAAGTAAAAATTGGTGTAATTTAATTTCGTGTAGATTGAATCCATGGGTTCCTACAGTCACCCATGGAAAACAGGGTACTGAAAACCAGTACACAATGTCCATATGGGCCGATCTGAGGGCTGATGACAAACATTCGATGGGTGTACATTTCGTACATGTCGTGTGGGATATTTAATTACTTCTTTGATTTAGAGAGGGACATTGTATACCGTACTGTATAATTTACTGATTTTACTCACTAAAATTCTACATGCACTTTGCAGGTACATCATGTACATTTGAAAAGTTACCTGCACAGAATCAAAGTCAGTCTGCATATGACAGCATTCAAGCTTTGACTTACGTTTGGCGGACACACATGTGAAAAAAGTATTTAGGGGTGAAAACAATAAAAATTCTTGATTGTTTATAGGTTTCCAAGGGTAAAATATCATCTAGAATCAGATTTTGGCACTTAAAACTCCCTATCTTTTATAGGTTTCAAGGAAAATTCAATTTTATCACCGATTTTGGCCGAAAATAGCCGTTTTGGGGTGACAAAAATTTTGACTTGCAGATTTCCTGTGAGTGTATGAACATGAAAACTATCAAATAGTGCCTAATTTTCTATTCTAATTGTTAAAACAAGGGTACAATTGTGATATTAAAAGCATTGAATGGGATCCACATATTTCTTTATTTTTGTAGCAGGGGTAGAAACTTGAGGGTTCGGGTGACAATTGATTTAAAAACCAATACAATTCACATCATTTTCGATTTGAAAAGGCCATATCTACACAATGGTATGAGCTATATAGGGATGCTTTAAGTGTTTTTTTGCTCAGTATTTCCATAGCTAAATGGTGATATAACAAACAAGTAAGCTAGATATATACAGAAAAGAAAATAACTTGCAAAATGCTACCCCCACCCCTAAGGATTTTGAGGGCGTGAAAAAAGTCACGGATTTTGCAAAAAAATAAGTCCTTCAAAACTGGGAGGTTTGAGGCTAAACAAAAGACATGTTGCCCTTACCAATGCCTCCCTCTAGAGCAACATGTTTTTTGTTTAGCCCTTAGTACCCCCATTTTGAAGGACTTATTTTTTTTGCACCAATTTCCTATTTGAGCCAATTTGGTGTTAACTAAGGGGCTGTGCAGTAATTATGAGCCCTGGGGAGGGTAAAATTGGGGGAAGACATTTTTGGCGAGCGAAAGGGGGGCAAGCAATTTTGGCAAGCGATTTTTGGCACACATTCATGGGGCGCCTTTTTAATAAAACGCTCTAAAAAGGCTTAGGAAAACAGTAGGGAAACACTTATGCAAATTTTCCTGCTCGCTGCGCTCGCAACATACATCTAGACCATTTAAAGTTTGCAAATCCCAAAAATTTGGCATGTTCAAGGGGGGGGGCAAAGAATTTTTGCCGGTCCGAGAGGGGGGGAAAGCGATTTTTGGCGAGTCGATTGGAAAAATTGGGGGGTCTCATAATTATTGCACAAGGTTGGCCTTTTGTACCTACAAATGGGTAGTTGTAAATCTGGCAATGGATCGAAATGGGTCAAAATGGATTGAAACTACCCACGTGCAGCTACAAATGATGTAAGTATGCCAGGCAAACCTTAATTAACACATTTGCTAGTCAGCCAAATTCACCTTAGCCCACAATACATATATTTACATAGAAATATTAAGAACTGGCCGGTCAAGAAAACCTACATAAACATGTAAATATGTTGTCTATACTTCACTTACAGTACGGGCGCACAGACTTTTTACCAGACTTTCTTACATTAGAGGATGTCTTGCAATAAACAGACATTATTAAATATTCGTAATTATTAAGTCCGGTTATAACGTGAAAACTACCATGAGAGGACATTATCGAAGTATGCATTCGGCAGTGTGTAAATGACCGCTGTTATTTTCACTTTCGGCAAGCGCAGATGCCTCATTTTTAGATGAGCGTCACCACCATAATCAGTCGGAAAAAGCTTCCGACTTTGGATTTATGAATGAAATTTAGCAGCGGAGTTTCCGGAGTTTTCCGAATTATGCAAATGAAGAGCTTATTTCCAAACCGTGTTAAGTCCACAAGATTCACTTTGAAGAAAATCAGGAATTTTCTTTATGGCAATGAAAAAAAGTTCGATTTCTATAAAATTACAGTGAAGTGAAGGCGACATAAATAGGACCATAAAAACATGTTAAGTTAAAATCTAGAGACTTTTGATTTTTTTTAATGAATTAATTTGTTTTAAAAATAGCATGGACTTAACACGTTTTGACACAAAACGCAATTTCTGGCATGGACTTAACACATTTTGACACAAAACATAGTATCTGTAACACAGAACTAACCATATTTTTCTCAAACTAGTCTTAAAAGATAACAAATTTATTAGAAACATACAAAAGCGTGATTCTCTCTACTATAAAACACAATTTTGCCACAAAACACCTTGCATCTCGAACCCCCACCTGCTGCCCATTTTTTACCAAAATTCGACGTTTAAAATAGTTCAAAATTCAAAACTTAGTTGAATTGCATTTCTCAGAATTAAATAAACATCATTTCACTGACAATAAGTGATGACCTGAAATATCCACAATATTCACAAATATTTCCCCCTCCCCCATGCTGCCACCCTAATGTCATTTAGACAGTCGTAAGTTTTTAAGTCCTAAGTTTTTTTATACCTTTAACTTTAAAATTATACCTTGAATTTAGTAGCACATTTTGATAATCATACAAAATAATAATATCAAAAACTAACTCTACCACCATCCTCTAACATTAATTGTACCATCACAACCTCTCCCTCTCCCCCTTCCCACCCTATTCATGTCTTTCTGGAGGTATCTATCAAATATTTCAGAAATCCCATACAAACTAAGCCTACTAATATAAAACAAAAACAACAACAACAACTTTTTATGCAGACCAAATTCATGTATACTAGTCTCAGGACCAAACAAGAACGTTGGCGATTAACTATTGGAAGCCCACACCACTCCACGCCATACATACATTCTCCCAGTCACATTTCCCCAATATGAAAATTTAAAAAAGTTAAATTTAAATTTTGCTTCCTTTAAAATTTGGCAGAGGCGGGGTTAGAACTCACGGCGCCGCTTATAATGCTCTATGAGCCTAGCGCCTTAGACCACTCGACCACTTGTCTTCATGGAATTCATTTGAAACTTATTGAAGATATAATCGCAACTTCAATATAGGCATACCACGTGACAAGCAAAAGCAGAAAAGCGTACCATATTTTGGAATTTTATTTGCCTAAATACATTAATGTGTATTAATAGCGCTCAATTGTTGTTAATCCGACCATAAACATGATAAATGCGGCGTCTATATGGACAATACATGATATCGATTTTGACACGTGCTCTCACGGTGTCAGTACATTTCCATGGTCAGTAAAATACTATAGAGGAACCTACCATTTTTCTTGTATACACGTTCGATGTTTTTATCAATTACATAAAAATTCCATTTTAGACCCCAAATGTTTTTTCAGGAAATAAAAGATTAGATTACCATAAAAAGCGAAACAGTAATCTTTTGCGGGTCTAATGTAATATTCACATAGGATTTTCAACGTTTTTCTATCCTTATTCTTGCTCAATTAAAAAATTTTTGGCGATATAAAATTGAAATAAAATTCTCTGCCTCTTAAACGGCATCAATTGCGCCATAATTGGGTATCACGAATCGTTATATATGATGTGCAGTTAATATTCATATTTTCTTTTATACAGAGGATGCTTCAGTTTTGACAGGAAAAAATTTTCTTGAAAACCCTCTCACTCGGTTATTTTAAAAAAGGTAACCACGCTTCCTAGAATGTGCAATAAATTAGCATTAAAATTTATCTTATTCTAACAGCAAGCGTTTCTAGAATGTATTTTGGCGAAATGTGGTGTGTTGGAAGCCCTATGCCGTGCTGCTTGCCTACAAGCTGCCCACAAGGGCATTGTTCGTGGACTTAACACAGTTTGCTACAAAACTGGATTGGACTTAACGCGTTTTGGAAAAAAATCGATACTTTGTGTGTCAATATTTCGGAACTTGACAAATTTTGGGAAAAAACAAACACATTGCTGGATAGCCCTAGTTACTCACTACCCATTTTCATCAAAATCTCAATTTTGAAGGTGGGTGGACTTAACACGGTTTGGAAATAAGCTCTTCAAATATACAACCTATGACCTTTTTACGTCAGAATATTAATAAGCATCATGGCGCCCACTGAAAGAAAACCCGATGGGAATTGATTCAGTTTTCAGCAAATTATGCTACTTTTTTGAGCAGCTTATCGATAAATAATTCCACAAATGTGAGCACGATATTTTGAAAATGTATGCAGTGGAATGAGGTTGAAAAAATTACTTATAAATTTTGTTTGGGAGTCGGGAAATTAACTGTAGTAAAATTTGACTCCTCAGTTGTTGGAAATTCTTCCTTGGGGCTTGGAACAAATAAAATATATTTTGTTTGAAATAAGTCAAATAAAAAATTGTTTATATTTAGGCCAAGTAAAATAAAAAACATGTTTCACGTCCGGGTTTTTGAAAAAAAAGGAGGAAGAGGGGCTTTTTATTTATTATTTTTATCACAAAATCGGTGTAAATACCCATAATTAGAGCTGTTTTAGCGTATACAATAATGCCTGGAAAAAGGAGGAGGCCTCTTTTTATTTCTTGTTCTGAGAGATAGGCACCCTCTTACTATCACAAAACCTTACAAAAGTGTTTTAAGTTGGGAACCTTTTGCGTGACACCGACAAAATTCAAGAAATTTACGCCTTTTTTGATTCAAACGTTTGCTTCGCAAAAACTAAACATCTCACCCTATGAAAAGTATACATATATTTTTGAAGCTTTTGCTCCAAGGAATTCAAAAATGACATTAATTTCTTGATAGGGGTAAGGGTTAAGAAGTTACAAGTACAAATATCGGTGATTTTTCCATAAAAAAGTGTATGACTCAAAAAATTTGGTCCACTGATGAGATACATCCTAGAGAAAAATCTATGCCAGAATTGGAGTATTCAACACAAGAGCATTCTAAATATGTATAGTTTTACAGGTATCCCTATAAAGGTAATCGTGATACATGAGGATGAAAATTACCTTCATAAAATTTGCTGTAAAAATTGTCACATTGTTATTTCAGCATAACGTGTAGGAAAATCATGTCCAGAGTGGTTTCTGGTTATACACACATGCTCTCTAAACATCAAAAATACAAGTTATATAACTATGAGCCTGTCTAACATGCTTTAATCCTCAGTTTTTACCCATCTTGGCTGTCCTAGCTGAATCAAAGCGCAGTCACGATAATGAACACAAAATGTCTTCATGGTCTGCATTTTGAAGAACACAATAATTTTGCTTTTTTCTTGCTTTGTGAAAGGTCAATAGCAACATAATATTGTACTATATTTTGCTTTGGTACAATGGCTGGTCTTTCATCTTACTTTCAAACACCCTTCTTTTGTAGTCACTTGATAATTATGAGTGAAATTCCATAAACGTGGAGTGGCTGCTTCCTGGCTTGATCTGCAATCGACACTTTTAATGTACCATATGGTTATAGTCAGAATGAACAAAAGCTACTTCATTGATTGTAATAATGCCTTCTGATGCAACTTTTAAACAAGTGGTAATCATATGAATCACTTGATGGTTTAATGGCAATTACTGATCCTTGGCAATAAAGTTTGCCATTTCTTCAGTTTCAGTGACACTTCTTTTGATCTTTGCTGGTGTCTGATTCTGCAAACCTTACAAGCATGAAAATCAGTTTGTAAACATGCCATACAATAACATGACAGCTCTCTGACATTACAAATGCTACAGAGTTGAGCTTCCGGGTGTTTGGAACTGTTATAGGCCATTACTTTTAGTTCTTGACACTGTGTCAATCTGCTCCTTGACTTAGAGTATGACAATTAAATTATCAGTTACATTAAACAATGTTGCATTTTATTTTTAATAAATTATTAATTGCTTTTAAACAATAACAGCATAAATGAGAGGGAGTATAATGTTTGACCTGTAGGACAATGTAGTTTTTCGCCAGCCCATTCGGGGCTGGTACCTGTTTCAGGTTTGGGGTCAGTTTACTCAAGAGATTATATTTTAGTGGTATTGGAATGATTTTTTTTTTTACTTTTTGTGGTTAAATTTTTTTTAAATATTTTAATTGATTTGTTAGGAAAAGTAAGTATGTTTTGCCGTTTCAACGAACGAAAACGAGTGAGTATTACCAAAGTTATGTTTGAACTAATTAATTATGACTTTAAAAGTTTAAAGGCCTAAATGTAACAATAATAGTTAATATATATATATAGCATCATATGGTCAGCAGAAGAAAATCTGACATCACCTATGATGTCATATCAGTGTCCTTGACCGGGTCCTTACTCCTTGACCACTGAACAGCGTGATATCATGTTGATAACAGATCTATAGAATCAAAATCTTCATCATATCCTCGGATCATATCACAGATTCTCAACAATCTGTGATCATATGGACCATATTGATGTGAAAGTAGTTATCTATCATATCCTGTGTCGCTTTATGGATAAAATGACTCAAAATGTTATTGATGAAATGGTTGCTATCATAAACATCAGTTTTGTCTTTTCAACGGGAAAAATCCGATGCAAAATAAAGTTTTTAGGGCCTAGCTATAATATGGGCATAATTTATGCATATAGTATTGAACAATGTACCCCATTTGACATGCACTTATAGATAAATAAATTGTCTTACTTTATTAATTTAATAACTTCTTTATTATAAATAAAATGACACATAACTATTTGATTCATAAAATTACATTCAACAAAATGATTGAAGAGAAAACACACAAGGCACTAGGCAGACTGTTATAGAATGGAGTATTTAAGATGCCATGTCCATAGCTTCATGAGGAGTTTCCGACTAGCAATCAACATGATCAGCACATTCAGAAAAACACAGTTTAAGAGTGAAGATTGTAGTGAGTAACCAGTCCTTTATAAATGTGCTGGCCACTATCTATTATAATATAGTAGGCTTAAACTATACATTGCGAATTAATTAAGTTATTTTAAAATAAAATGTACATGTAAGTTAACTCAAACCGGCAGTGTATATATCGAAAGCAGTGAAATCGGACATTCCTAAGCGAAGATATTGAGTTAAATAAGTTCTGGTATTACAAAATTGGAAATTGAGATATCGTGGGTAAAAAGCTGAAAAGACAAAAAAACCAACGACAACAACAACAACAACAACAACAACAACAAAACAAACAGACCAGAACAATTTGGAGTACATGTAATGAATTAAAAGAGTTGACATGAGATTAGGAATTAATGTTTTCTGCTGTTTCAGTGTGCATGTTCTCATCGTTGATGGTTTGGTGGACTGTCATGTAGATGTAAGCGTGATCCTAAAAATGCCTTTCACATTGACCAAAACTAATTACAAGACCTCTTCTACATTGAGGCTGGCTTTCCCTTTTAAAGGAATTTTTATCAAAATAGTTGATACAATTTCTAATGATCAGACTCGTTTTTGATGGCAAAATGATTTTAGCCTTTGCTAATTAACAACTCGTTAAGTGTCATTAATCTAATAATTTAGAACATTACAGGCCAACGATTTGTTTAATTCTTTATTAATTACTTGCTTCTAAAATACAGCATTAATGAGGGGTGGATAGTTGACCTCTATCACAGTGGTTCAAACTCCCAACACAATTTCTGAATGTCAGAGCTTTTGTCGCATCATCGTTTTACTCTTAATTAGCAGCTCGTTAAGTGTCATTAATCTGTATAATTAAAGTAAAATTTATAAAATATTACAGCAGAACTATTAATAAGTCCATTCAAATACATCTATTAACCATACAATATTAAATTACTAAAAATTTCAAGTGGATCATAGTTGGTACGGTACCTATAAATATTCATTTTGCCCATAGAGATTACATTGTACCGTGTCCGAAGATCCGTGTCTGTGATCCTCCCACTTTGCACTTCGTTAACTTATTGGTCCGTAAATTTAATTAGCAATGTCGTATTACTTATCTTTTGGCATCATGTTCAAGCAGAATTAGCTTTCAAATGAATGTAAACTTGAAGGATTATGATGCTGTCTTCATAGTTTAATTAAAGAGAAAAGTTGAAATTTTCAGTCAAAGTGTCACACCTCCCACTTTTCCAGGGTCCCAAGTCAAGACATATTAGCAAGGCTATAGAAAGCATCTCTACTTCCTAGACATATTTTTTGAAAAGTTATAACTGAATTTCAAAAAATTAAAATAAAATTGAAGAAACCTCAAAAAAGGAAGCAGGAGGGGACGTGAAACATGTTTTATTTTTTATTTGGCCTTATACGTTGCTAAATACGTATTGCATTGTTCGAATTGTCTATAGATATTTCAATGGAAAACAAGAAATAGCAAAATATCACTAACATCCCATTTTGCCGTAACCCCCCGCCATGGTCGACTGAGGGGTTCTTTTCACGCTGAACACGATGGCGCTATTCATGACATGCGATACTCAATCGTTTAGCCCGAAGAGCATGTTAAAAACATAATGTCTCGTTATGACAGGATTACCCGATATTGCAGGACAGCAAAGTCCGGTTGGTAAAGGAATTCCTGTTATTGCGGGACAAGTAAGTATGTCTCGTAAAAACTCTGGTGCGCCCGTGACTCAACCCAAATATATGATTTTTTTATGGTGATAAGTCAATCGCACATGGAATTCTAGAGGGATTTTGATAGCAGTTCCATTAAAAAGCTGCTATCAACATGAGACTAAGATCTAGAAACACCATCGAAATGCTTTTTTGGGAATTTTGCTAGCTGAATCTTTTTGATGAAATGAAAGTCAACAAGATGTAACTTTGCTACGGAAAGTGCTAAGTATGAAAAAAGGTTTTCAGTTTTGGCTTTCTTTACTCAAGGGCTTTAATTTGATACATAAAATGATGCAGTTTGATGGCAAATTTGAATTCACCTGGCATACCTACATTTATACTACCGTATCATATGTCAAATCATGGTCAAATGCATGTGTTCATGTGTACCCATGTACCAGTCAGTGTAAGCTTAAAAATACTGGCACTACAATTTCATGTTTTCGCTCCATCGGGCACGTTAGTATCATTTTAACTACATCGACTAAATAGAACTTATCATAAATAACATACCTTTATATTTTTGACGGAGTTAGCCATTATTTTAAGGCTATGCCGGTTGCTTTCTTGCTTACCAGATGCAGATTTCTACACGAAAAGCTTACAACACGTATGTTTTCCTTTCTCTCGCATGCCTCTCTCATCTCTCTGACCTAATGTATGAAAAATGTGTGTTGGAAATTGGACTCAGCTAACTTTGCTGCTAAGGTTGAGGCTAAAATATTATCTTGTCAGTCATGGGCTCGTCGATGTGTTTACCGTGTTTACCAGCTTTTACCGTCGTTGGTGGTGGTGGTGTGTGGTAATGTTAATTCAATGCATTGAAATCGAATTGAATTGAAATGAAGTTTGGGCGATTTTCATTTCAATGCATTGGAATTGAATTGGAATCGAAATGAGTGGGCTTGGGCATGAATTGAATTGGATTGGAAATGAAATCATCGTGAGCAAAGAATTGAATTGGATTGGAATTGAAATCATGTTGAGTGATGAAGAATGAAGTGGAATTGAAATGCAATTCAGCTTTGATTTCAATTCAGCATTTCAATTCACAAGCAGATGTCTGTGATTCCAGATCATTCCACCTGTAAAAAGTGCCCTTTCCCCGTTCTGAATTCTGATACACTTCCAGGTCTATTCACACAAGAGACACACATTAAAAAATTTAGCATCCATCGGACCAGGTCTTTAACATTTGGCAATTCTTTGATGAATAGACTCAGCGATGCCACATTATATGAAGACAGTTCACAATTATGTGAAGTTCTGCTCCGTTTAATTTAAACAAACAAACTGTTTTCCTTAAACATGATAAATAAAAAAGAAACACTGAGTGGTCACCATAAACTGGTACAAAAACATAAACATAAAGTGTTACAAAACATATTGCAACTAAGTAGGCCTATTCTGGAAAGCTTTCATTTAAAAATGATATAGGCCTATAGCATAAAATACATACAGTAAGCCAAAAAAAATAAGGTACCAGTCACGTCACCCCCTGTATATTCTAAATAAAGGCAGATGTGCAGCTATGTGCCATATAATTGGAACCAACAGCCAATAGCAGCACCTTTTACACAGCAAAAACACTGTTTAAAATGTCGATGTTTAAAACGATGTTGTTCAAACTTTGAACAACGTTGTTTAAAAGACAGATCTTGAATTTTAAACAGTGTACCAAAAACGCAAGGAAGATGCAAAATGAGTTTGAAAAGCTTTGAAAGTTGCAGTATGCCAAGGCCCCATTCCATGCCCTATTGATTTGTACACAAAACTTTCGCGGACAAGATAACTAGTGAATTTTATGCTTTCATTAATTAGCACGAAAAACTATGATTGTGCTTTCATTGATTAGAACACAAAAGTGCAACTTTTTATTTTGTATCTTCATTAGTTTTTAGATCACCGTTTCTTTAATTCTCAATTAATTTCAACAAATAAGGTCTTAAATCTTTGGCTTACTGTATATTGAAGAAAATTAAAAGTATGATATAATTTCTCATACACAGGTATAAACTTATTGAGACATATTTGGAGTTCTTCTTAATCTTTCTTTAGAAGAATATCTACTGTCTCTCTTGTCATGTGGAAAAATTATAGGTTCTATGTCTAATATGATTGAAATTGATTCTTACAATTTCTAATGTTTTAAATAATTATTGCTTGATGATCGATAATGTGAGTATGAGACCCCCCCCCCCAACTTGCCAAAGATCTCAAACTTTTGGCACTAATCATAAGCCCCTATTTTTCTCAAGCTCCTAATTTTTATGCTCAAAAGTCACTGTACATTTGAACAAATTGTGAGAAAACCATTAAAGAAAATGCTTACATGTATATCTTTGACAGCTAGATATCAAACACTTGATGTTTTGAAGTTTAGATTTTACATGTGTTTACAAATCGAGGAGGACAATAAAGTGTTCAATATCTAGACACAGTTTTTGCAACTGCAACTGTATTGGAATTGGAATTTAATTGGAATTGAAATGAATGACAGAATTGGATTGGATTGGAATTGAAATGAAATGATTTTGAAATTAAAAAATTGGATTGGAATCGAATTGAATTAATTTCAGAGTTATGCGGGGGCTTAATGGCTAATTGCCACAAAAAATGGCCGATTTTACATGATTTTAAACACCCCCCCCCCGGACACTCCTTCGTGTCTCAGTTATTTCGGGAAAAACACTCATACGCATGAAAAGTAAGAAAGAAAGTCAGTAAGAAATAACCATGCATTGGAAAGTATACCGGTAGGCTATACACTTTGGCTCTTTCGGAGTCTTTCCACATGAAAAATTGGATTATTACTCGGCGAGTAGTAGGCCTATAAATAGGTGAATTTGAGAGCTAATATAATGCTTAAAAATTAACTTCTAGTGATTTTTACAAAATTTAGTGTTCCAGATTTAGTGTTATGTTTGACAGATTTTAGCATTTTTTTTAGCAGTTGTTAAAAATTTCTTCAAGATAGGGCCTAGGGCCTATTCTAATAATTTTTGTATAGTCCGAAATCACATTCAAGTGCATGTTACAACTATTTAAAAAGTTTCCTTTAGTGGGAGTTAAACTTGATGCTTATGTCTTATCCCGGTTATATTTTCAGTATGTTGGCATGTATAAGAGTAATCGTAGACAGTGGCCGGGATCGGACAGTGGCGTAGTAGCGTCATAGGGGCACTGGGGATGGGGGAGGCGGGTGGGCACCGTTCCCCCAATCGATCTGAAATTTAAGAAGCTTTTAAACTCCGTAGGAAAGTGCCGAAAACGGATTGCGGCCCCCCAAATCAAACCCGGTGCCCCCCCTCCCAATCATGGTCGGGGGAACCAGCCTCGGGCGTCATTATGTATTAGCCCTGGGCGCCGCAAGCCCTAGCTACGCCACTGAATCCCTGGCATCCCCGGGGGGGACTCAACTTTATAAGTGACGTACGTGCCACCCGGCGTCGCAACTGAGTAGGGGCCTATCGGGCATAAAGCGTTATTTTAAAAAAGGGGGTCCATTGGGTACAAACAAAATAAAAAAGGGGGTCATTGGGTATAACATTTTGAAAAAAAGGGGGTCATTGAGTACCCTAGAACTTGGTCAGTTCCCTCGGATCGCGATGTCCAACTTTAACAGTAGAGGCGCGTAGCGCCGACTTCGAGGCGCTGTGTGAAGAGGCGCCGCGCCGAGGAACTCAGATTGCTTGTACATGGTAATTGTCAGACCTCATAATTACTTGTGCTATTCTGTCGGTCCGTGCCACGTCACTTCCGGTTGATGATGCGACTCACGGTCGAGTGAAAACATTCGATTTTTGTTGATGATTTCTGTCATTGGTGTTATGTAAATTTCGATCGCAAATAATCAGTGGAATCAAACAACCGTTTCTAAGTCTTCAGAGTGGAAGAAACTTACTTGATTTACCGTTTATATACTGACAAACTTAAAATTAAATTCAATGGTCGAGTGTTGTTTTTCCGAAATTGAGGGTCACTCCAGCAACATCGCTATGTAGCCTCCTTCACAGCCGGTTTCTGTTGTTCACAACAAACCGTGAGCCACATGCAGTTTGGGCCCGAGACTAGTGATAGCCCGGATGTCCGACCGACAGAATTGGGCATTGGCAGAGGCTCTATACTAGAGCTATGAGTACCCCGGTATAAGATTTCAAAAAAGGGTCATCGGATAGAAAATTTTGAAAAAATGGGGCAAAATTTGAAAGTTTCGGCATTTAGGCCTATATTTTATTGCATTTTGATGATGCTATTCTAGAAAATCCGAAAAAGGGGGTCATTGGGTATGACTTTTAAAAAAAGGGGGTCATCGGGTATATAGCGACTTCAAAAAGAGGGCCTATTGACAGGCACATACCGTCACTTCAAAGTTGAGTGCCCCCGAGATGTAGACTTGAGTCCGACTTGGACTTGAGTCTGACTCGAGTATCGATCGAGTCACTATTTTTGGGACTTGACTTGTGATTTGATGACTTGTGACTTGACTTGACTTGCAACTTTTTCAAAATGACTTGACTTACTTGGGACTTGGACAAAAGGACTTGTGACTTGGACTTGACTTGTAAAAAATGACTTGTTGACACTCATAAGTTTCGGCATTCATGCTGACTCTTTAAATGAAATTAGAAAAAACAATACTGATGATAATATTACTAACAGTGAAACCAAAGCCAACTTATTTAGTAATTCTGTTAATTTACATGTTTGTAATGATCATAGTGATAAATCAGATGATGCTTCAGATGCAAACAATGTTAATGATATTTATGATGACAAGGATAATGATAATTTAAATATTGTAAATAATGAGAGTGATACTGATCATGTTACATATTATGCTATTAGGAACTCTGTACATATTGCTAATGATGTTTCAATCAGTACAAGTGTTATTGAAAACGATAATTCTCAAGATATTCATGCCAAAGGTTTAAACAATGGTTATAACTTGGATGATGAACAAACTAGTAATAGTGTTTATAAAGTAACAACATGTAACCATATTGAATGTACAAACAAGTGTTGTAAGGTAAAAGATACTGTAGTAAGTGTAGTTAATTCTGGTATTAATGAAAATGTTTATAGTTCTACTTTATGTGAATATACTAAATTGAATGATGATACACAAAAGTTGCTAAAACGAAGTCAAAGAAGAAAATAAGGCCATAAACCATCTTGTTGAAATTAATAGCGTCAAAAATGAAAATACATGTACAATTGTGAGAAATAATGTTCATGTTAATGTAAAGAATGGTTATGATGTTGATCCTAATGATAATGGTGACGAAGTGATCAACGAATTAACAACTAGCATCCACCTTTTAAATGAAAATAAGGCTGAAAATAGCAATGACAGCTATACTGATTATGTTTTAAATGATATTAGTGAAGTTTGTATGGGCATTGAAAGCAAAAATAGTTTGAATATATCAAGTGACAATTCAAACCAAATCAGTAAAGACAGTGATATTAATGATATTAATCACTTGAATAATTTTAATCCTACAAAGTTCTTAATACACATGGGAAAAATATTGTTTTAGCAAACCTAAACATTTGCAGTCTTACTGGTAATATTGATGAGCTAAAACATATACTTAATGATAATCCCATTGATGTAATGGGACTTGGTGAAACTTTCTTAAATGAACATATATCAGATGACATTATAGATATTGATAATTATTTTTTTTATATATATGACAGAGTACTAAATGGAAATTATGTTAATAATAGGCGTGGCGGTGTAGCTTTTTATGTAAACAAAAACTGTATTCACAAAGTAAGAGATGACTTAGCTTCAAATCAACTTGAACTGCTTACTATTGAACTAATGCCTCTTAAAAGGAAGCCCATTCAGATTAAACGGTATGAACACGCCAACGGCAAAAACCTGTCTGTGGAAACAGCAGGTTAAACGGTAAGATAACGGTAAGATAGCGTTATCCATTTAGCGGTAACTTAGCGGTGCGCCTGTAGAAACACGCTCATAGTTGTATTATGGTATAGAGTGCCTGGGTCAGCTATTGATCTATTCAATCATCTTAATCATATTCTTCAAGTAGTTGAGTCAGAAGGTAAAGATTATATACTTATGGGTGATCTAAATTGTGATCTATTAACAAGCACGCCTCATTGTTACACAAATAGACTCAAAGAAATTTGTAGTAATATGAACCTTGTATACAATTAATTAAGGAACCAACTAGGATAACTAAGAATAGTAAAACACTCATTGATGTTATATATTGTACAAATCCTTCTAAGATATGTGATTCTGGAGTAATTCATGTTGGTTTAAGTGACCGTTCAATATCATATGCAATATGGGGTAAAAAACACAGGATATGTAATGAACCAACAAATGAAAATAATGATGATGATAAAATGCATGCAGATAAACATAACTTCAGAACATCTCGTTCTTACAAGAAATTCAATGAAACTGACTTCTTAAATGATTTGTGTCAAACAAACTGGGATAGTGTATTTAATACTGGTAATGTTAACACTTCAGCTGAACTATTTGAAAAATTATTTCTTGAAGTAATTGACAGGCATGCACCTTTTAAAAAGCATAGAATTCGTAAAAAGTGTTCTCCATGGATCACCGATGATGTGCTAAATATGATGCGTAAACGTGACAAACTTAAACAAATTGCTATTAAATCAAGTAATGATAACAAATGCTGGGAAAATTTCCGTAAAATTAGAAACGAAACTAACAAACTTATAAAAGATAAAAAGAAAGAGTTTCTTAAACAAGGTTTTGATGCACACAAGAATAATATTAAAAAAGCTGGGAACATCTACGGCATATTGTTCCTTCTAAAGGTAAAAATACAAAAATCTCTGTTATTAACTCTGAAAATGGCCTGGCACTAACTGAACCTAAGGATAAAGCAAATGAATTGAACAATTTTTTTTTGCCAATATAGGCCCTAAACTTGCAAGTAAGATTGCTAAAAATAACTTTTGTAATTATGAAGTCAATGAAAAGCAGCAAACTGATCAGTCACAATTTGAATTTGTAAATGTATCAAATGACTATGTATTCAATCAACTCAATAAGTTAGCAAATGATAAAGCTACTGGTTTAGATAACATTCCATCTCGACTACTGAAAATAGCATCACCAGTAATCACACCAATTGTAACTTATTTAATAAATAATTCTTTTGCATCATGTACTTTTCCTACATGCTGGAAACGTGCAAAGGTGATTCCTGTATTTAAAGCTGGTGATCCCAATGATCCTAGCAATTATAGACCTATTTCAATTCTAGTTGTTATCTCTAAAATTATTGAAAGGGCCGTGTTTGATCAACTGTGCGAGTACTTAAATGTAAATTGTTTAATTAATATAAACCAATCTGGTTTCCGGCCATCTCACTCCACTTCTTCTTCTCTTATAAACATCACGGAGGACTGGTATAATGAAATTGATAAAGGTAATTTAATTGGATTATGTCTGCTGGATCTGAAGAAAGCATTTGACACTGTAGACCATAATATCTTCTTGAGTAAGCTTAAAATGTATAAAGTAGGTGAATATTGTATTAAGTGGTTTACTAGTTATCTTTCTGGTCGCACCCAATGTACATCTGTAAATGGGACTCTATCAGATTTTAAAGAAACTGTTTGTGGAATGCCCCAGGGCTCAATTGACGGACCACGGACCACTCGCTTTTCTCATTTATATAAATGATTTACCAAATTATGTTTCTCATTGTAAAGTTAATATGTATGCAGATGATACTGTGTTGTACTATGCCTCTAACTCGTCAAATGATATCACGGAATGTATTAATAATGATTTAAAAATTATAAATAATTGGTTACAAAGTAATAAACTTAGTCTGAATACTGATAAAACTGAATTTATGCTAATAGGATCTAGACAAAGACTCAATACAATTAAGAACAGTGTTAATGAATTATCTATCAACATAAATGGTGTAACTATAAAGAAAGTTAATAAATGTAAACATCTGGGTGTAATTATTGATGACACATTAACTTGGAATGAGCAAATCAATAATGTACGTAAAAAAGTCTAAAAGGTATGTTCATGCTCAAACAATGCAGGGCAAATAGTCTCCCTAAGGATATTTTATGTACTGTGTATAATGCTATTGTTCTGCCGCACTTAGATTATTGTAATGTTGTATGGGGAAATTGTGGTGTTACAGTTACTGTTTCAAAGAAACTTCAAGTTATTCAAAACAGGGCTGCAAGAACTATCTGTGGTGCACAATGGGACACACCTAGCATAGAGGTCCGTGCTGAACTTAATTGGAAACCATTAATTGACAGACAAAACTCAAATTGTTTAATTTTAACCTACAAAATCTTAAATCATCTTGCACCTCCTTTACCTTGAGTCATATTTTCAGTCACGTAAACAATAGGTATAATTTTCGTCAAAGCCAAAGCAATGTAACTATTCCCCTGCCAAGAACAGAGTACAAAAAGCGCAGTCTGTCATATAGAGGTGCTGTAAGCTGGAATGAACTAGAAAATAATATCCAAAACTCTCCAACATTGTATACTTTCAAAAATAATCTTAAAAAATCATAAAGCCATGCCTGTAAGCATGGTATGTATGTAACCATAAGTATCATTTTGGCTTGACAATTAATAATTTTGAGTTTGTTTATATGTTTAAGTCTAGATAATAAGCTTTTGTAATTGTTATTTTGTACATGTATGTTTGTTTGTTTATGCACGGCCCCAAGGAAGAACAACTTTTGTTGAATTGGGCTTTCCGTGTTGAAATAAAGTCTAATATAATATGATTGGTCCCCGGTCCAGTTAATAAATATACCGATGCGCCCATCCCTAAAAATATTTTGGTACGGAAAAAAAGTGTTGGAAACTGTGTTGCTTGACAGTACAACAATCTCAAAATTGTTAGCTTTATTTTGTTTGCAACATCGAAAAATCAAAGAATTTTGGAGCCATGATGAAATCTGATTAAATATGTAAGTAACAATATGAGTAAAAATGGTTGATTTTCAAACTGAGGCTCACTATTTGTTATCAAACTTTAAGCTTACTTCGCCTTCGTCTCTCATCTCGATCGGATAGCGTCCATAGAAACGCATGAACGTGTACGGTGCCAGTTCCAATAATTGGTTTAATACGTTATGGCGTACGATTAGAGGGGTTTACCATGCACAAAATAAATGCTTGACTTAGGGTCAAGGGTCACCTGCCGGTGATCATATCAAATCACATCGTTGCATCGTTTTTGCTCTCTTTTTGTATTTGAGGAAGTTTTTCCCGACTTTTTGATAGAGACTTGATTTGGATAGTCATTGGTGCAAATTTTGGCTACTCTTTGATCCCGCACACCACTGTATTATGTCTGCACGATTCATTACGATGTGATCACCGGCGATGTCGCCCTTTTCTTTGCACCATGGACCATACAACCCTATTCATTGGAGGGTTCTGTTCCAGTATTCCTGTAGGTCTATGTAAAAAATGCATGTAACTTTGGCTCTGTGGATGTAGAATTTTGCTTGTGCATGCAAATTTGTGTGTTATTCAGCCCATTTTGTGGAAAAAATTAGCTCGTTCACGTAGCGGTTTTGTTGTCCCACTGCCTACTTCACGTAGATTGCCTGGCGATCGGAGTGTTATCGTCAGAGCACCTCGGACTAGGAAAAAAATCAGAGTTGTGCATGTAAATTTTATTTTCTAAACCGGCCTGATACCATTATAGTATTTTGGACCACAGGAACTATATTTCCGGAAGTGATATTTTTTATTTAATATTAAAATACTTTCCCTTTGATCTATTTATTTCAGTAAACAGTTTGTCCACGTCTTTGAAGTACAAAGTGACAATGCGCGCGTATAGAGCGTGTTAACAGTGCGTAGTGCTGCGTCTCTGCTGCAGGTATACGTGCCTTCAAAGTCGGCATGTGTGCGTCCGCGTCTGTACTTTGTACTTCAGAGTAGGCCTAGACCCAGTTGTAGTAACTACAAATTTTGAAAGTTGTAGCAGGTACCATAGGGTGTCTTCAGTGTTAATTGTTTTCATTATAAATGTTGCAAAATATTGATATTGACAATAATTAACAATCTGTTTGACCTCTCCATATATTCATACATTGCTCACCTGTGTTTTCATATCATATTTTCCGGTGAAAAATGATTACAAATGTGTGATTTGAAATCATTTTTGGAGCAACGATTTCTTCGTACCGACGGCTAAGTGTGTATGTGAATGCACATTAAATACATATAAACACATACACAGCACCTGTTGGAACTCCCGGTCGGAGCCGGGAGTTTCAATTATTGGAACTAGAGTAGACCACTTGAGATCTTAGGCAGGATTTGAAGATTTGGGTGTGTAAATTAAAAAGCCTGGGTGTGTAAATTTAATGATTTGTGTACAAAGTATAGGCCATGTTGGTAAAAAGTGGGTGTGTAACTTACGAATTTGGGTGTGTAAAACACTCCCTACACAGGCTACACGGCTGGCTGCCTAAGCCCTTGGAGTAGACTGACAGTAGTGCATTCCATTGAAATCATTTACACAGCCTGCATGTATTTTTTCTTCTGAGATATAAATCATCGTTTTGGCTCAAAAAAGTGGCGCCACGGCACTCACAAAAACAGGCTGGCTGCGAAGTACGGGATCGATAAAAACCCTACCGGGTACTTTGAAAAATCGCTTACACAATTTAAATACTCATGGGATTTGTTTTTTGGATTTCTATTTGATTTCATCCCTTTTTAGTTGTATAATTTCGAAGTTGATATAGCTCTATCTTGGTAAAGTAACCAAATTTCAAAATGTGTACTTTTTTTGTTCAACCTGCCGAATGCATGTCTGTGCATTGAAAACAGAGTGGTCTGTGCACTGGCTGGACGGCCTACTGGAAGTAGAGTTGGGGGTTTGAATTTGATTGATTGATGCATGTTACACCTTTTTTCCTCTTGATAGATAGATAGATAGATAGATAGATTTATTATTATCTTTTCACTCATTACATGATACAAGAAAAATACATAAGAATAATACATTATAAAGATATAAATAATAATACAAATATAATAATTATGGAAATGCATAATACAACGATGAGTGAAGGAATTACAGTAAAGGCCCAAAGGCCTGTAGCTCTGTAACCCCTTGATACAGGTATATGGCATTTATTTGACATGGCAGCAGGTTGGTAGACAACAAAAATGCCGAGTCCACACATTTAGTTTGCACCTGCTTGGATCTCAAATTTCATCATGAGTAAGCAACTGAAAATCTGAAATACATTGTTATTTTTAGCAATTTAAGAGATCTCATATCAGCTTTGTTTGTTTACTTGTATTTACATGTTTTTTTCTGTTTTCCATCATGTAGTTTGGACCTGTGAATCATCTAGACTCTCATCATGAGTGAGCAACTGAAATTCATTGTTGAGCAGCTCAACAAGGAGCCATTCAAGAGATCGTATAATCTGATCAGTTTTGATTCATTGGAGCCACTTCATCTCTTACAAGTACTTAATGATGTCTTGGCAGAAATCAACCCACAGGTGAATGCACTTTATTATCACTAAGGCCTAAAAAAAAATTGTTTGATTGGCGTCACCAGACAGGGTCTAATTCTGCATAAAACCGGGCAACGTTATTTCTATAGATCTGCTGCGCATTCAAATTGCATTGTATTGCATCGTAATTTCATTTGTGTCTATGCTAATTATGTTTACACAACATGAACTCACGTGTTTTCAAGCAAATTCGCCGATAATAGGTGATCAAAAGTGATCGGAATGTTACAAAAGTACAGATCGCATTCAGCTTACTTCATATGAGATGATCTTTGGAAAAATACGGCATAATTTGTGTTGGTGTTTGCGGAATGCCATGCAGTAAAATATTAATACGTTGCGGCAATTCATGATTGACAACTTACAATCGGCGTGTCCTTCGTAACCTCAACTGTCAATTTCTTATCCACTCACTAATCCTCACAAAAGCTTTGTGTTGATTACGTAATGTGTGAGGCAAATTGCAATAAGTACAATGAAATAATGAGTAGGGCGGGCTCGAGGCGGGTTTCTTCTTCATCTTACGTAACAGTATTGTTCTCCAAAAACCCGGAAGCTTGTCGTTTGGAGCTCTAGCTGAAATACAGCAAGATAATGTAAGATAGTAAATGTAAACCTGTATTTTAGCTATCTAGTATCTCGAGCTAGGCGTCACATAATAAAAAATTTAGGGTAGGTAGGTCGGGATTCTTTTTTATTATTCTTTCTTCTTTTTTTTAACCTGTAAATTTACGCTTTTTAAAGGTCCGTAACCTGATCAACAGCATCATCCCCCCGATTTTTCTCATTGTTGATGAGTTTTTGATATCATAAAATGAATCATATTTTTCTCATTACCATCATGTTTTCCTTGATTTTGGTATGAAATTGAGCAAATAAAATTCAATGGCATTATCAATTTGGAGTTATTTTAAGGGCAACTAAAACTGATTTGAGGAAAGTTCTATCTGTTTGGAATCTGCATTGACTATTCTGAGGGAATTTCTGCAATTTTAACAAACTAACTCATGGCCCATATGAACATGGTGTACTGGTTTTCAGTACCCTGTTTTCCATGGGTGACTGTAGGAACCCATGGATTCGATCCATGTATGTAGGGTTGGGGTTTGAACCCCCCCTCCAAGTGATGAGTCAGTTTGCATTTTGGACGATCTGCTTCACAAATCTCATCACTTAAATCACATCACCAAAATATGTTACAAATTTTGCTATACAAAATTTCAAAGTAAATCAAACCCTGGTCAGGACTCCTTTACAATCAGCAGGCATCCAACTCCCAGTCCCAGGGTTCCACAAGTAGAAGCCAGCATGCCCGTTTTATACATTATAGTCATGCACGATTCAAACAGCAAAATAAAAGTTGGAAAGCAGGGATCTATTTCACTAAATTTTATGAAGCTTTGTAAGTCTCGAAATTGTTCGTACCCTTCGTAAGTAAATAAGGATTTACTACAGGGACCTTTCGTTAAGTTGCGTCTAGTATTGGGTATTCGTAACTTTACGAACGGTTACCTGAGTTACAAAAGGTCAAAAGCTTAGTGTAATGGACCCAGTGTTCGAAATATGCCTCAAAAAGTTACAGGCCAGCCGGGCTTGACCTTAAAAAGTTACCGGCCAGCCGGGATGGCAACTAGATGCCAGTCAGAAGAGTTACCGGCCAGGCCAAAAAGTTACAGGACAATGGCCGGCTCACCGGCCCTATTTCGAACGCTGAATGGACCCCAGGGAGTGAGATTTTTTTTCTGTTGGTGCATTTGTGCGCTGTGAGCAAAGGAAGTGTTAATAACATTGTTATTTTTGTTGTCTTCATAGAATAAGCTTGATATCCGTGAGGAGGCACCTGATGCAACCGCCATGAGGATGATGAATGAACTGAGGGTACTGAAATATAAACCTAGTGATGACCCGTAAGTTGTAGTAATGTTTGTGATCTTCCATCTTCTTACATAGTGATAGTCAGCAGTGTTCGAAATAAGCACTTATCCTCTTGTCCTCTTGTCCAAAAATCACTGGGGACAACCAAATTGAGCTATGTACTTATCCCCTGGACAACCACTATACTTACCTCCAAAAATGTGACACATTTGGGGACAACCAAAATGTTTTGAGGACAAGCAGAATTTATGCTTTAGTTGTCCTCGGGACAACCTCCATATTTTCCTTATTTCGGGGTTTCGGACACTGATAGTCAGTGTTAGAAATAAGCACTTATTCACTTGTCCAGCCAAACAAAATTGTTTCGCTTGCCCAAGATCGCATTAGTTGGAGAAAGCTGATGATGATGATCACTTGTCCAAAAGTCACTGGGGACAACCATATTGAGCTATGTACTTATCCCCTGGACAACCACTATATTTTACCTCCAAAAAAATGATTTATAAAATATAAACTTGACATTAAATTTTGACTTCATGTTTGATTGTAATTTGTCAGCATGTCCAGTTCTTTAAAAAATTACTTTAAAAGTGCCAGTTATTCGCACCAAAACCAACCAAATACTAACATATAAACTGCGAAAAATGTGAAAAATGTTAGTCATTGTCTTACCAATAGTAACACTAACCAACAAGTAATCATAAAGACCATAAATCATCATTAAATTGGTGTTATTGACTTGATGTCGAACTACTTTCCCACAAGATAAAAGCCGTCAAAAAACTCAAATTACTTAGAACTGTCGAACATCTCATTATGATTATAATTTATGCAGCGATAACAGGTGTAGCAGCGTCATAGCGTGCATACATGTACAGACCCAGGTTGGGTGTTTGTACCAACTACTGAAGGTATGAGATTATTTTAACTTTGGAAAGAAACAGCGAGAACTTCCGAGAAGTGTTTTTCAAAAGGAAAATTTAGGAAAATATTATTAGATTAGAAGTACTTTTCACATAATTTCAAAAAGCTATGCTTATTGTGGTAACAGAATATTTAGAAAGCAACAGGAAAATAAACAAATTAGCTGACAAACAGTCGTAATGTTGCAATGCCACCCCTGTAGCGACAAATGCAGTAGTCTAGATGAGGTCAGGTGACGTAGGTCGGAGGTCAAAGTTAATCGTACATGCACGATGCAACACGTTCATGAGCATACCATGGAAAATATGCACTGCCGTACCGGCATGTTTACATATTTTCATGCACAGCAAAACATGGAAACGAACGAAGATCGCTATTGGAATATTGAAGGTTTGAGAAATTATATGAAGTTTCTTGTGCTGTTGCTGGAATGTGGCAAGTGAATTTAATTGAACAGAAAAGTTAGGCCTATATTACAGCATTTTACAGTCAAATATTTGCATCGCAAACGTGCGATACAGTGTAGCAATTTGTATTGGAACAGTGCTGGTTTGTGTAGCAAACTGTGATGCGATGTCGGCAATCACAGGTCCTGTAATCATGCATTATAAATACTAAATTGCCACCAATCTTTCACCCGATTTTTCAGTCCAATTTTAACCACAGATAGTCCCGACTATAGTCGTAGTCGCGACTATTTGCTGTCGACTAGGAAAAAAGTGGTAGTCGCCCAACTCTAATGATCAGAATGGCGTATTTTGAAGCTTGCACAAGCTTAGCAATTTGTGGCTACGGATTTTCCAGAACAAAAGACATCAAACAAATTTGTGACCATCCAGCACAACTGAGCCCTGAAGTCGCCAATCATCATTTCTGAGATATTCAACCAAAATATTCTGCTTGAAATTAGCTTTAAAATGATGTATATCATGTCTATAGTACTTGACATTTAAGTAGTAAAAATCAATAAAACAGTCAATAAATCCTTTGTTTCCTGTTGTTTATTGTTAAGTTCAATGGAGCATATCTCAATAGTGGCACTGGCGACATCCGGGCTCAGTTGTGGACAGTGTTCGAAATAAGCACTTATCCTCTTGTCCTCTTGTCCAAAAATTACTGGGGCAACCATATTGAGCTATGTACTTATCCCCTGGACAACCACTATATTTTACCTCCAAAAGTATGACACATTTTGGGGACAACCAAAATGTATTGAGGACAAGCAGAATTCATGCTTTAGTTATCCTCGGGATAACCTCCATATTTTCCTTATTTCGGACACTGGTTGTGGAGGATGGTCACATTTGATTTTTTGCACTCAAAAATATGACACATAGTGTTGACAACCAAAATGTTTGAGGACAAGCAGAATTTATGCTTTAGTTATCCTCGGGACAACCTCCATATTTTCCTTATTTCGGACACTGGTGATAGTGATATCTTACCCTTCCCATAATCCTTTGCAACATGACATACCACATCCGGGGGCACTCCAACTTTGGAGGTGACGCGTATGTAGGGCTGTTAAGACCCCTTTTCAGCAGCATCGCTGTCACCCAAAGACCCCATATTTTTTATTTAACACATGCTTTCGCTCCAGCGCCTGTCACCCAAAGACCCCTATTTTTCCATTTGATCTGTCACCCAAAGACCCTTACAAGTTCAATTTGAACAGCAACTTTCATTTATCACTGATTTTGTTACTTATTTTGAAAAAATAAAGAAATTTGAAGCCATTTAGAACTAGAAATTGATTTTCGAGGTTTTTGTGGCGCTGTTTTGGTTCTCACCCAAAGATTCCATTTAAAAAAGGTCATGTTCTCACCCAATGACCCCACATTTTTTTACATTTTGCTCTCACCGAATGCCAAAAATCATGCTCTCACCCAATGACCCCATATTTTTTACATGTTGCTCTCACCGAATGCCCCTTAGTGCGAAAGCGCCAGCCCTACACCTATATCCATTTCAAATTGAAGTGCCCCCGGGACCACATCACTAGTTACACTCCTATTACTTTGTACATGTTCCCTTTGTTTTCATGTTGAGAATAGACTGACTAAACATGGGTTGATAGTCAAGAAATAAATGTATTTTGCAAGATCTTGATGTGCTCTGTTCATTATAAGGTAATTCTTATCACTACCGACCCATGTTGTACTAGATAGCAAGTCAATACAGAGAATTGAAATGGAAGAAATGCATTGTGGGAAGTGTAAGATACCTTCTCTGCACCAG
This sequence comes from Amphiura filiformis, assembly GCF_039555335.1. Classification (NCBI taxonomy): domain Eukaryota; kingdom Metazoa; phylum Echinodermata; class Ophiuroidea; order Amphilepidida; family Amphiuridae; genus Amphiura; species Amphiura filiformis. The sequence goes on along the minus strand of NC_092641.1, from coordinate 11,833,695 downwards.
GCCAATGGAGGCAAGTTAAAAATTGAGTTAGTGCCATCATCAACACTCCCATTAATCAAGCATGTAACTTGGGCTCTTCCAGTTGAATTCCATACATGAACAACCAAACATGACCTTAATCTCACACAAATAGAGTGTGAATGGGATTACCTGAATGGGTGAATCCATTTGAAATCTGTACCCCCCTCCCCCCAAGTGGGAGATTAAGGTCATGTTGTTCATATGGAGTGTATGGATTTCAACTGGAATAGCCCAATTCTAGAGCTACACTAGAGAAAGCTTTATCAGCGCCAAATTTGAGAGATTTGCAAGATGATTATGATTTAGGCTCAGCAGGGCGGTTAAAATCCAATGAAGAATGAAATTCAGAGTTGAAGAAGAGATCTTATCTAACATATTGTGATATTTGTATCTCTCTTGCCCTTATAGGAGTACATTCTGACAAGGTATAGTAGCTGGTGTCAAACCAGTTATCTATCCTATACTAGTATGGCTATTCCAAAAGATGGGAGAGTTAAAGAAGAGCACTTATCTAACATATTGTGATATTTGTATTTCCCCATCCACCCTTACAGGAGTACATTCAGACAAGGCATAGTGGCTGGTGTCAAACCAGTTATCTATCCTATACTAGTATGGCTATTCCAAAAGATGGGAGAGTTGAAGAAGAGAGCTTACTTAGCAAGATTCTTGGTCAAGTTGGAGATACCGGGTGAAATCATACAAGATAACGATGTTAACGACGCCTTCACCCAGGTGAGTGCTGGCCTAGAAATCCAACCAACAGTGGCGGCGTTACGGGTGTGGGGAGGCAAGCGGGCATTTGCCCCCCCCATCCCCCAAAATATATATTTCCTTGTCCCCCCTCACACTTTTGAGGCAAAACCCAAATTAGTCAATTTTGCCCCCTTCCCTGAAATTCACTTTGCCCTCCCATGCCCCCTCCTCCCGTAAACAATTCCTGGTGTCGCCATCACTGCCAACTGAATCAATTTGCACAACGATTATAGTAAAACATCAACACAGGAATCCGACACTATGAAGAGGCTGAGGTAATCCCACTTTGGATGCAAGTTTCTCAGGGAATTAGTTGAAAGTTGAAATTTATGAAAATTCTGTCCTGTCTGTCATCAGGTGTAAGTCAGTTAGTTTGTCTGTCGAGAACTAGCTGAATGTGAGGGCCCTTTTAATATAAACGATTCCAAAAAAGTAAGTCCCCCTAAGACATTTTAGTATAATCCAAAAGTGGCTTGATCAATTCTCTTGTTTTAAAGTTTGGAACATAGACTGATTAGTTAGGCATCAAGTGAGGGTGTTTTTTGTTGCAGCCATTTATGAAATTTTTGAACAAAAAAGGGTTGCATTTTTCTACATAAGCTTTTTATGCTTCAATTTGTGTCAGACAATTTTTTTTTGGCAGAAAATTTTATAAATGTGTCCGCTTGTCCAAATATCATGGGGGACAACCATGATGAGCCATGCACTTGTCCAATAATAGACCAGCATTATATATCTCCAAAATCATGATTTATAATAAATATTAATAAAACTTGAAATCATGTTTCAATGTCATTTTGTGTCATCACAATCTCCAATCATGCAACAGCATTTTCTTTACAATTTCTCACTGCCTTTTTCTGATCACCACCATTGGTACTGTATGCTACAATATCCACTTGTTCAGTATGTTCAGTTGCAGGGGTTTAAATGTTCACTAACCATATAACCGAGTTAAGCAATGGTGCCAGTGATCAAGAACTGCATATCAGAATGATGGATTTGGATGCTAGTGTATGTAGCCTTCCAAATATTTAGGTATGGATTTTTTGGGAGTAAGAAATATCAAACAAATTTGATTTTTTTTTGTGCCAAAAATATCACACATTTTGGGGACAACTTAAATTATTTGAGGATAAGCAGAATCTATGCTTAGGTTTCCCCAGGACAACCTCTATTTTTTCCTTATTTTGGACACTGACTCCAATCTATGTTGAAACTTGGACATAAATATCATCCTGTTGAAACTTAGGAGATATTTATCTTACATGAATACCTAGAAGTAACAAACTTTGATTGGTTTGGGAAGGGGAATACTAAAAAGATATGTAAGTTTTTACTGTCTTATTTAATATCTCTTAATATTTTTTTCACATTTAGTATGAAGAAATGGTAGAGCAATTCAAGATACTTCACAAGGAGTCTACATCTTTGAAGTCATCAGGATTCTCAACGACAGAAATCCGCAAAGATATCACTCAGATGGAAGAAGAAAAGGACCAGCTAAACAAAAGGATCGAACGACTGAAGAAAAAGGTAACTAAATTGATTCAAATCATTTAGGCTGTTACCTCTGATATCATGTTGGAACATCCCATTGTGCTATTCCAGTTGACATCCATACACCCCCTATTTAAGACATGACCTTTATCTTCCACACAGGGAGTGTAAATTTCAAATCAGGTTACCTGAATGGATGACGCCATTTGAAATTCACAACTGGAATAACCCATTCACTGACAAGGGTTTAGCCAGGACCCAGAAACTGCACATTCTGGCCTGAGATTTTTAAAGCTGCCAGGGAGTGCGCCACCACATGGCAAATTAATCCAACAAGTTTTGTCGCTGGGATTATACCCACTTGAGTAAATATTGTATTTATAATACCCAAATAAACTCTTAATGTGTCTTCTGAAAATTTGTTGATCATAATGTTTACATATTTTGATTTCCTTCTGTCCTCTTTGTAGTAAATATAATTTGTGGTTTCCTTGGGCTATTTACTATTTACACAATAAGCCCTTTTTTTTGTGGCTCAGATCCAATTTACTGATTGGGCTTGGCTACAGATTGAGTAAACACTATAAGTGAGTGCGACTGACTGTACTCCGCATGTAGTGGAGCCCACCTTATGTTGGCCTTATCTGGCCCTTCTCAGATTATAGTGGGCCAGAGTGAGGCCATCTTCATTAGTACATGTATGTGGCTGATTTGCATTTTCACTCCTAACCGCTTTGATTTTGGAATGTTTCCTTGCAGGTTGAATCTGTTCCAAATTCGGAGAAGATGTTGGACATAGCTCGCAATTTCCGTAAAGAACAGGACAGGGAGACTGCACTTGGTCAGCAGAGACAGGACCAGAAGAATCAGGTAAGGTATCCAAGAAGGTGTCAACTTTTAAAAAAAAATGGTGCTGTGTTTGACCTTATTAAAAAAGAAGAAAAGCACAGTGATTTATAGTGCGCTATGCACAGGCATAAAGCCACAAGCCTCAGCACACTTTACATGTCTTTGCTGACTACTGTTGCCACACCATATAAACCATTTAGCAACAATCAAGGACTTGCAGCAAGAAGCACATACTTAATGTTCATACATACTCACAATATAACGACGTTTCTGGTTGGATTTGGGCCATTTTGTGCTGGTCATAAATTCCGTTTATGACCAGTACGCAGGGCATAAACAAGCTGCGTCACGCAGCGTTGGAACCCAATTAACATGATCCTCGATTTGCTAGTGTTGCGTTCACGCTCATGTCACCGCACCCATCTCACGCGGAGCGCAAAAGATGAACGCGTTGAAGGCCGTTGACCTGGTGAGCCGAGCTGCTTCCTGCAAGTAGGTCTACTCATTTTCTCCCAATTTTGGATGGAAAACGGTATGGAAATGTTATTTAAACTTGTAAACCCTTATTATTTTCATTTGTATTGAATTGCTAACAATGTTCAGAATGTTGGGTATGTATGAACGGGGTTCATTCATAGGATTTCGGGCATGATCGTTGGTTTATGCCCTCGGCTCACGCCTATTAATATAATAATAATAATAATAATAGCGACAAGGCACATATCCACTCAATTAAGAGCGCTCAAGGCACTAAAACAAAAACAAACAAACAAAAACTAACAAGACAAAGAAAACTGGAACTAAATTAAGAAACATAACTTAAGAATTACAGAATGTCTCTGACATAAGATGAGTTTTTAACAACTTTTTAAACACAGTTACATTTTTAGCAGTTCTGATATAAATGGGCAGTTCATTCCATAGACGTGGAGCTGCGATTGCAAATGATCTGTCACCCCATGTGCGGTTGGATTTTCTTTCTTGAAGAAGTTGCATGTTTCCCGATCGAAGCGTACGGGTGGGAACATAATGTAAAAGGAGTTCAGATAAATATAACGGAGCAATATCATTAATACATTTATATACAATCAACATAAGTTTAAAACAATTCTTTGTGTGACAGGAAGCCAATGCAGTTCCTTTAGGATTGGCGTGATATGGCAATATTTTCTGGTGAAAGTAAGAATTGAAAGGCAGTGTTTTGAATTTTCTGAAGGCGATAGAGTCGGTTTGCTGGTAATCCATAAAGAAGTGCAGTGTTGTTATCCAAACGAGAAGAGATGAATGAGTGAATAATTTGTTCAGTAGCATCGCGACTTAGGTATTTATGGATCCGGCTGATGTTACGTGAGTTGAAGCGCTGAACAACGAATGACATTAGAGATATGAGGTTGCATGGTCATGTGAGTGTCAAAAAATGCACCTAAATTGCGTGCTTTGGAAGATAAGGCAATTGCAGAGTCACCGATGCAAACATTTTCAATGTTGATTTTAGAGACCTGTTGGTGGGATCCAAACAGAAGAAATTCTGTTTTATCATCATTTAATTTCAAGAAGTTTGATTTCATCCAATTACGGATTTCACTGATACAAATTTCAAGAGAAGCAATTGCAGAATTAGCACTATGTTGAGAAGATTCAAATGATAAATAAAGTTAGCGTGTCGTCCGCATAAACATGATAATTCAATTGATGGCGAAGAATGATATTCCGTTACAGGGTAGGTGTAAATGGTAAACCACTGAGGTCCAAGTACAGAGCCTTGAGGCACAGAATAATCAAGAATGGTAGAATGAGAAGTAGCATTGCCAATGCGAACATATTATGCCTATTTGTAAGGTATGATTTACACCAGTCCAGGGCAAGATCTTGAATGCCAAGATAATAGTGAAGACGGGAAAGAAGAATATTGTGGTCAACAGTGTCAAATGCAGCACTTAAATCGAGAAGAATCAAAGCTGTGATTTGGCCATTGTCAAGTGATGTGAGAATGTCATTATTAACTTTCGAAGAAGAGCAGTTTCTGTTCCATGGTAGTGTTTATAAGCTGATTGATAGGGATCTGATAGGGAAAATTTATTGATATGGTTTGAAATTCTGTTAGAAACAATTCTTTCAATTGTCTTTCCAAGAAATTTGAGATTGGATATAGGTCGGTAGTTTTTGAAGATTTCTTTATCCAAAGTAGGTTTTTTAATAAGAGGACGAACATAAGCAGTTTTTTGACTTTGTGGAAAAATTCCTGTAAGAAGCGATTTGTTGACAATGTCAGTAATATATGGGACAAAAATATCAATGTTGTCCTTAATTAGAGATGTAGGTAGAGGATCTAATTCACATGATTTCGATGGTGATTTCATGATGACTTTTCTAACCTCATCACAATCAGTGGGTGCGAAAGAATTCAATTTTGGTACAGACGAGCATGGATTTGATGTAGCACAGATAGGTTTGATAATGAATGTTTTCCAATGGTTTCTATCTTCTCACGGAAAAAATCAGCAAATTTAATTGCAAGTGATTCATCAGAATCAGAAGACGGTAGCACAGTTATTTTAGATTTTTGAAGAAGTCTGTCAATGACATTGAACAGTTTCTTTTGATCACCCGCACTGTCACTAACTTGTGAAGAATAATATTCCACTTTTGCATTTTGGATCATATTTTTCACCAGGGCACGTTGATTTTGATATTCCAGCCTGTAAACTTCAAGTTTCCCATTATTTCGCCACTTTCGCTCAAGCTGACGCCGTTTCTTCCTGGCTGCGCCAATATCATCATTAAACCATGGAGATTCAGTGCAAAGTTTGACGGCACGGGTTTTAGCAGGAGCATGTTTGTTAAGTGTTGCTTGAAGCGCATTTTCATAACTTTCCACACAAGAATCAATATCATTATTTGAAAAATCGGTGTTTGAAAGACTGTTAACAATATCGCTACAGAATTTTTCAGAATCAATATTTTTGAGACGCCGGGTTGTTATTTTCACTTTAGGCACAGACGGTCTCTTCAAGTGGAAATTGGCAAGTATAGAAAAATGGTCAGAAAAACCGGGATTCACGATAATATTGGAAACAAATGGTGTAGGAATATCACGGTAATAACAAAATCAATACAATGACCTAAACGATGTGTTGGCTCATTTACATGTTGAATAAGCGCATATGAAGATAGTAGTTCTTTAAACCTAGTTGAGTAGCTGTCCAATTTTTCAAAATGAATGTTGAAATCACCAGTGAGTACAATTTCAGATGGGTGAACTAAATAATTGGAAATGAGGGTTTCAAATTCCTCAAGAAACAGTGAGAAAGTTACACGATGTCCATTTGAGTCTAACTCAGGTCGATAGATAACAATCAGCCGAATTGATTTTGAGTTGCTTGAGATTTCTGCATGCAGAGATTCAAATGTATTATATTCCTTATGATTGTCTTTAATGTTCACAGATAGAGTTGATTTATACAGAAGTCCCACTCCACCGCCTTTTTTTACCTGCCTTCGGACATGGTGGAGGGTGTATCCTGGGGAGTACACTCGCGCTTCAATAAGTTCATCCCCTGGCATGAACCAGGTTTCAGTGATGACTACTAGCGGGCGATCTTGGTGTAAAACATAATCACTAAATTCATCCGGTTGGTTTCTTATAGATTGCATGTTGAGACAACAAAAGTTAAATCCAGAGTCATTACGAACATGAAGAGATTTCAGATTTTCAAAGGAAATGCTTGACGGTTTCTGTTTATTAAGTTGATAATTGATATTATGACCAGAGTCTTTGATGTAATCGGGTATTTGCTGAATTGAGTTAGAATTTTCCAACAAGGAGTGGTTATTACGAGCCCTTTTTGCGCCGACCACCTCTTTTTCCACGGCGTTTAGGAGGAAAACGGCATACACCAAGAGTGACAATGTTATTCCAGACATTCGCAGCTAATCGTGGAAGAGTTTGTTTGTAATTTGAAGTGTTTAATTGAAGTAATTGCTCAGTAGTATATCTGTATAACTGAGGCCGTGGATCATGTCTGATTTCATAGCAATCTGAAGTCAGACAGGGGCCTGGGTTAGGATTTATATCACCAAATTGAAGCAAGTCAATTTGAAAAGTTGCACAAGTATTTCCATGGTAGGTAATGCGGGTTCCAAGATATTTCAGCCTGTGTATTATCTTATATCCATTGTAGTGAGCATTTAATTCAGGTGAAGTTGTTTTAGGCCAATATTTACTAGAAATATTGTTGTTGTTGCAGAAAACTAATCCATAAAACAAGAGAAAAATGAGTAGCACTAGTAGCACTCCTGGCTGTGCCCCCATTATTCAATTATGAGAGTATCATGTACATGTATATAGCAGAAAGTTGAAGGCTAGTTGATTAAGTCCATCAAGGTCCTTCAATCCATAGTGAACAGTGTAGTAGAATACAACATGTAGGCATTTCCATCACGGAGCAGAAGATGCATAAAAAGCAAGTAACTATTTCCACTAAAGTTATCCAATAAATGAAACAGAAATTATTCCAGTCAAATCCAGGTATTTAGTGCAATTCACCAATATAAATTTTAAAGCAAAAATCACAAAATGAACACAGTTTTCAAACAATTAATGTAGCACAAGTGAGGAGGTGGCTGCCATCATTGGGGCGCCCCTCCACGTCCCTTAATGCCCATTCCCCAAAAGTGCCTGTGGACGCTTGGAAAAATATACCCTGTGATTAGGGTTAATGTTAAGGGTTACGGCTAGAGAAAGGAATAAGTGTTCATGTGCAATTTCCCATACTATCTAACATACTATTTCCCAGGAAGCTATTTATGTGCTTCCTTTCAGTGGTGGGAAGTTACACAAATTAAAGCTGCATATTTTGCATTGACATTAACCCTACCGTCCTGAGCAACGTTGGTCAAAGGTGCCCTATGTGTTGCCCGCCACCGGCTCGCTGAAGGGGAGACACACAGGCTGTATAGTTAGGTAGGGTTGGAATTAGTGTTTTTCAAAAACAGAACCATCGATTTGAATGGAACACACAGTTTGACTTTAATTAAATAAAGCTTGATCAGCTTGACCAAGTAGGCCTTTGTTACCACACCTGAAATGTAGACCCTGTTTGTTCAACAAATGTCCTATTTTTAAAATTTTTATATGTATAGCATGAAGCGAAGACACTGTAGGAGAGGAGATCACAGCTGTATTTGTTGGAGGGCGACAAGGGGAGGGGGGTCAAACATATTTACTTGAAGGCCAAGTATACCCTAGTTTCTTGAGTTTTCTTTACACTTTAGAGCTGGTAAGGGCCAAACATCTTTGGTTGGCAGGCCAATAAAAATATAAATGCTTCCTTGAAAAGATTAGCAATTAGCAAGATTTGGTCTAATGTATTCAATGTTTTTGTACACAGTTGCACCATTCAGAACAGAGATTACAGCGTATCTCTCATCAGCTGAAGGACTTGAAGCAGTCTACAGTAGGAGCATCGGCAGATGGTAAGAATTGGTGTATTGGATAGAGGGGGCAGAGCTGCCAACTCTCCCTCTTTTCGCAGGAGACTCCCTACTTTTAACCCTTCAGAACCCTTAATTTTTGGTCATCTCCCTGAAAAGGAAATTATTTTGTCCATTAAGATGTACACATTTTGACAAATCTCCCTGATTGCAACAGGAAATCTCCCTTTTTTCAAGATTCAAATGTTGGCAGCTCTGAGGGGGGCTGTAATCAATCAGGTCACCCAAACACTTGGGTGGGGGGTGGCAGGTGCCATATGTATTGTTCACCTGCTCTGTGCTTTCCTGTTGACAATTGATGTTTTTCTTTTGTTATTATATGTTTAAGCCTACATACCCAGTGGGCACACCTGATGTTGAAATCATGTTGAAATTTCAACCTTGTATCAACATTTGAAATTTCGACGTTGTATCAACGTTGATTCAACGTCGAAATCTTAACCTGTGCCCACTGGGTAATAAGCTTTTAATCAAGTTCAATCAATCTGCTCAATGTTTTCCAGGTTTGATCAAGAAATTGGAAGAAGAGAATAAAGTGAACTCCTACCTGTGCACTGAAAAATTACCTAAAGAGATTGAAGCACGCCGCAAAGCATGTAGAGATTTGGAACATGTGGTCAATGAACCAGCTATGGGCCAAAGTGACTTGGACCAAATAAATGAAGAGGTAAGGAACCAGAATGGAACAAAAGAGGTTTGGGTTCTTTGGTAGGAGGGAAGAGGTTTAGGCCAAGTAAGGCAGGGATTTAGACCCAAATAGTAAGTGAGCCAGTGGGCCAAAGTGACGTGGACCAAATAAATGAGGAGGTAAGGAACCAGGATGGAACAAAAGAGGTTTGGGTTCTTTGGTAGGAGGGAAGAGGTTTAGGCCAAGTATGGCAGGGATTTAGACCCAAATAGTAAGTGAGCCAGCTATGGGCCAAAGTGACGTGGACCAAATAAATGAGGAGGTAAGGAACCAGGATGGAACAAAAGAGGTTTGGGTTCTCTGGTAGGAGGGAAGAGGTTTAGGCCAAGTAAGGCAGGGATTTAGACCCAAATAGTAAGTGAGCCAGCTATGGGCCAAAGTGACTTGGACCAAATAAATGAGGAGGTAAGGAACCAGGATGGAACAAAAGAGGTTTGGGTTCTTTGGTAGGAGGGAAGAGGTTTAGGCCAAGTAAGGCAGGGATTTAGACCCAAATAGTAAGTGAGCCAGTGGGCCAAAGTGACTTGGACCAAATAAATGAGGAGGTAAGGAACCAGAATGGAACAAAAGAGGTTTGGGTTCTTTGGTAGGAGGGAAGAGGTTTAGGCCAAGTAAGGCAGGGATTTAGACCCAAATAGTAAGTGAGCCAGTGGGCCAAAGTGACTTGGACCAAATAAATGAGGAGGTAAGGAACCAGGATGGAACAAAAGAGGTTTGGGTTCTTTGGTAGGAGGGAAGAGGTTTAGGCCAAGTAAGGCAGGGATTTAGACCCAAATAGTAAGTGAGCCAGTGGGCCAAAGTGACTTGGACCAAATAAATGAGGAGGTAAGGAACCAGAATGGACCAAAAGAGGTTTGGGTTCTTTGGTAGGAGGGAAGAGGTTTAGGCCAATTAAGGCAGGGCTTTAGACCCAAATAGTAAGTGAGCCAGCTATGGGCCAAAGTGACTTGGACCAAATAAATGAGGAGGTAAGGAACCAGGATGGAACAAAAGAGGTTTGGGTTCTTTGGTAGGAGGGAAGAGGTTTAGGCCAAGTAAGGCAGGGATTTAGACCCAAATAGTAAGTGAGTCAGTGGGCCAAAGTGACTTGGACCAAATAAATGAGGAGGTAAGGAACCAGGATGGACCAAAAGAGGTTTGGGTTCTTTGGTAGGAGGGAAGAGGTTTAGGCCAAGTAAGGCAGGGATTTAGACCCAAATAGTAAGTGAGCCAGTGGGCCAAAGTGACTTGGACCAAATAAATGAAGAGGTAAGGAACCAGGATGGACCAAAAGAGGTTTTTTATTATTATTATTATTTCTTTCTTTATTGAGGGTAATACTGCTTCAGTGACAAGCACTGCTTTTCAAGCAGGCCCTCATTGTATACATGTTATAGCAACAAAATATATTACGATACACAATATTTACAAAAATAGCATACATAATATACTAGTATTACAAATAAGTATAATGGTATCATCAAATACAAGACAATTATAAATACCATGATTCAAAATACAGAAATACAATAATTATATTTATACAAAAAATAAGCAAGCAAATGAACAAAATGTAGATAAAGACAGGCCTAAATTTCTTAAATTTTTGACTGAAATTGGCCTAAAGTCATATTTTCCATCTGCGCTCTTACTGTCGGTGGCAAAGAATTCCATGCATACGCTGCCCTGACGTGAAAAGTACGCTGACCTGAATTTGATTTAAATTTTGGAACAATCAATGTATTAGAAGTATGATTTCTAGTTATATGATTATGGTTATCATGAACAAAATCAAATTGAGAAGATAAGTATGATGGATATTCGTTCTTTAAACATTTGAAAACAGTCATTAATAGAGTATTATGCCATCTTTGATCAAGTTTAACCCACTGCAATGTATTCATTAAATCATTAGTTGGTGTCCTTATATCTGCTGAGAGAATTATTCTAGCTAAATTATTATGAAGTACCTGAAGCCTATTATGGTACTCTACACTAAAATTTGACCAGACCATGCTGCCATAATCAAAGTGGGGAATAACAAGAGCATTTGATAACATTACAGTGGTTTTATATGGAAGGAAATATTTTATACGCTTTTATTATACCAGTTCTTTTGGAAATAGTTTTACTAACATTATCAACGTGAGCTGACCAAGACATCTTGCTATCAAATTTTACACCTAGATATTTAAACTCATCTACTCTTTCAATATCATTGTTGTTATATAATAAATGTACATTGTTGAACTTTTCAAGCATTTTGTTTGTACCAAAGATCATAAACTTAGTCTTTTCAACATTTAAAGTGAGTTTGTTTACTTTGAACCATTCAGCTACCCTACTTAGACATGACTCCATTTGAATTTTAAGATCAGATTCATTTTTAGCTTTACACATTAAAGAGGTATCATCAGCATACATTACAGTTTTACATTCAGACACAGCATTAGGTAAACAGTTAACAAAAATGATAAACAGTAAAGGACCTAAAATTGAGCCCTGAGGAATACCAATATCAATTGGCCTAAAGTCAGAAAGAGTTGAGTTAACATTAACAGTTTGTTCTCTGTTGTTTAAGTATGATTTAAACCATAATAATTCATCCCCATATACCCCATATTGTTTAAGTTTCCTAATCAGAATATCATGATTTACAGTATCAAATGCTTTCTTTAAGTCTATAAATAAAACGCCTGTAGCATAACCTGTATCCATATTCTTTAAAATGTAATCTTGCACATCTAGAAGGGTTGTTGTTGTGGAATGATTCGGACGAAATCCTGATTGAGCACTTGATAACAGTCCTTGAGTTCTTTGGTAGGAGGGAAGAGGTTAGGCCAAGTAAGGCAGGGATTTAGACCCAAATAGTAAGTGAGCCAGTGGGCCAAAGTGACTTGGACCAAATAAATGAGGAGGTAAGGAACCAGGATGGAACAAAAGAGGTTTGGGTTCTTTGGTAGGAGGGAAGAGGTTTAGGCCAATTAAGGCAGGGCTTTAGACCCAAATAGTAAGTGAGCCAGTGGGCCAAAGTGACGTGGACCAAATAAATGAGGAGGTAAGGAACCAGGATGGACCAAAAGAGGTTTGGGTTCTTTGGTAGGAGGGAAGAGGTTTAGGCCAATTAAGGCAGGGATTTAGACCCAAATAGTAAGTGAGCCAGTGGGCCAAAGTGACTTGGACCAAATAAATGAGGAGGTAAGGAACCAGGATGGAACAAAAGAGGTTTGGGTTCTTTGGTAGGAGGGAAGAGGTTTAGGCCAAGTAAGGCAGGGATTTAGACCCAAATAGTAAGTGAGCCAGTGGGCCAAAGTGACTTGGACCAAATAAATGAGGAGGTAAGGAACCAGGATGGAACAAAAGAGGTTTGGGTTCTTTGGTAGGAGGGAAGAGGTTTAGGCCAAGTAAGGCAGGGATTTAGACCCAAATAGTAAGTGAGCCAGTGGGCCAAAGTGACGTGGACCAAATAAATGAGGTAAGGAACCAGGATGGAACAAAAGAGGTTTGGGTTCTTTGGTAGGAGGGAAGAGGTTTAGGCCAAGTATGGCAGGGATTTAGACCCAAATAGTAAGTGAGCCAGTGGGCCAAAGTGACGTGGATCAAATAAATGAGGAGGTAAGGAACCAGGATGGACCAAAAGAGGTTTGGGTTCTTTGGTAGGAGGGAAGAGGTTTAGGCCAAGTAAGGCAGGGATTTAGACCCAAATAGTAAGTGAGCCAGTGGGCCAAAGTGACTTGGACCAAATAAATGAAGAGGTAAGGAACCAGGATGGAACAAAAGAGGTTTGAGTTCTTTGGTAGGAGGGAAGAGGTTTAGGCCAAGTAAGGCAGGGATTTAGACCCAAATAGTAAGTGAGCCAGCTATGGGCCAAAGTGACTTGGACCAAATAAATGAAGAGGTAAGGAACCAGAATGGCCCAAAAGAGGTTTGAGTTCTTTGGTAGGAGGGAAGAGGTTTAGGCCAAGTAAGGCAGGGATTTAGACCCAAATAGTAAGTGAGCCAGTGGGCCAAAGTGACTTGGACCAAATAAATGAAGAGGTAAGGAACCAGGATGGAACAAAAGAGGTTTGAGTTCTTTGGTAGGAGGGAAGAGGTTTAGGCCAAGTAAGGCAGGGATTTAGACCCAAATAGTAAGTGAGTCAGTGGGCCAAAGTGACTTGGACCAAATAAATGAGGAGGTAAGGAACCAGGATGGAACAAAAGAGGTTTGGGTTCTTTGGTAGGAGGGAAGAGGTTTAGGCCAAGTAAGGCAGGGATTTAGACCCAAATAGTAAGTGAGTCAGTGGGCCAAAGTGACTTGGACCAAATAAATGAGGAGGTAAGGAACCAGGATGGACCAAAAGAGGTTTGGGTTCTTTGGTAGGAGGGAAGAGGTTTAGCCCAAGTAAGGCAGGGATTTAGACCCAAACAGTAAGTGAGCCAGCTATGGGCCAAAGTGACTTGGACCAAATAAATGAGGAGGTAAGGAACCAGGATGGACCAAAAGAGGTTTGGGTTCTTTGGTAGGAGGGAAGAGGTTTAGGCCAAGTAAGGCAGGGATTTAGACCCAAATAGTAAGTGAGCCAGCTATGGGCCAAAGTGACTTGGACCAAATAAATGAAGAGGTAAGGAACCAGGATGGAACAAAAGAGGTTTGAGTTCTTTGGTAGGAGGGAAGAGGTTTAGGCCAAGTAAGGCAGGGATTTAGACCCAAATAGTAAGTGAGTCAGTGGGCCAAAGTGACTTGGACCAAATAAATGAGGAGGTAAGGAACCAGGATGGAACAAAAGAGGTTTGGGTTCTTTGGTAGGAGGGAAGAGGTTTAGGCCAAGTAAGGCAGGGATTTAGACCCAAATAGTAAGTGAGTCAGTGGGCCAAAGTGACTTGGACCAAATAAATGAGGAGGTAAGGAACCAGGATGGACCAAAAGAGGTTTGGGTTCTTTGGTAGGAGGGAAGAGGTTTAGCCCAAGTAAGGCAGGGATTTAGACCCAAACAGTAAGTGAGCCAGCTATGGGCCAAAGTGACTTGGACCAAATAAATGAGGAGGTAAGGAACCAGGATGGACCAAAAGAGGTTTGGGTTCTTTGGTAGGAGGGAAGAGGTTTAGGCCAAGTAAGGCAGGGATTTAGACCCAAATAGTAAGTGAGCCAGCTATGGGCCAAAGTGACTTGGACCAAATAAATGAGGAGGTAAGGAACCAGGATGGAACAAAAGAGGTTTGGGTTCTTTGGTAGGAGGGAAGAGGTTTAGCCCAAGTAAGGCAGGGATTTAGACCCAAACAGTAAGTGAGCCAGCTATGGGCCAAAGTGACTTGGACCAAATAAATGAGGAGGTAAGGAACCAGGATGGAACAAAAGAGGTTTGGGTTCTTTGGTAGGAGGGAAGAGGTTTAGCCCAAGTAAGGCAGGGATTTAGACCCAAACAGTAAGTGAGCCAGCTATGGGCCAAAGTGACTTGGACCAAATAAATGAGGAGGTAAGGAACCAGGATGGACCAAAAGAGGTTTGGGTTCTTTGGTAGGAGGGAAGAGGTTTAGGCCAAGTAAGGCAGGGATTTAGACCCAAATAGTAAGTGAGCCAGCTATGGGCCAAAGTGACTTGGACCAAATAAATGAAGAGGTAAGGAACCAGGATGGAACAAAAGAGGTTTGGGTTCTTTGGTAGGAGGGAAGAGGTTTAGGCCAAGTAAGGCAGGGATTTAGACCCAAATAGTAAGTGAGCCAGTGGGCCAAAGTGACTTGGACCAAATAAATGAGGAGGTAAGGAACCAGAATGGACCAAAAGAGGTTTGAGTTCTTTGGTAGGAGGGAAGAGGTTTAGACCAAGTAAGGCAGGGATTTAGACCCAAATAGTAAGTGAGCCAGTGGGCCAAAGTGACGTGGACCAAATAAATGAGGAGGTAAGGAACCAGGATGGACCAAAAGAGGTTTGAGTTCTTTGGTAGGAGGGAAGAGGTTTAGGCCAAGTAAGGCAGGGATTTAGACCCAAATAGTAAGTGAGCCAGTGGGCCAAAGTGACGTGGACCAAATAAATGAGGAGGTAAGGAACCAGGATGGACCAAAAGAGGTTTGGGTTCTTTGGTAGGAGGGAAGAGGTTTAGGCCAAGTAAGACAGGGATTTAGACCCAAATAGTAAGTGAGCCAGTGGGCCAAAGTGACGTGGACCAAATAAATGAGGAGGTAAGGAACCAGAATGGAACAAAAGAGGTTTGGGTTCTTTGGTAGGAGGGAAGAGGTTTAGGCCAAGAAAGGCAGGGATTTAGACCCAAATAGTAAGTGAGCCAGTGGGCCAAAGTGACTTGGACCAAATAAATGAGGAGGTAAGGAACCAGGATGGAACAAAAGAGGTTTGGGTTCTTTGGTAGGAGGGAAGAGGTTTAGGCCAAGTAAGGCAGGGATTTAGACCCAAATAGTAAGTGGGCCAAAGTGACGTGGACCAAATAAATGAGGAGGTAAGGAACCAGGATGGAACAAAAGAGGTTTGGGTTCTTTGGTAGGAGGGAAGAGGTTTAGGCCAAGAAAGGCAGGGATTTAGACCCAAATAGTAAGTGAGCCAGTGGGCCAAAGTGACTTGGACCAAATAAATGAGGAGGTAAGGAACCAGAATGGAACAAAAGAGGTTTGAGTTCTTTGGTAGGAGGGAAGAGGTTTAGGCCAAGTATAAGGCAGGGATTTAGACCCAAATAGTAAGTGAGTCAGTGGGCCAAAGTGACTTGGACCAAATAAATGAGGAGGTAAGGAACCAGGATGGAACAAAAGAGGTTTGGGTTCTTTGGTAGGAGGGAAGAGGTTTAGGCCAAGTAAGGCAGGGATTTAGACCCAAATAGTAAGTGAGTCAGTGGGCCAAAGTGACTTGGACCAAATAAATGAGGAGGTAAGGAACCAGGATGGACCAAAAGAGGTTTGGGTTCTTTGGTAGGAGGGAAGAGGTTTAGCCCAAGTAAGGCAGGGATTTAGACCCAAACAGTAAGTGAGCCAGCTATGGGCCAAAGTGACTTGGACCAAATAAATGAGGAGGTAAGGAACCAGGATGGACCAAAAGAGGTTTGGGTTCTTTGGTAGGAGGGAAGAGGTTTAGGCCAAGTAAGGCAGGGATTTAGACCCAAATAGTAAGTGAGCCAGCTATGGGCCAAAGTGACTTGGACCAAATAAATGAGGAGGTAAGGAACCAGGATGGAACAAAAGAGGTTTGGGTTCTTTGGTAGGAGGGAAGAGGTTTAGGCCAAGTAAGGCAGGGATTTAGACCCAAATAGTAAGTGAGCCAGTGGGCCAAAGTGACTTGGACCAAATAAATGAGGAGGTAAGGAACCAGGATGGAACAAAAGAGGTTTGGGTTCTTTGGTAGGAGGGAAGAGGTTTAGGCCAAGTAAGGCAGGGATTTAGACCCAAATAGTAAGTGAGCCAGTGGGCCAAAGTGACGTGGACCAAATAAATGAGGTAAGGAACCAGGATGGAACAAAAGAGGTTTGGGTTCTTTGGTAGGAGGGAAGAGGTTTAGGCCAAGTATGGCAGGGATTTAGACCCAAATAGTAAGTGAGCCAGTGGGCCAAAGTGACGTGGATCAAATAAATGAGGAGGTAAGGAACCAGGATGGACCAAAAGAGGTTTGGGTTCTTTGGTAGGAGGGAAGAGGTTTAGGCCAAGTAAGGCAGGGATTTAGACCCAAATAGTAAGTGAGTCAGTGGGCCAAAGTGACTTGGACCAAATAAATGAGGAGGTAAGGAACCAGGATGGAACAAAAGAGGTTTGAGTTCTTTGGTAGGAGGGAAGAGGTTTAGGCCAAGTATGGCAGGGATTTAGACCCAAATAGTAAGTGAGCCAGTGGGCCAAAGTGACTTGGACCAAATAAATGAGGAGGTAAGGAACCAGGATGGACCAAAAGAGGTTTGGGTTCTTTGGTAGGAGGGAAGAGGTTTAGGCCAAGTATGGCAGGGATTTAGACCCAAATAGTAAGTGAGCCAGTGGGCCAAAGTGACTTGGACCAAATAAATGAAGAGGTAAGGAACCAGAATGGCCCAAAAGAGGTTTGAGTTCTTTGGTAGGAGGGAAGAGGTTTAGGCCAAGTAAGGCAGGGATTTAGACCCAAATAGTAAGTGAGCCAGTGGGCCAAAGTGACTTGGACCAAATAAATGAAGAGGTAAGGAACCAGGATGGAACAAAAGAGGTTTTGGTTCTTTGGTAGGAGGGAAGAGGTTTAGGCCAAGTAAGGCAGGGATTTAGACCCAAATAGTAAGTGAGTCAGTGGGCCAAAGTGACTTGGACCAAATAAATGAGGAGGTAAGGAACCAGGATGGAACAAAAGAGGTTTGGGTTCTTTGGTAGGAGGGAAGAGGTTTAGGCCAAGTAAGGCAGGGATTTAGACCCAAATAGTAAGTGAGTCAGTGGGCCAAAGTGACTTGGACCAAATAAATGAGGAGGTAAGGAACCAGGATGGACCAAAAGAGGTTTGGGTTCTTTGGTAGGAGGGAAGAGGTTTAGCCCAAGTAAGGCAGGGATTTAGACCCAAACAGTAAGTGAGCCAGCTATGGGCCAAAGTGACTTGGACCAAATAAATGAGGAGGTAAGGAACCAGGATGGACCAAAAGAGGTTTGGGTTCTTTGGTAGGAGGGAAGAGGTTTAGGCCAAGTAAGGCAGGGATTTAGACCCAAATAGTAAGTGAGCCAGCTATGGGCCAAAGTGACTTGGACCAAATAAATGAAGAGGTAAGGAACCAGGATGGAACAAAAGAGGTTTGAGTTCTTTGGTAGGAGGGAAGAGGTTTAGGCCAAGTAAGGCAGGGAGTTAGACCCAAATAGTAAGTGAGTCAGTGGGCCAAAGTGACTTGGACCAAATAAATGAGGAGGTAAGGAACCAGGATGGAACAAAAGAGGTTTGGGTTCTTTGGTAGGAGGGAAGAGGTTTAGGCCAAGTAAGGCAGGGATTTAGACCCAAATAGTAAGTGAGTCAGTGGGCCAAAGTGACTTGGACCAAATAAATGAGGAGGTAAGGAACCAGGATGGACCAAAAGAGGTTTGGGTTCTTTGGTAGGAGGGAAGAGGTTTAGCCCAAGTAAGGCAGGGATTTAGACCCAAACAGTAAGTGAGCCAGCTATGGGCCAAAGTGACTTGGACCAAATAAATGAGGAGGTAAGGAACCAGGATGGACCAAAAGAGGTTTGGGTTCTTTGGTAGGAGGGAAGAGGTTTAGGCCAAGTAAGGCAGGGATTTAGACCCAAATAGTAAGTGAGCCAGCTATGGGCCAAAGTGACTTGGACCAAATAAATGAGGAGGTAAGGAACCAGGATGGAACAAAAGAGGTTTGGGTTCTTTGGTAGGAGGGAAGAGGTTTAGCCCAAGTAAGGCAGGGATTTAGACCCAAACAGTAAGTGAGCCAGCTATGGGCCAAAGTGACTTGGACCAAATAAATGAGGAGGTAAGGAACCAGGATGGAACAAAAGAGGTTTGGGTTCTTTGGTAGGAGGGAAGAGGTTTAGCCCAAGTAAGGCAGGGATTTAGACCCAAACAGTAAGTGAGCCAGCTATGGGCCAAAGTGACTTGGACCAAATAAATGAGGAGGTAAGGAACCAGGATGGACCAAAAGAGGTTTGGGTTCTTTGGTAGGAGGGAAGAGGTTTAGGCCAAGTAAGGCAGGGATTTAGACCCAAATAGTAAGTGAGCCAGCTATGGGCCAAAGTGACTTGGACCAAATAAATGAAGAGGTAAGGAACCAGGATGGAACAAAAGAGGTTTGGGTTCTTTGGTAGGAGGGAAGAGGTTTAGGCCAAGTAAGGCAGGGATTTAGACCCAAATAGTAAGTGAGCCAGTGGGCCAAAGTGACTTGGACCAAATAAATGAGGAGGTAAGGAACCAGAATGGACCAAAAGAGGTTTGAGTTCTTTGGTAGGAGGGAAGAGGTTTAGACCAAGTAAGGCAGGGATTTAGACCCAAATAGTAAGTGAGCCAGTGGGCCAAAGTGACGTGGACCAAATAAATGAGGAGGTAAGGAACCAGGATGGACCAAAAGAGGTTTGAGTTCTTTGGTAGGAGGGAAGAGGTTTAGGCCAAGTAAGGCAGGGATTTAGACCCAAATAGTAAGCGAGCCAGTGGGCCAAGGTGACGTTGGACCAAATAAATGAGGAGGTAAGGAACCAGGATGGACCAAAAGAGGTTTGGGTTCTTTGGTAGGAGGGAAGAGGTTTAGGCCAAGTAAGACAGGGATTTAGACCCAAATAGTAAGTGAGCCAGTGGGCCAAAGTGGCGTGGACCAAATAAATGAGGAGGTAAGGAACCAGAATGGAACAAAAGAGGTTTGGGTTCTTTGGTAGGAGGGAAGAGGTTTAGGCCAAGAAAGGCAGGGATTTAGACCCAAATAGTAAGTGAGCCAGTGGGCCAAAGTGACTTGGACCAAATAAATGAGGAGGTAAGGAACCAGGATGGAACAAAAGAGGTTTGGGTTCTTTGGTAGGAGGGAAGAGGTTTAGGCCAAGTAAGGCAGGGATTTAGACCCAAATAGTAAGTGGGCCAAAGTGACGTGGACCAAATAAATGAGGAGGTAAGGAACCAGGATGGAACAAAAGAGGTTTGGGTTCTTTGGTAGGAGGGAAGAGGTTTAGGCCAAGAAAGGCAGGGATTTAGACCCAAATAGTAAGTGAGCCAGTGGGCCAAAGTGACTTGGACCAAATAAATGAGGAGGTAAGGAACCAGAATGGAACAAAAGAGGTTTGAGTTCTTTGGTAGGAGGGAAGAGGTTTAGGCCAAGTATAAGGCAGGGATTTAGACCCAAATAGTAAGTGAGTCAGTGGGCCAAAGTGACTTGGACCAAATAAATGAGGAGGTAAGGAACCAGGATGGAACAAAAGAGGTTTGGGTTCTTTGGTAGGAGGGAAGAGGTTTAGGCCAAGTAAGGCAGGGATTTAGACCCAAATAGTAGTAGATCAGTGGGCCAAAGTGACTTGGACCAAATAAATGAGGAGGTAAGGAACCAGGATGGACCAAAAGAGGTTTGGGTTCTTTGGTAGGAGGGAAGAGGTTTAGCCCAAGTAAGGCAGGGATTTAGACCCAAACAGTAAGTGAGCCAGCTATGGGCCAAAGTGACTTGGACCAAATAAATGAGGAGGTAAGGAACCAGGATGGACCAAAAGAGGTTTGGGTTCTTTGGTAGGAGGGAAGAGGTTTAGGCCAAGTAAGGCAGGGATTTAGACCCAAATAGTAAGTGAGCCAGCTATGGGCCAAAGTGACTTGGACCAAATAAATGAGGAGGTAAGGAACCAGGATGGAACAAAAGAGGTTTGGGTTCTTTGGTAGGAGGGAAGAGGTTTAGCCCAAGTAAGGCAGGGATTTAGACCCAAACAGTAAGTGAGCCAGCTATGGGCCAAAGTGACTTGGACCAAATAAATGAGGAGGTAAGGAACCAGGATGGAACAAAAGAGGTTTGGGTTCTTTGGTAGGAGGGAAGAGGTTTAGCCCAAGTAAGGCAGGGATTTAGACCCAAACAGTAAGTGAGCCAGCTATGGGCCAAAGTGACTTGGACCAAATAAATGAGGAGGTAAGGAACCAGGATGGACCAAAAGAGGTTTGGGTTCTTTGGTAGGAGGGAAGAGGTTTAGGCCAAGTAAGGCAGGGATTTAGACCCAAATAGTAAGTGAGCCAGCTATGGGCCAAAGTGACTTGGACCAAATAAATGAAGAGGTAAGGAACCAGGATGGAACAAAAGAGGTTTGGGTTCTTTGGTAGGAGGGAAGAGGTTTAGGCCAAGTAAGGCAGGGATTTAGACCCAAATAGTAAGTGAGCCAGTGGGCCAAAGTGACTTGGACCAAATAAATGAGGAGGTAAGGAACCAGAATGGACCAAAAGAGGTTTGAGTTCTTTGGTAGGAGGGAAGAGGTTTAGACCAAGTAAGGCAGGGATTTAGACCCAAATAGTAAGTGAGCCAGTGGGCCAAAGTGACGTGGACCAAATAAATGAGGAGGTAAGGAACCAGGATGGACCAAAAGAGGTTTGAGTTCTTTGGTAGGAGGGAAGAGGTTTAGGCCAAGTAAGGCAGGGATTTAGACCCAAATAGTAAGTGAGCCAGTGGGCCAAAGTGACGTGGACCAAATAAATGAGGAGGTAAGGAACCAGGATGGACCAAAAGAGGTTTGGGTTCTTTGGTAGGAGGGAAGAGGTTTAGGCCAAGTAAGACAGGGATTTAGACCCAAATAGTAAGTGAGCCAGTGGGCCAAAGTGACGTGGACCAAATAAATGAGGAGGTAAGGAACCAGAATGGAACAAAAGAGGTTTGGGTTCTTTGGTAGGAGGGAAGAGGTTTAGGCCAAGAAAGGCAGGGATTTAGACCCAAATAGTAAGTGAGCCAGTGGGCCAAAGTGACTTGGACCAAATAAATGAGGAGGTAAGGAACCAGGATGGAACAAAAGAGGTTTGGGTTCTTTGGTAGGAGGGAAGAGGTTTAGGCCAAGTAAGGCAGGGATTTAGACCCAAATAGTAAGTGGGCCAAAGTGACGTGGACCAAATAAATGAGGAGGTAAGGAACCAGGATGGAACAAAAGAGGTTTGGGTTCTTTGGTAGGAGGGAAGAGGTTTAGGCCAAGAAAGGCAGGGATTTAGACCCAAATAGTAAGTGAGCCAGTGGGCCAAAGTGACTTGGACCAAATAAATGAGGAGGTAAGGAACCAGAATGGAACAAAAGAGGTTTGAGTTCTTTGGTAGGAGGGAAGAGGTTTAGGCCAAGTATAAGGCAGGGATTTAGACCCAAATAGTAAGTGAGTCAGTGGGCCAAAGTGACTTGGACCAAATAAATGAGGAGGTAAGGAACCAGGATGGAACAAAAGAGGTTTGGGTTCTTTGGTAGGAGGGAAGAGGTTTAGGCCAAGTAAGGCAGGGATTTAGACCCAAATAGTAAGTGAGTCAGTGGGCCAAAGTGACTTGGACCAAATAAATGAGGAGGTAAGGAACCAGGATGGACCAAAAGAGGTTTGGGTTCTTTGGTAGGAGGGAAGAGGTTTAGCCCAAGTAAGGCAGGGATTTAGACCCAAACAGTAAGTGAGCCAGCTATGGGCCAAAGTGACTTGGACCAAATAAATGAGGAGGTAAGGAACCAGGATGGACCAAAAGAGGTTTGGGTTCTTTGGTAGGAGGGAAGAGGTTTAGGCCAAGTAAGGCAGGGATTTAGACCCAAATAGTAAGTGAGCCAGCTATGGGCCAAAGTGACTTGGACCAAATAAATGAGGAGGTAAGGAACCAGGATGGAACAAAAGAGGTTTGGGTTCTTTGGTAGGAGGGAAGAGGTTTAGCCCAAGTAAGGCAGGGATTTAGACCCAAACAGTAAGTGAGCCAGCTATGGGCCAAAGTGACTTGGACCAAATAAATGAGGAGGTAAGGAACCAGGATGGAACAAAAGAGGTTTGGGTTCTTTGGTAGGAGGGAAGAGGTTTAGCCCAAGTAAGGCAGGGATTTAGACCCAAACAGTAAGTGAGCCAGCTATGGGCCAAAGTGACTTGGACCAAATAAATGAGGAGGTAAGGAACCAGGATGGACCAAAAGAGGTTTGGGTTCTTTGGTAGGAGGGAAGAGGTTTAGGCCAAGTAAGGCAGGGATTTAGACCCAAATAGTAAGTGAGCCAGCTATGGGCCAAAGTGACTTGGACCAAATAAATGAAGAGGTAAGGAACCAGGATGGAACAAAAGAGGTTTGGGTTCTTTGGTAGGAGGGAAGAGGTTTAGGCCAAGTAAGGCAGGGATTTAGACCCAAATAGTAAGTGAGCCAGTGGGCCAAAGTGACTTGGACCAAATAAATGAGGAGGTAAGGAACCAGAATGGACCAAAAGAGGTTTGAGTTCTTTGGTAGGAGGGAAGAGGTTTAGACCAAGTAAGGCAGGGATTTAGACCCAAATAGTAAGTGAGCCAGTGGGCCAAAGTGACGTGGACCAAATAAATGAGGAGGTAAGGAACCAGGATGGACCAAAAGAGGTTTGAGTTCTTTGGTAGGAGGGAAGAGGTTTAGGCCAAGTAAGGCAGGGATTTAGACCCAAATAGTAAGTGAGCCAGTGGGCCAAAGTGACGTGGACCAAATAAATGAGGAGGTAAGGAACCAGGATGGACCAAAAGAGGTTTGGGTTCTTTGGTAGGAGGGAAGAGGTTTAGGCCAAGTAAGACAGGGATTTAGACCCAAATAGTAAGTGAGCCAGTGGGCCAAAGTGACGTGGACCAAATAAATGAGGAGGTAAGGAACCAGAATGGAACAAAAGAGGTTTGGGTTCTTTGGTAGGAGGGAAGAGGTTTAGGCCAAGAAAGGCAGGGATTTAGACCCAAATAGTAAGTGAGCCAGTGGGCCAAAGTGACTTGGACCAAATAAATGAGGAGGTAAGGAACCAGGATGGAACAAAAGAGGTTTGGGTTCTTTGGTAGGAGGGAAGAGGTTTAGGCCAAGTAAGGCAGGGATTTAGACCCAAATAGTAAGTGGGCCAAAGTGACGTGGACCAAATAAATGAGGAGGTAAGGAACCAGGATGGAACAAAAGAGGTTTGGGTTCTTTGGTAGGAGGGAAGAGGTTTAGGCCAAGAAAGGCAGGGATTTAGACCCAAATAGTAAGTGAGCCAGTGGGCCAAAGTGACTTGGACCAAATAAATGAGGAGGTAAGGAACCAGAATGGAACAAAAGAGGTTTGAGTTCTTTGGTAGGAGGGAAGAGGTTTAGGCCAAGTATAAGGCAGGGATTTAGACCCAAATAGTAAGTGAGTGAGGCGGCGAAAGTCACGTGGACCAAATAAATGAGGAGGTAAGGAACCAGGATGGACCAAAAGAGGTTTGGGTTCTTTGGTAGGAGGGAAGAGGTTTAGGCCAAGTAAGGCAGGGATTTAGACCCAAATAGTAAGTGAGCCAGTGGGCCAAAGTGACTTGGACCAAATAAATGAGGAGGTAAGGAACCAGAATGGACCAAAAGAGGTTTGAGTTCTTTGGTAGGAGGGAAGAGGTTTAGGCCAAGTAAGACAGGGATTTAGACCCAAATAGTAAGTGAGCCAGTGGGCCAAAGTGACTTGGACCAAATAAATGAGGAGGTAAGGAACCAGAATGGACCAAAAGAGGTTTGAGTTCTTTGGTAGGAGGGAAGAGGTTTAGGCCAAGTAAGACAGGGATTTAGACCCAAATAGTAAGTGAGCCAGTGGGCCAAAGTGACTTGGACCAAATAAATGAGGAGGTAAGGAACCAGAATGGACCAAAAGAGGTTTGAGTTCTTTGGTAGGAGGGAAGAGGTTTAGGCCAAGTAAGACAGGGATTTAGACCCAAATAGTAAGTGAGCCAGTGGGCCAAAGTGACTTGGACCAAATAAATGAGGAGGTAAGGAACCAGAATGGACCAAAAGAGGTTTGAGTTCTTTGGTAGGAGGGAAGAGGTTTAGGCCAAGTAAGACAGGGATTTAGACCCAAATAGTAAGTGAGCCAGTGGGCCAAAGTGACTTGGACCAAATAAATGAGGAGGTAAGGAGCCAGAATGGACCAAAAGAGGTTTGGGTTCTTTGGTAGGAGGGAAGAGGTTTAGGCCAAGTAAGACAGGGATTTAGACCCAAATAGTAAGTGAGCCAGTGGGCCAAAGTGACTTGGACCAAATAAATGAGGAGGTAAGGAACCAGAATGGACCAAAAGAGGTTTGAGTTCTTTGGTAGGAGGGAAGAGGTTTAGGCCAAGTAAGGCAGGGATTTAGACCCAAATAGTAAGTGAGCCAGTGGGCCAAAGTGACTTGGACCAAATAAATGAGGAGGTAAGGAACCAGAATGGACCAAAAGAGGTTTGAGTTCTTTGGTAGGAGGGAAGAGGTTTAGGCCAAGTATAAGGCAGGGATTTAGACCCAAATAGTAAGTGAGCCAGTGGGCCAAAGTGACTTGGACCAAATAAATGAGGAGGTAAGGAACCAGAATGGACCAAAAGAGGTTTGAGTTCTTTGGTAGGAGGGAAGAGGTTTAGGCCAAGTAAGGCAGGGATTTAGACCCAAATAGTAAGTGAGCCAGTGGGCCAAAGTGACGTGGACCAAATAAATGAGGAGGTAAGAAACCAGGATGGACCAAAAGAGGTTTGGGTTCTTTGGTAGGAGGGAAGAGGTTTAGGCCAAGTAAGGCAGGGATTTAGACCCAAATAGTAAGTGAGCCAGTGGGCCAAAGTGACGTGGACCAAATAAATGAGGAGGTAAGAAACCAGGATGGAACAAAAGAGGTTTGGGTTCTTTGGTAGGAGGGAAGAGGTTTAGGCCAAGTAATGCAGGGATTTAGACCCAAATAGTAAGTGAGCCAGTGGGCCAAAGTGACGTGGACCAAATAAATGAGGAGGTAAGGAACCAGGATGGAACAAACGAGGTTTGAGTTCTTTGGTAGGAGGGAAGAGGTTTAGGCCAAGTAAGGCAGGGATTTAGACCCAAATAGTAAGTGAGTCAGTGGGCCAAAGTGACTTGGACCAAATAAATGAGGAGGTAAGAAACCAGGATGGACCAAAAGAGGTTTGAGTTCTTTGGTAGGAGGGAAGAGGTTTAGGCCAAGTAAGGCAGGGATTTAGACCCAAATAGTAAGTGAGCCAGTGGGCCAAAGTGACTTGGACCAAATAAATGAGGAGGTAAGGAACCAGAATGGAACAAAAGAGGTTTGAGTTCTTTGGTAGGAGGGAAGAGGTTTAGGCCAAGTAAGGCAGGGATTTAGACCCAAATAGTAAGTGAGCCAGTGGGCCAAAGTGACTTGGACCAAATAAATGAGGAGGTAAGGAACCAGAATGGACCAAAAGAGGTTTGAGTTCTTTGGTAGGAGGGAAGAGGTTTAGGCCAAGTAAGGCAGGGATTTAGACCCAAATAGTAAGTGAGCCAGTGGGCCAAAGTGGCGTGGACCAAATAAATGAGGAGGTAAGAAACCAGGATGGACCAAAAGAGGTTTGGGTTCTTTGGTAGGAGGGAAGAGGTTTAGGCCAAGTAAGGCAGGGATTTAGACCCAAATAGTAAGTGAGCCAGTGGGCCAAAGTGACGTGGACCAAATAAATGAGGAGGTAAGAAACCAGGATGGACCAAAAGAGGTTTGAGTTCTTTGGTAGGAGGGAAGAGGTTTAGGCCAAGTAAGGCAGGGATTTAGACCCAAATAGTAAGTGAGCCAGTGGGCCAAAGTGACGTGGACCAAATAAATGAGGAGGTAAGAAACCAGGATGGAACAAAAGAGGTTTGGGTTCTTTGGTAGGAGGGAAGAGGTTTAGGCCAAGTAATGCAGGGATTTAGACCCAAATAGTAAGTGAGCCAGTGGGCCAAAGTGACGTGGACCAAATAAATGAGGAGGTAAGGAACCAGGATGGAACAAAAGAGGTTTGAGTTCTTTGGTAGGAGGGAAGAGGTTTAGGCCAAGTAAGGCAGGGATTTAGACCCAAATAGTAAGTGAGCCAGTGGGCCAAAGTGACTTGGATCAAATAAATGAGGAGGTAAGGAACCAGGATGGAACAAACGAGGTTTGGGTTCTTTGGTAGGAGGGAAGAGGTTTAGGCCAAGTAAGGCAGGGATTTAGACCCAAATAGTAAGTGAGCCAGTGGGCCAAAGTGACTTGGACCAAATAAATGAGGAGGTAAGGAACCAGGATGGAACAAAAGAGGTTTGGGTTCTTTGGTAGGAGGGAAGAGGTTTAGGCCAAGTATAAGGCAGGGATTTAGACCCAAATAGTAAGTGAGCCAGTGGGCCAAAGTGACTTGGACCAAATAAATGAGGAGGTAAGGAACCAGGATGGAACAAAAGAGGTTTGGGTTCTTTGGTAGGAGGGAAGAGGTTTAGGCCAAGTATAAGGCAGGGATTTAGACCCAAATAGTAAGTGAGCCAGTGGGCCAAAGTGACTTGGATCAAATAAATGAGGAGGTAAGGAACCAGGATGGACCAAAAGAGGTTTGAGTTCTTTGGTAGGAGGGAAGAGGTTTAGGCCAAGTAAGGCAGGGATTTAGACCCAAATAGTAAGTGAGCCAGTGGGCCAAAGTGACTTGGACCAAATAAATGAGGAGGTAAGGAACCAGAATGGAACAAAAGAGGTTTGGGTTCTTTGGTAGGAGGGAAGAGGTTTAGGCCAAGTAAGGCAGGGATTTAGACCCAAATAGTAAGTGAGCCAGTGGGCCAAAGTGACTTGGACCAAATAAATGAGGAGGTAAGGAACCAGAATGGAACAAAAGAGGTTTGAGTTCTTTGGTAGGAGGGAAGAGGTTTAGGCCAAGTAAGGCAGGGATTTAGACCCAAATAGTAAGTGAGCCAGTGGGCCAAAGTCACGTCGAACCAATTAAATGAGGAGGTAAGAAACCAGGATGGACCAAAAGAGGTTTGGGTTCTTTGGTAGGAGGGAAGAGGTTTAGGCCAAGTAAGGCAGGGATTTAGACCCAAATAGTAAGTGAGCCAGTGGGCCAAAGTGACGTGGACCAAATAAACGAGGAGGTAAGAAACCAGGATGGACCAAAAGAGGTTTGAGTTCTTTGGTAGGAGGGAAGAGGTTTAGGCCAAGTAAGGCAGGGATTTAGACCCAAATAGTAAGTGAGCCAGTGGGCCAAAGTGGCGTGGACCAAATAAATGAGGAGGTAAGAAACCAGGATGGAACAAAAGAGGTTTGGGTTCTTTGGTAGGAGGGAAGAGGTTTAGGCCAAGTAATGCAGGGATTTAGACCCAAATAGTAAGTGAGCCAGTGGGCCAAAGTGACGTGGACCAAATAAATGAGGAGGTAAGGAACCAGGATGGAACAAACGAGGTTTGAGTTCTTTGGTAGGAGGGAAGAGGTTTAGGCCAAGTAAGGCAGGGATTTAGACCCAAATAGTAAGTGAGCCAGTGGGCCAAAGTGACTTGGATCAAATAAATGAGGAGGTAAGGAACCAGGATGGAACAAAAGAGGTTTGGGTTCTTTGGTAGGAGGGAAGAGGTTTAGGCCAAGTAAGGCAGGGATTTAGACCCAAATAGTAAGTGAGCCAGTGGGCCAAAGTGACTTGGACCAAATAAATGAGGAGGTAAGGAACCAGGATGGAACAAAAGAGGTTTGGGTTCTTTGGTAGGAGGGAAGAGGTTTAGGCCAAGTATAAGGCAGGGATTTAGACCCAAATAGTAAGTGAGCCAGTGGGCCAAAGTGACTTGGACCAAATAAATGAGGAGGTAAGGAACCAGGATGGAACAAAAGAGGTTTGGGTTCTTTGGTAGGAGGGAAGAGGTTTAGGCCAAGTATAAGGCAGGGATTTAGACCCAAATAGTAAGTGAGCCAGTGGGCCAAAGTGACTTGGATCAAATAAATGAGGAGGTAAGGAACCAGGATGGACCAAAAGAGGTTTGAGTTCTTTGGTAGGAGGGAAGAGGTTTAGGCCAAGTAAGGCAGAGATTTAGACCCAAATAGTAAGTGAGCCAGTGGGCCAAAGTGACTTGGACCAAATAAATGAGGAGGTAAGGAACCAGAATGGAACAAAAGAGGTTTGGGTTCTTTGGTAGGAGGGAAGAGGTTTAGGCCAAGTAAGGCAGGGATTTAGACCCAAATAGTAAGTGAGCCAGTGGGCCAAAGTGACGTGGACCAAATAAATGAGGAGGTAAGGAACCAGGATGGAACAAAAGAGGTTTGGGTTCTTTGGTAGGAGGGAAGAGGTTTAGGCCAAGTAAGGCAGGGATTTAGACCCAAATAGTAAGTGAGCCAGTGGGCCAAAGTGACTTGGACCAAATAAATGAAGAGGTAAGGAACCAGAATGGACCAAAAGAGGTTTGGGTTCTTTGGTAGGAGGGAAGAGGTTTAGGCCAAGTAAGGCAGGGATTTAGACCCAAATAGTAAGTGAGCCAGTGGGCCAAAGTGACGTGGACCAAATAAATGAGGAGGTAAGGAACCAGGATGGAACAAAAGAGGTTTGGGTTCTTTGGTAGGAGGGAAGAGGTTTAGGCCAAGTAAGGCAGGGATTTAGACCCAAATAGTAAGTGAGCCAGCTATGGGCCAAAGTGACTTGGACCAAATAAATGAGGAGGTAAGAAACCAGAATGGACCAAAAGAGGTTTGGGTTCTTTGGTAGGAGGGAAGAGGTTTAGGCCAAGTAAGGCAGGGATTTAGACCCAAATAGTAAGTGAGCCAGTGGGCCAAAGTGACTTGGACCAAATAAATGAGGAGGTAAGGAACCAGGATGGAACAAAAGAGGTTTGAGTTCTTTGGTAGGAGGGAAGAGGTTTAGGCCAAGTAAGGCAGGGATTTAGACCCAAATAGTAAGTGAGCCAGTGGGCCAAAGTGACTTGGACCAAATAAATGAGGAGGTAAGGAACCAGGATGGAACAAAAGAGGTTTGGGTTCTTTGGTAGGAGGGAAGAGGTTTAGGCCAAGTAAGGCAGGGATTTAGACCCAAATAGTAAGTGAGCCAGTGGGCCAAAGTGACTTGGACCAAATAAATGAGGAGGTAAGGAACCAGGATGGAACAAAAGAGGTACGTTTGAGTTCTTTGGTGTTAGGGAAAGGATTTAAGGTAGGTAATCAATGAGCCTATTTTGTGCCAAAGTAAGGGCACCATGTCGAATTTGGTCCTATAAATCAGTGCCCGCTTAAAGGTACTGTTGACACAGGGGTGTGATTCTACAGGATTCTTCCAGATTTCGGAATTTTTTATGACCAAAATTTATGTATTGATTATTATTCTATTTTCAAGATATTTCACAAGCTTTGAATCACACCCCTGTAATTCTGTCATATCCTTGTGATGTATTAAATTGTATCAAGCATAATAATTTAACATTTTCATAGTGTTATCATTTTTCATTTAAATGAAAACGAAAGCACTGTGCAAATGTTCACTCCATATTTTTGCAGATAAAAGCTGTCAACGCTGAAGTTAACGGTCTGATTGAGAAGCGTATGATGCGCAACGATCCCGTAGACGACAAATTTGCATTGTTCCGTCAGCAAGCTTCCATCATTGCGCGTAAGAAAGAAGCCGCGGCAGAAACACTGAGTGATGCCAAGGATGATGTGCAGCAACATCAACAAGAACTGGATGAGAAGAGGGAGGCGGCTAAAGGGTTTCAGGGAGGAGAGGTGCTCAAAGGGGATGAGGTACGGACATATTATTTTTAACCCCATGAGAACTACCTGCCGATTGGCCAAAAAGTTTTCATTATCAATTGGACCAATCAGCAACATTGTTAGAATAATTTCGCCACACAAAAAAATTGGGGTGAATTATTTGCAAAGCTCTATTCTGATTGGTGATTAAAGTAAAGATATCATGTAATTGACCAATCAGAGGCAATGTTAGATCGGCAGGTAGTGCTCAGGGGGTTAAACAAGGCTCTTTGTAATTCAAACTCATGCATAAATTCATTGGGCTATTCCAGTTGAAATCCATATACCTCAAGACATGACCTTAATTCCCTACTCAGAGAGTGAGAATTTCAAATGGAGTTGCCTGAATGTGTGACTCCATTTGAAATCTACACCCCCTGTGTGGGAGATAAAGGTCATGTCTTACAGGGAGTGTATGGATGTCAACAAGAATAGCCCATTACAGAGGTACAGTGGCCTAATGGTTAGGGTGTTTGACTCGGGAACACATGGTTGTGGGTTTGTACCCCGTCAGGGCCAACGTGTTGTGTCCTTGGGAAAGACACTTTATCTCGCTTATCACACTCCACCCAGGTGTTAAATGGGCAGCTGTTGGGGGTAGTCATACTGATGCAGTTATTGTTGGTAGCCAGATGGGTGTGAAATATCCTAGTGCGGTGGAATAAATAGAAAGCACTTTCAGAAGTGTTCTAAAGGGACAATATGCGACCATCCACAACAAACCCAGTGTAAAGTCGCCGGAGTTTATTAAGCGATATTGACCAATAAACCTTACAGAAAACAAAGGAATTTCAAGAGCAAAATTGACTTTTGAGCACCTATTTTCCAAACAAGTAGAACAAGTGATATATCATTTTAAAGCTTGTTTTATGAAGATTTTCACTGTTTAAATAATCTCAGAAACTCAAAATTGCTACTTTGCACTGGGTTCGTCATGGATGGTCACATATGTGTGTGTGTCCGATGGAGAAGAGCAGTGATGTTGTTATTAGGCCTAAAATAAAATATTGATTGCTTGTCCTCCAGTTGGATTTTTGGGGTGGGTCAGTAGGTCGGATTTTTTTTTAATGACACACTACCGTATAGGCCTAGGCAATGGGCATTGGTCACGAGGAAGATAAATCAATACTTCCAACCGTCAATATGCATGACACCATAGAAATAGATTCAATTAGGGTAACTAAATACTTACAGGCATAAGGCGCAAAGTTTATTGGAAACATGGATGCAAGAATGGACAGTTATAATAAATTATGAAATATTATATGAGTTTACGGTAATGATTTTCTTCTTTAAAACAAAATGTTGTTGGCCAAATTTAGCTTTGAAATGAAATTTACACAGAAAAAGTAATAAAAAAAACATCAAAATTATAGACTAAAATCTAAAAAAAAAACAATTTTGGAAAGAAAAGGGCCGACCCTGATTTTGACCAATTTTGGGTCGGTCGGTGGAGGGCAAGCAAACATGTTTTTTTGGCCTTATTTATAGGCCTTCAGTTTTCTGAGATAAATATTCAAGCGCTTATAGAATTTCAAATGCATTTCACATGAAATCATTATTTCTGTTTTCAATGAAATTGGCAATTATGTTCATTATGTGATTCAATTGTAACAAATTAGGCTAAAACAATTCCTGACTCAAACTATCTTGAACTGGTCTTGGTTTAGATTTAAGAGTCTTTCACTCTTTTTTATTATTCAAAATGTTTGCAGTTTAAACGCTACGTCAACAAGCTACGTGGTAAAAGTACTGTGTACAAGAAGAAGCGTCAGGAGTTGGCCGAGTTGAGAGCCGAATATGGAGTGTTGTCAAGGACAGATGAAATCTTGAAGCAAAGAAATGATCAAATCAGGCAACATCTGGTAAGTAGCAAAAAGACTGAAGTCCAGATGATAAACTGTTATAACCACATGGTACTAGCCAATTTGATTGGCTACAAAGATAGCTATAGGGTCCATAACTTATAAATTCCCCGCTAAATTCTTTTTGAAATAAATCGAAAAATATTTAACGAAATGCAAACCTGTAAAAAGAAATGGGTAGCCTTATTTGTGGACCAAATGTCAGCATCACACGTCATTGCGTTCAGTCACAATGGTTCATTATGTTAAAAAAAAGAGACCGTTTTAAACAGTGTTAAAAGTTGCATCTGAGTCCATAGGACTCAATTCTCAAACAATACAGTAGGCCAGGGATATTCATGTGTTTGTAAAAGAAAACTTAATCTTTGGTATTCTTCTTCTTCTTTTTCAAAAGCAAAGCAGGTGTTTAATTCTTTTTTTAATGATAAATGGCTGAGATAGAAGGGGTATGTTAAAAATGAGGTTGACCACCTTATCAATGAAAACATAACACTGAAAGAGCTAACCCGAACAATCCAACATGTATGGAACAACAACATGGACCAGCAACGGGTCCGGAATTTAATAAACTGCATGCGGCGACGTTGCAATGCACTTGTCAACAGTGCAAGAGGACACATCCCCTACTAAACATCTAGACTTTAAGTTTTATTTCCATTACAAACACAGGCCTAACATACTGTATTGTTTGACAATTAACTTCTATGGACTCAGGTGCAACTTATAAGACTCCCTCTCTTTTTACATAATGAACCATTGTGACCAAACGCAATGATGTGTGACACTACAAATTGGCCCAGATTTGTAAAACAAATAAGGTTACTCATAACTTTTTACAATTTTGCATTTTGTTAGATAATTTTCGATTTATTTCAAAAAGCATTAGGGGGAACTTATAAGTTGTGCACCCTATATATCATGATTGGAGCCAATCAGAGATATGGTAAGAACTGTAAGTAGGATTGAAGGAGATTAAGCTTAAAATTGCCAAGAGATCTGAAAGCTCGATTTTGATTGGTTACTCAGATGATTATATCATGTAATTAACCAATCTGGGGCACTGTAAAAAGGCATGCTTTGACACCTGAATCTGTAGATAGGGACCCGGCTCAGCAGATTTGACACACTGCAAATATCTGACGGTAGCAGATATGAACTGCAGATTCATTTACGTGCCACCCTTTAGTTAGAGAATCAGCCGGTATCCACTACGATAAAAATATTGGCCACCCCATCCATTATGACACGATATTGGATAGGCAAAAGACAAAATCCTATCTTTTATTCTCATTCTTATTCAGTTTTAATGTAATTTTTGCGAGAAAAACTGCCTTTTTTCAGAAAAAAATAAAGTTACTTTTGTGAGGACATCCCTGTTGTTTTAAATGAACGAAACCATCACGAACATCTAAGCCGCCGAATCGCGTTCTTAGTTCTCGCACATGTATTACGCGAACGCATTATCGCGCGATCATTGAGGAGCAACAGGCGTGCCGCCGTTGCGTGGTGGCGCGCGCCCTGACTAATATCACTATCAACTATTGTGAGATATTATGCACCAGAAAACCAATCAAATTATGTGAAATCTTTACAAGACGCACCCATTGAATAAGAATGTATGATAAGGTCACACATTATCAATTTTTCTTGTTTTGTTTAAAATTACACACATTCTTTGTATTCATTTTGTTATTTACCATAAATAATAAAACTGCCAAGATTCATTAGCGTAGTGAATTTTATTGAAATATTTTAACACGCTGTGACCAATAATCTACCACAAACAATTCCTGTTCATCTGCAGACAAAGCAATACCATATGGACTGTTTCCCATCGTAGTGATGCAGTCTAGATACTTGTATTCTCCACCTGCATACACGTATCTGTAAACCACTATAGGAGAACCAAGGTTACCAACAAATAGTTCCCCTTTTTTGCTACAGCAGACATACCAAGGCTTCCATGAGTAAATATCAGGAGGGGGCTGAATGATGCTAGCATTGTGACCTGATTGATCCATTACTTGCAGGGTGTAATTATCAAATGATATGATAAGGTTATCATCGGGTGTACAGGTTAGCCTGCGTGGAGATGATGTTGTTTCAAACTTGGATATCAGAGTGCCATCAGGCTGATGAATGGATACAATCTTGTCTCCATCACAGCCTAATCCTACAATAATTCTACCTGTTGAATCAACAGCAACTGTTTTAGGGTTTAATGGATGATTATTGATGTCATATGTAGGAATACTACTGACTAGGACGCCTTCACTGTCATATATGTGGAATTCTTTCTTGCCAAGTTCACCAGGTACGATGTATTGGTTGCTGGGAGTAATGGCAATGTCAGAGATATCAGAAGGAGAGCCTTTGATGACATGTTTGAAATCCCCATTCCTAGACAACACTGTCACCGGTGCAGAACGACTGGTCAAAACAATATCCCCATTAGGATGAATGGCAATACCCCTTGGAAACTTGACTTGTGGTGTAGTTTTCATTTTTCTACATTTTTTCCACTTTTTACCAGCACTATGCTGATGGGTACTAGGTTTGGTACTGGACAATAAATGGGACCTTGAAAATAAGCTGAAACTTGGACGTTGAGAAGATTCAGGTTTACCAGTGGTCTCTAAATGATCTTGTCTTGATTCTGTTCCTGCGTTTACTTTAGTTGCTGCTGCTGATGATGTTGATGATGGCAAAGGTTTTGCTGTTGCCGGCGATAAGGATGTTGCTGATGGTGGGCAGTGTTTCTCTCTTGCTGATCGTAAGGGTTTTACTGCTGGTTTTGTCAATAAGGTGTTAGGTTGATGGCACACTTGGGTAGAAACAATGGTGATATGTAGTTTAGCACATAGCAACTGCAAATCTTGCAAAGTCAGTTCAGATGGCTCTAGTTTGATCTGACCAAGGTTGCTATCTACTGTGGTAGGTTGCAATTTAGCAAGTTGTTGTAGTGATGATGACAATGATGGGTAGAGGGAGATGATATCAGAATCAGAACCAGACTCGATCACATTGCTTGCTAGTTCAGTTGAACTTCTTGAACTGGCTAGATCAACCTGGAGCTTTTCTTCAATATGTCCAATTGCTCTTACGTTTTCCTCTCTCTTATTGTATGCATCTTGCTTGTAAGCTGTAACTAGATTGTCCACTTGCTGCATAAATTCATTCCTTGCTTCATCTATGGCATGTATCTTTACATCTGTATCGCGGTCAAGATTCTGCTTCACCTGCTGTATTTGTTGGATTGCAATTGTGTATTTTTCTTCTACATTTGTAACTCTTCTGGTGAGTTTTTCCAAGGAACTGCTCTGTTGCTTTGATGCTACCTTCATCTGGATGAATGAATGACCTCTATGAGTAAGATCAAGAGCACAGCAATCTGAGCAGACAGCACAGTCACAATTCTCACAGAAGTACTCATGTTCCTTGCCCCCATGATTTTCACAGTAGCTGGTGCTGGATTTCTTCTGTAGAATAAACAAAAAGAGAATTAGGGAGGACAGCCAAAATGGATGCTGAGCTCAGCCAAGCTTTGCTGCCTTCACTGATGGCTCAGCTTTGCTAGATGAATGAATGGCATGACTAGAGAACAGTATACCAGTATGCTGACATTTTTTT
This sequence comes from Amphiura filiformis, assembly GCF_039555335.1. Taxonomy (NCBI): domain Eukaryota; kingdom Metazoa; phylum Echinodermata; class Ophiuroidea; order Amphilepidida; family Amphiuridae; genus Amphiura; species Amphiura filiformis. The sequence continues at coordinate 11,797,912 of NC_092641.1, read as the reverse complement.
TAATAAAAAAAATCAACAGCCCTAACGCGAGCGCGAGTGAGTGGTCAGAGCAACACGCAGGCATCACATAAGCGACAGGCAAGTAAGCAGGCAGGGCGTATAAAAATAAAGCGTGTTAAACATGTTTAAGGAGAAAATGTGGAAAATATAAAAAATATATATAATATATTACTCTAGTCGTTTTCTTGCGTGTCGCTTATGTGTTGCTTATATACTTTGATACTTAACAGTCCTTGAAGTAAACTTTATAAATCCAATGATATGTACTTAATTTAAGTGTATGTAGCTGGGATTAAAAACCAACAATCAATTGAAAAAAGTTTGACCTTTCGTATTGAAAACAAAACACACAAAAAAAATTAAGTCTTTTGGGGAAAAAATGTATATCTTAAATCGTCAACATTGGTAAAATTTTTCAATTGATCATAAACTTTTCATCCCAGCTACATACACTTTCAATACATATCATTAGATTTATAAAGTTTCTTTTTTAGGAATGTTAAATACCAAAAATTTAAAAAATATCAAATTTTGATAATTAGTCATAAAATTTGTATTGTGTCTCGAATTTCAACAAAAAAATCTAAATTATTTGATATCAGAAGGACATTCCTCGTATTCAGAATGCAATTCAATATACCGTATTTAGTCAAATAACGGGCGTTACATTTTCCCAAGGGGGCGTTTATTCAAGGTCAATTTTAGAACGATAATTCCCGTTAAAATCTTTAGGTAAACTTAAAACTCACGCTAAAATTACGAACTATGAACTAGAAACACTGACTTCTGGTTCACTTCCGGGTTTCCAATCCAGATTTTCGCCAATTATTGACACTATTATCGACCATGTGGGCAACTTGGTAAGCTTACTACACAAGATAGCATGGAAATATCGGCATTTTTGAAACATCTTGGTTGAAAAAAGTGGTGGGGGCGTTTATTTGACGAGGGCGACTATTTGACGAAATTTACCATTTTGAGGTTGGAAAGTATTATTTTGTCTACATGTAGTATCAGGAAGAATTTGACATTCAGGCACATTTTTGGATTTCCCCCTTAAATTGTCTTCCTCCCCAAGAAAGGAATCCTGATGCCACTACTGACTTTGACCAAGTTTAATCATCAATATAAGCCTGAGACATAAGCTACATACATGAAAATTGTTTGCAAATTATAATGATAACAAATAACTAAAGACTTACTTAAGGTACACACATTGATGCCTTTTTATATAATGTTTAAAAATGGGACAAATGGCAAACCGGACCTCTTCCCATATTTAGGTCCTTTATCTTGTTTCTTCTTGGATCCCTTGCTCCTTGTTGTAGCGCTCCATTTTATACTTTGTATCGTACATTTCCATTAATAATAATCTGCCAATATTTGCATAGTGATTTTATTGAAATATTTTAATAATATTTGACCTACAATCAACAACAAACAATTCCTGTTCATCTGCAGACAATGCAATACCATATGGATGGTATTTTGTCGTAGTGATGCAGTCTAGATACTTGTATTCTCCACCTGTGTACCCATATCTATACACAGCTTCAGGAGAACCCCAGTTGCCAACAAACAGTTCCCCTTGTTTGCTGCAGCACATATACATAGGCCTCCATGATTGAATACCAGGAGGAGGCTGAATGATGCTAGCATTGTGGCCTGATTGATCCATTACTTGCAGGGTATTGTCTTCAAATGATATGATAAGCTTATCATCTGGCGTACAGTTTAGCTTGCGTGGAGGTGATATTGTTTCATACTTGGATATCAAAGTTCCATTGGGCTGATGAAGGGACACAGTCTTGTGACTGTTGAAACTTAATCCTACTATGATTCTACCTGTTGAATCTACAGCAACTGATCTAGGACTGGATGGCTGATTGTTGATATCATATGTGGGAGTAGTACAGACTAGGACACCTTGACTGTCATATATGTGGAATTCATTCTTGCCTTGCTCACCAGGTATTATATATCGGTTGCAGCTGGGAGTAATGGCAATGTTGTTGTTCTTAGAAGGGGAGTCTTTGATGACATATTTCAGATCACCATTTCTAGATAACACAGTCACAGGTGAAGAAATACTGGTCAAAACAATGTCCCCATTAGGATGAATGACAATACCCATTGGAAACTTTACTTGTGGGGTAGTTTTGAGCTTTCCGCATTCTTTCCACTGCTTAACAATGCTGGACTGGTTGCTTGGTTTGGTGCTAGATCGGAACCTTGAAAATAAGCTCAAACTTGGGCCTTCAGAAGCTTCAGGCCTACCAATGGATCCTAGATTATCTTGCCTTGATGCTGCTGAAGATGTCAAGTGTTTTGCTGTTTCTGAAATGGTGTTCGCTGCTGCTGGTTTTTCCAATAACCTCCTGGCTTGACTATTCACTAGTACTTGTTGGCTAGAATCAATGGTGATATGCAGTTTATCACATAGCAACTGTTCCAAAGAAGGCAAATCAACTGAAGTAAGTTGAGGCATCTCTAGTTTGATTTCACCAAGGTCACTATCTACTGGAGTGGGTTGTAATTCAGCAAGTTGTTGTAGTGATGATGACAATGATGGGTAGAGCGAGATGATGTTGGAATCAGAACCAGACTTGATCACATCACTTGTTAATTCACTTGAATTTCTTAAGGTGGCTAGATCAACCTGGAGCATTTCCTCAATCTGTTCAATTGCTCTCACATTTTCTTCTTTCTTACTGTATGCATCTTGCTTGTAAGCCCCAATTAGATTGTCTACTCGCTGCACAAATTCATTCCTTGCTTCATTTATGGCTTGTATCTTAGCATCTGTATCTTGGTCAAGATTCTCCTTTACCAGCTGGATTTTCTGGAGAATAGCAGCATATTTCCCTTCTACAGTTGTAACTCTAGTGGTGAGGTTTTCCAAGAAACCGCTCTGTCGCTTTGATGCTTCTTTGAGCTGGATGAATGAATGTCCTCTATGTATAGGATCAAGGATGCAGCAATCTGAACAGACAGCACAGCCACAATTCTCACAGAAGTACTCATATTCCTTGCCCTTGTGATTTTCACAGTAGTTGGTAATGGATTTATTCTGTAGAATAATCAAAAAGTGAATTAGCAGTGGAGGAGAATAAGAACTGGATGGCCTTATATTTGCACACAAATATGGCTATACCTGCATGTTATCAGTGTACAAACTTGACATCATTGTTTATCAACAAAGGCGAGGGACTGGTCTGTCGATATGCTTGAACGAACCATTACACTGTTCAATGGCTTTCTTGTACTACATGAAATGTGGTGGGCGATTTAAAATGCATGTGCCTTGAGCAAATTATGATGCGTACGCACACTGCAGGGCAAAGAACAATGGCAATTGCCATAATTCGTGCACATACTGCCGTGAATGACGTCACATGTCAAGTGGTCTAGAGTCCTGAAGCTGCTTTATTTGCTGAGAAACAGCCCATAATAGTTAACATAATGTTTTGATGTAATGCCAATGTATAAATTATCATGGTCTATCAATGTACCGAACCAGAGCCATGAAGCATCTGTATTTACTGAGAAATGGCCATCCTTTGTTTTTATCTTTTGTGGCCTTCGGGTCCATAATATCTTTTGTGGCCTTCGGGTCCATAATATTTGACATATGGAGCTCATATATCATAATCTATGTAAAGGTATATTGCTCGTATGCTATCAGTTTACCAACTCAGAGCCATGAAGCTGCTTTATTTACTGAAAAATGGCAAGCCCTTTGTTTTAACATTTCGGGCACTGGGCCCATAATATTTAGCCTATGGGCTCATGTGCACAGATAGATGATGCTTGAGTGCTATCAATATGATACCAACTCTATAGCTAAATACAGTAAGCCAAAGAATTAAGGTACCAGTTGTGTTCACCCCTGTATATCCCAAATAAAGACATACATGTCAAAATTGAAACAAGCAGTCAATACCTGTACTCTTTAGCTCGGATTTAAGACCTTATTTGTTGAAATTGGTTGAGAATTAAAGAAACGGTGATCTAAAACCTAATGAAGAAACAAAATCAAAAGTTGCACTTTTGTGTTCTAATCAGTGAAAGCACGGTGCTAGTTATATCGTGCCAATCAATGGAAGCGCAGCGCTATTTGTCTTGTTCACAAACGCTTTGTGTACAAATCAATAGGGCATGCAATGAAGGAAACTGCAACTTTTACATTGATATCTTCCTTAGGTTTTGGGATCGCTGTGTCTTTATTTCTTGAACAATTTCAACGAATGAGGTCTTAAATTCGAGCTAAAAGATGCAGCTATTGGCTGCAGGTTCCAATTATGACATTTCGGTCTTTGTTTAGGATATACAGGAGGTGAACATAACTGGTACCTTGATTTTTTGGCTTACTGTAGTGTAAATATGGTCTAATCTTTTTAAAAGTTTATCAACCTTGGTAATAAAATGTGGCATTTTTTTCCCTTTGAGCCCCCTGGGCCTGTGACCTTTAACCTTGGGGGCAAAAGGCACATCTACAGGATAAGGTCCATAAATGAGCCACATAATTATATGGGCCAGTAGTTTTAGCACCGAACTTGTCACTTTGATGTGTTTCTTGCCAGAAACTGTAGTGTGTACATGTCATTCACAGTATATCAACATTTTTAAAATTCCAACCATGTTTATAATAATTATTTAAATTAATCCTATTATTGGTTATGGTTGCCCTTTTACAAATTTGACATAAAGTACACTGCAAATTAAAATACCTACCTGCTTGGCTTTATCAACAGTGTCTTGCAAATTAGTCACAAGAAAATGAACAGGAAAACCTTTTATTCCTTCCTCTTCTGGAATCTGATAGATCTTTTTACAGAGAGGACAGCTCACAATGCTGTTATCATTACTGCAGGATTTGGCCCAATTTTCCAAACACTCACAACAGAATGGATGGAGACATGGTAATGCTCTTGGGTCATTGAAAGGCCCATGACAGATTGCACACTCCAGAAAATGTCTGTCTATCGTTGATGTTAGGGAATTTTTTGCTTCCGCCATGTTGCCCTTTGGCAGGCTAGCACCACATATCGAAAACTTTGCAGTTCATGCACAAAGCAATATAATGCATGGGTGAGCGTGTAGGTAAACTTGTGAAGCATGTCCTTTCCGTAAGCATGTCCTTTCTGTATGCCCAACAGTGAGGTACCACACAACCTCCTCATGCATGCTGGCTCTTACTGAATACTGTATCATTCATTCACCATTTATCTGTGCAAAAGACTATACTCAAAGGCTCTGAATCATGTACAGTGAATATGATTGGCTGGAGTTTGATATGGACTAATTATACTGTCTTTACCTTATTTAAAGGGGCATTGACAGATTTTGAGTTCAACAATTTTTGCACACATTTTGTTTTATGGAGATATACAAGTTTAGAGTGAGGAGCACAACAGCACATCAACTTTTGATTGTGACACAATCTGGTCCATTTGGCCAAAGGCAGCAGATTTGAAATTGAGATAAAGGCAAAAATATTGAGAACTAAAAAAGAACAAAATACATAAGAAAATAGACATTACAAAACTTCAGAACTAAGTATGCTCAATAGGATCACTGCATGCTTAATAATATGTCCATGAAATTGATTTGACTAGTGCTTTAATTTGCAGGCTGCTATACCATGATACCCAGGACGAGTAAGAGGCAAGAGCAAGTATCCGCCTTGAAGATAGAACTCAGTTTTCTCACATTAAAACTTTGACAACCATCAATAGGATCACTGCATGCGTAATAATATGTCCATGAAATTGATTTGACTAGTGCTTTAATTTGCAGGCTGCTATACCATGATTGATACCCAGGAGGAGTAAGAGCAAGTATCCGCCTTGAAGATAGAACTCATTTTTCTCACCTTAAAACTCTCACAGCCATCCAGAGGATCACTGTTTAATACTTGTAAATTTATGAAATTGATCTGACTTGTCCTTTGCAGGCTGCTGTAGAAGCCAAGAAGGGTATAGCTGGTTACCATGACACCCAGGAGGAGTTAGAGAAAGTCTCCACCTTGAAGAGTGAACTAGATGAAGTGAAAGGGAAAACATTGGAAGACATCTCTGAAATGGTAAGGCATATTATATTAGAAATGAAACTATAGTATATAGACCACTTGACATCATTGTTTATCAACAAAGCCGAGGGACTGGTCTATCGATACGCTTGAACGAACCGCTACACTGTTCAATGGCTTTTTTGTACATGAAACGTGCCCTGAGCAAACTACGATGCGTATGCACACTGCAGGGCAAAGAACAATGGAAATTGCCATAATTTGCGCGCATACTGCCGGGCAATAACGTCACATGTCAAGTGGTCTATACCTCAAGTAGATTATCAGAAATTCATACACTCTTAGATATCGAGAACCAATCGGAGCAAATGTTAGAAAAATGCGAACCATGCATTAATTGTGTATAATTACATGGGTGTGTACTCCACGTACTACGCACAGTGCTGTCAGATGTGTTCATTTTTCTTGCCGGTTGATGCATTTATATTTTTCAGATGATTGGCAAACCTCAGTAGGGCTATTCCAGTTAAAATCCAAACACCCCCTATGGAAGACTTGACCTTAATCTTCCACACAGGGAGTGCAAATTTCAAATAGGGTTACCTGAATGGTTGATTCCATTTAAAATCTACACTCCCTGTGTGGGTGACATAAAGGTTATGTCTTGCATAGGGGGTGTATGGATTTCAACTGGAAATAGTCCATTTCAGCTAAGACACAGGTGGAGGCATTATTTGTCAACTTATTTTATAGATATTGTCAAATGTATCATAACTTCACTAAACACATGTGCTGTAATTTCATACAGGTTCAGAAACTGAACACCAAGATAGCGGCTAAGAAATCAGCTTTGGCACCAGTCATCAAGGAACTAAGACCACTGAGACAGCAGCACCAAGAAATCCAACAGCTGTATGATGACAAGAAGACTACTTATGATACTATGGCTGCTGGATTTGAAAGTAATCGCTCTAAGCTAGAACAGGTAGGTTAATAGAACGAACCTAAAAATTCATGCATTTTACCAGGGTTCACAGCATTTTCCTGACAAAAGGCCAAAAAAAAAAAAAAAGTTTGGTTTCCGGTATCCCGACCGACCGTGTAAAACCCTGCCGACTCAAGTCATTTTATCCAATTTTTTTTTTTTAATTTCGTGTACCCGAGCAGGGTATTTCCTGCCCGGTTAATGTAATCTCGGGCGGGTACCCGCAAGCCCGCCCGAAAATGCCAGCCTTAGTTTGTATAGTTATACATGTCGTAGGTTGGGGTGGGTTAGAGGGCTATAATAGTTTGCATCATGGATCAAAATTTTGTTTCAAAATAAAATTTTGTTCCTACCTACTGTCCCAGTTTTTTTCAGCAATGTAACGGGAAACCAAAGATTATTTTTGTTAGGCCTAAGAAATATTCCACTTGACCTAAGTTGTATCAGAGTTTGGACTCTTTCAAACGATGACCTAGAGACAAAGGAGAGAGAACCAAAGGTATGAAATACAAACCCGGTTTATAGCTGAATGGTTGTACAGTACAGAGTCATATGTTGTATGCATGACATGTGCATGCCAAGATGGAAAAAAAATGCCCTCTTGGGCCACCTAAATTACCCTGAATTTTACCTGATTTTGGCTGTTTTCTGTAGCTATGAAAATGTATTTTCATTTTGCCCGATTCCACCGAGTGGCTGTTGCGAACCTTGATTAATGTACAAATGTGACACGATCTGATCAAAGGAGGCATTTTTGACAATTGAGTTACTGTAATTATTATATTATATATCCAATAGGCTATCATTTACTGAAAACACCTAATGTCTAGCATACTTGGTTCTAAAGTTATGAAGTTTTTTGATGTCTATTTTCTTATGTATTTTCTTGTTTTTTACTCCTTATTTTTACCTGTATCTCAGTTTCAAATTGGCCGCCTTTGGCCCCCATGGACCAGATCGTGTCACAAATAAGAAATAAACAAATTGTTACTGCCACGGTTTTACCTCCTTTGGTCATTAAATTCTTCCAAATCAGAGCTTTATATTAATTTACAATTGTCTGAAAGAAACCTCATTCTTAGTCAGTGGGAGTGGTCTAGTTCGTAGACACTTTTCTGATTGGACAATCGCATAATTTCAGGTGCCGTCTATCAGGCCGTAGATGACCCCACGTCATCATGCGTCTTGATAATGCGTAACACTGCGTGTAGAGGTGCGGCGTATGTATCGCGCTGGATGCGTAGACTAGTGCGGAATACACGAACGGGGCGAACGCACTAGCAATACGCGCAACAGAATACGTGAAGTTGTAAACAAGTTTCGTTCATTTTATAATGAGGGGAGTTTTTATGAAGGTGGGGGCTTAGTTTTTGCTTTAAAAAATTGTTTACAGTTATTAAAATAATATTTAACTGACTAAGAATGAGAATAAGCGATAGGAATTTTTATTTTGCCTATCCTCTACCTATGATGAGCGACAGGCAGGTCCAATATTTTTATCGTAGTGGATACCGGCTGCGCCGGCACCCATTACTCAAAATATTGGACCTGCCTGTCGTCTATCACACGGTAGAGGATAGGCAAAATAAAAATTCCTATCGTTTATTCTCTAAGGGCGAGTTTCCCGACAGGAGTCTTATTAAGCCGTAGTCTTAAGGTGGCCTTGAGGCTACTAAGCCTAGCCCGCTCTCGAAGCCCGAGTCTTAACTCTAGCCGGGTTTCTTCAACGCAAATTTAACCTAGTCTTAGTGGCCTTGTAGGCTTAACGCTTGACAACCTCGTCCCTTTCAACCAGCGACTTAATTGTATAGGCTGTTGGAGGTAGATGTACATAAGCTGTGGTCCTCACGGTTTACCGTACTAACAAGGTTGCCGTCTCATTTATCATGTTTATCGCAATGTTCCCGGCGCAAAGACTAGCCTGGACCCGCGGTCTTGTGCTTGGGCTAAATACCTTAGGCCTACACAACTTGATGCAAGATTATTGTGTCTGTTTTCGTGTCTTTTATGTATTATTTTATTTCCACTTGACTTTTTATGAGTCCAACTTGTATGAATGATACGTATATGCTTTATACTCGTGATTTTTTTTTGCATCCCAAAAAGGGTAAAACTGTAAGCCTAATGGAAAGGAATCTGTGATTCCCTAAAAGGAAAGCAACCAACGTGCTATCTACTGCTGATATCAGTAGTCTTCTCAGATCTCACATGAAGTTATCTGTTGGTACAATATTTATAATTATTTAAAGGATGATTTCGTGATCCTAGCTTCCTCTTTTTATGACATTTTTCAGTACATATCCACGAAAAAAGCCTATTCCCAAAATTTCAGTTGATTCTGATTTTGCGTTTGCTAGTTATGCATGATTATGTGTATTACACTGCTCCATAGACAATGCGTTGTAATTTCGTTCTGGTGCACCAGAACGAAATTCAAATTTCACGATATCTTTGCAAAAGCGAATTAATCTGCAAGAAATATTTTGTACATAAACATTATGTAGCCAGAGGTTTCCAGTGATATAAAAATCTCAACTTTTTTGAGAAAAGTGGGGGATGAGGCTATGGATCACGAAATGCCCCTTTAAGTAGAAGATATAGCAATATTATATGCATCTTATCCGTAAATTCAGTTTTAATTCTGCATGCATTATTGTTTTGTGTCAAATATTTACTATATCTTTACCAATTTTGTCCTTCTTCTATTGTATTAAATTGATGTCCAACCTGGTATAATATAGGCACTCCAAAATAATAGGCCTACTTATGAAAAGTAAAAGTATCAAACTATTAAGGCTTGGATAGGGACAGGTGGTATCATATACCGTAAACGTTCGCCTAATGGCGCTTTTGGATTCTTAGAAATGTGAGAGCGCCATCCTTGTAAAATCTCAACAGCATTAAGGATACGTGTATGTTAAATTGAGCAACCTGGAGATAATGCCTCATAAAAAAATATCGTGACATGACCTGATTGACCCAATACTTTAGGTCACTAGGTTAGTTGCTAGAGCAGCAGATGTTTTGGGGTTTCTTCAGGTATTCTTTCTCAAAGTGCCATTTGACTTAATTTGTAAATCGATTCATACGTTATACCTAACTCATTTTGGTAAACCTTTTTATAACATTGTAATTTCTTCATATTTTTTTAATATTCTTCAGTTCAAAATTACACCCTTATATTGTCTGACCCGTTAGCTCAGTCGGTAGAGGGTGCGCCTTGGATGGTGAATGGTACTTGTTCGAATCTTGATTTCTGCTCCCACTTTTATGTGAAGAAGGGTCAAGAAATGTTTTTGGATTTTACGAATGAATATTGTGAATTGTTTTTAATTTAATTTTAATTTTCTTTATTTTTTTTACATAAATGGGCACTGCGAACAAACGGCAACAAAAACCGCTGACAAAATTTGCTCCACCTGCTACCTATCAATGCGTGATATATTCCACTATATTTAACAGTTAAATGACCTTTGAAAAATAGAACGGCCTCAATGTTTCAAATTGTGTAACTACATTACTTTATTAATTTATGCATTATAAATGATCAGCTATTTTTTCTTTTATTAAAAGGATCGAACCCAATACAAGTAGATCAGACCATTGATCATATAACTATCAGACCACGAAGTAGTTACGTAACTCCGTGATGGTATCGGAACCAAGCACTGTTTGTATGGCGATCATTTCGATTACGCTATTTTGGTATGCCCTTTTTGTGTACTGATTGTTTCGATCGTGGTTCATTACTTAAGCAGCGTGATCCCGTTGACATAGTAACATTACGTAACCCGATGCCGGGCTTCCGATACTGAATAGTTGTTGAGTGCACATAATATGGAAAGCCATTGGGGTATTATGTGCCTTCCAAAGCGCCTTATAACATGTTCTTATTGTGTTGTGGAATCCTAGCCAGTATTCAATGATAGCTATGGAGGCCTTGCGTTTATCGATTGGCTCCAAACAAAGGATTTGAACCAGTTTCTTCCCCGTAATCATGGCGCAGTGCAGTCCATTCAATCAAAATGTTGTCATCAACCCGGGTCATCAACCTATTTGATCGTAGTGCATTTTGTTATGTGTGTACATCTTCTCTGGTGAGACAAACTGTCGCGGTAGATGCAATCATGCTTTTGTTGAATGCATTTGAGTAGTCCGCCATATTTACGGGAAGATACGTCATAATGCACAGCCTCTATTCAGTTGGTTGTTGTATGATTTTGTTCGTTCACTCATTCAAATTTTATTTATAGCATTTGAAGACTGAGCCAATTATGATACATCCTCCGTGGAACAGTTTCAAACAAATATAGCTAGGGATTATTGGGGCAGAGGTTATCTTTTGAATCCTCTTAGAGAGCTTTCATTTTTTTCGGAAGGGGGGGTCCCAAATTTACAAAAAGTCTGCGTCAATAAAATTGCGCCCCCCCCTATTTCGGCAACAAAATTTTATGATCCCAAACCCCAAAATTGTATTGAAATCAGTCTTTTTGAATAAAATAACACACTTTCTGTTGTCATCGTGTGACTCCCTACATTTTGGTCATAAAACATTTTATGACCCCCTCCTATTATTCTTTCCAAGACTTTATGACCCCTTATATTTGGGACCCCCCCTTTTTCGAATAAAATGATATACCTCTTATGACCACTGATGCATAGGCAAAGACACTCGCGCGAATTTAAAGACTTGTCGCACACGACAGTTCGTCTCACACACATAACAAATGCGTATACAATCAAATAGGTTCATTACAACATTTGGTTAAAATGAAACGATAAAAACAAAGCATGAAAAAAGACACATACAAGATAAAATAATAAAATTATATAAACAATGTTAAAGATAAAATAGAGAATAAAATTTCCTCAAATCAGAAAAAAAAACATTGACAGACATTATAATCTGTCAGAAATTACTGCATGAGATTCGAACCATCAATCTTCTCCACAAGTTCTCTTTATCCTCGCACTATAGTCTAATGCTCTGCTCACTGGGCCACAACGTATCAGGTGAATCATTACCACATTATCATGAACAAGTTTGTTCGATCTTGTTCATAATTGTATGTGTCTATAGGTTTCACCCTTTAACTACACGTACCCTTAATGATCAGTGCATAATAGTCGGCTTTTACAGGGATGGCGCTCTCTCATTTCCATGCACTCCATAGCGCCATTAGGCGAACGTTTACGGTAGGTCTTCATGATGATGATGATGATGATGATGATGATGATGATGATGATGATGATGATGATGATGATGATGATGATGATGATGATGATGATGATGATGATGATGAAAGAATTTTAAAAAGTTATATTCGTTGTTAAAAAATTCATCATTCAAAATGAGTAGGTCTTATGATAGCAACAGCTACTTAAACAAATTCAACTAACTCAAATGAACACTAAAATAAAATGCTGAAATGTTCAACTAAATCGAACAATTACCCACAGTGGCGTAACTAGACATTTTCATTTGGGGGTGGGGTGGGGGAAGGCGGGGGCCAACATAATAAATGAGGAGCAGGCATCGTTCATGCTGTTTGGGTTTGTAAGGGGTGGAGTGGGTCTGAGGAGTTATGGGATCTGCTTGGAATGTGTCTCCGGAACATTGGCGTAGATTCCTTTTTGGCATGGGGGGAGGTGGGATTGAAAAAAATTATGGTACAAATGCCATATTTAAGCTATTAAAGCTGGTGACATATAGGCCAATGGTACAAAAGTGGGATAAATGCAATTTATTTAACCTTAAAAATTGAGTTTTTAAAGTTAAAATGACCAAATATGAGGTTAATTAATAACTATCAGAAGTAGGCCTAATTTACCTTTTTTTTCAAGGGGGAGAGCCTCCGTTCTACGCCGACTGCTTACTCATGTTAATTGAAAGACCGTCAAAAATATGAAAGATAAACTTTGCGTTACAATTCAAATAATTTGTAAATTGAAATAGACCAAGGCTTACGATTTAAGACCTGCTCTGAGGCAGGGCCAAGAAAAGCCGCTGTAAGCCTGGTCTATCAGGCTTGCGTAGACTACGGCTACAGTAGACTGATTTCGAGAAATACAAATTTTACTGAAGCCTGGGGCTAATCCTACAAGCCTGGCCCACGGGCTAACTAAGCCTCGAGGCTATGGTAGCCGTGCTTCGGGAAATACGTTTTCAGTTAAGCCTGGTCTTAACGACCTCTTAAGCCTTGAGGCTAGACAAGCCAATTGCTAAGCCACCCGTCGAGAAATTCGCCCTAAATGTCCTGTGGACACAGCTGCAATCAGAAGCTATAGCAGGTGTTTAAGATGGTCTACAAAAATTAAGCCAAAAGACACGTTGAATGTTTTTATATAAAGGATGTTTGCGTTCTACAGAAAGATAATTGTCAGGAAGATTTACATTTCCTTTTTTTTTCGCACAACTTTATCCTGTATTTCAGTCCGGTTTAGTGTTGCTCAAACAAAGACACAAACATATTTCCATTAAACACCACACACACAGCTTAGAATGAAAAATCACAGCGGAAAATAAAATGCATTTTTTGTGGTATATTGAGTGATCTTTTATGATGTTATTATTTGACCTTCAGGATGTTCGAGTCTTGCGTGAGGAGTGCATTCAAGAGGAATCCCGTTTCCATTATCTCAACTGTATGCGTCGTGTCATTGAGATACAGCAGCAGAGAGTAGCTGATGAAATGAAAGCTTACACGTCATCTGACCCAGTAGAAAGGAAGAAAGCATTCAGAGATCAGTATACAAGGAAGATACAGGAACAAGAAAATCTGGGAAAGGTAGGAAAATAATAACTACCGTATTGTCTGTAATAAACGCTCCCCCTCTAATAAACACCTCCAATATTTATGTGAAAAATGTCCATGCTACATTGTGTGAGTAAGCTTAAAAATTGCATCAATCAGCTGTCATGTCAGTGACGATCGCTAAATTGCATGGACAAAACCTATTATGACTCAAACTTCCATCCATTCCATTGCCTAATTGTGACTCCTCGCCACAACTGAGCCCGGATGTCGCCAGTGCCACTATTGAGATATGCTCCATCGAACTTAACAATAAACAATAGGAAAGAAAGGATTTATTGACTGTTTTATTGATTTTTCACTACTTAAATGTCAAGTACTATAGACATGATACACATCATTTTAAAGCTAATTTCAAGCAGAATATTTTGGTTGAATATCTCAAAAATGATGATTGGCGACATCCGGGCTCAGTTGTGGCGAGGAGTCACAATTATGGTAGAATTTCACCAGATTCTTGCTTAATGATGCACTTGTGGGTGTAATTTTGTTGTGTTTAATATCATTTTCCACTCGATTTCCGTAAGCGCTGCCATGGTAGTAGTATTAGTATAGTCGTAAATCCCTCCTTTCTACAGGAGCACCTTCAGGAAATTTAACCTGATTTGTAAGTTTTTTCACTCACAATTCACCTTTAATAAACGCCCCCTTTTGGAAAAATGCAACGCCCACAGGCATTTATTACAGACAATATAGTATTATAAAAAAAGGGTTATTTGCTAGACTGACAAAATAGTTTCACCTCAAGGGTAGCAATTTTGACGCTAGTCTGTTGGCTAGTGACCACCATTTGAACGCGCCTAGTATTTTGCAAAATAATTTCAAGGTCATGGTGGAGGACATCTGAGGTTAAATAAATAAATATTCAATGCGACGGCGAGGAACCTTGCGGCTCTATTTTTAGATTTTATGATTTGCTGAATTGCCAGGACATAGGCCAAGATGTAGACCGCCAAAACGCTGGCTTGACAACATAAAAAGCAGCTGCCAAGAACTTGGGATTACATCAATTTACAATGCAAGGAGTATGGTCACAAACAGAGGCATATATGGACTTCCATGGTGAAACAGCTGCTAGCTCCAAGGTTCCCAGGATTCGAGGGAGGAAAGGAATACGTCAAGTAAGTCAAGTCAAAGAACTGCTGATAATACCTTTTTTGTATAATTGTTTATTGATTATCCATGTCTTCACTTTTTCTCTCACTTTCCAGAGTTTACGAGAGAAACAAAAAGCTGTTAAAGAGAGCCACGGACCCAGCATGAAACAGATGAAGATGTGGAAGGATTTCCAGACATTGATGGATTGCAAGAAAGACTGCTTCTTACAACAGGGTCAAGAAAAGACTCATCACAAGTCATCAGAGACGATGCAGAAGATAGACTTGTACTTTAATCTGATGCTCAAATTGGGCTATTCCAGTTGAAATCCACACTACCTCTGTGGAAGAGTTTGGAAATATCTTCCACAGGGGGAGTATGAATTTTAAATGGAATGAACACATTAGGCAGCTCCATTAGAATTTCATACACCTTCTGAGAAAGATTCAACCTGAATCTTCCACGGAGGGAGGGTGAGTTTCAAATGGAGCTGCCTAATGTGTTCATTCCATTTGAAATTCATACTCCACTTGTGAAAGATATTTTCAAAATCTTCAACAGGGGTAGTATGGATTTTAAATGAAATAGCCCATTTGGACAATTTCTTTTGACTGAATATGTGATGCATCATCTCGCCATGATTTCTGCATAAACACCAGTGGTGTGCGCAAAGGGGTGGGGGCAGGGGGGCCACATTTCCCCCACTTTTGTTGGTCATTGGGGGGAAACGCTAAAACCTCACCTTACACAACTAAATCAGACTCCATTCAGGAGAACTGAACATGTGCTGCACACGCCACTGATAAACACAAGAGATTTGCAACTCTTTGAGAAAAGGAGTTTTCTTTGAAGTAACAAATCAAAAGATCAACGAAGCCCAAATAGTAACTAGATTTTTAACAACTTTTTGTGTAACTATGGTTTTGATGTTTTTGTGCTCCTGCTGCTAAAATGACATTACCAGGAAGCATACGCGCGAAAATTTTAATGCTGAAATGGTCCGAAATAAGGATAATGGTAGCCCCAAAAAAACCAAATGCACAATAAACATGGCAAATTTAGTCAATTTTGTCCTGGCATTTTGGCAGTGCCACTATAGTGGCAACACTTCAGGGTGTCCGCCGGTTAGTGACCCATCCTGGATATGCGGACGGGCTCTATTTTATACACTGGGTCACACAGTGCCATCGCCCCGATATCTTCATGGCAGAAATCGTCATAGTAGGTTGAATCCACAGCCACGCATGGCCATTTTGTTCCGACCTTTGAGACGCATAATGAGCCGAGGGACATCCGACTAAGGCTACTGACAATAGCCTGGTAATTCACCTCTCTGTGTGTGAGTGAGCATGTATACGCCATGATGAGGTCAATGGTCATATGCTTTTAGACTGCCTCCACGGGAGTGAGTGCAGCTAGCCTACGCTGTGCTATAGTTCAGCACATATAAAATCAGAATATTTTTGTCAGTTTTTGAGTTCAAGATGCACGCTTCTTTCTCAAGACGCTAGCTAACGACTATCATATCCGTTGAACACATATATTCAAGTGCAAGGAACAAAATCTGGCTTCTTTAGACTGAATCAATTATCTACCCCGGTATCCAAAGATTTATCGTCTAAATATCAAATCGTGCATAGCACATTCACGTGTATCGATCCCGGGTATTCATTTCAGTGTCTCTGCTGTATAATGTAATTATTAACCGGGCGATGTCGGTGTGGGTCACTGGTACTTTCCATTGAATGAACCATTTGATGCAAAAGATGACATTTTCATTGAGATTTGTGGACAATCAACTTGAAAGAAACAAAGGTAATAGGTGTGCCAGTACCATCTGATCTCCTATTCGGAGAGAAACTCTAAACTAATTGCTACTTATTTTTGTGCAGAAATGATGATGATTTGATTGCAACAAAAACAGAAGAACCTCACTATTGCCTTATATGTATAGTAAATTGCTATTCCTTTTACGAGAGCGTACTTTATTGCATATATCGTGTAGCCACCGTGTTAAACGCACTTGTCTCTGATTGACTGCTGGCTCAATCTGCTGTTGTTGAGACAATGAACTACTCGTTATAATCTTGTTATAGTGCAAAGTTAAACAACAAGAGCATTGCAAGTACGCTTAATTTGTAACAGGAAGTAGGCAAAACATAGAATCTATTGCTATTGATGCAAAACATAGAATCTATTGCTATTGATGCAAAACATTGGTACATTCTTAGCATTGTTTATTGTCTGATGTTTTTGCAACTAATTGCGACTTGTTGGGAGATGCTCCTGAGGAAGAGACAAAATAAGGAACATGTGATGTGATCAAGCTATACCATTTTGTGCCTTGATGTGACAGTGACGTCATCTTGTTGAGGCAGCTATTTTGTGCACAAATCTATGTTGCTTCTTGAGCGTATGTATGCCAGCGCTTTGAGCAAATGCCAGCGCTTTGGGCAAATGCTAGCGATTTGAAGCTGCACCCAATGAAATGTGCCCTGTCGCTGCCACATCAGGGTGAAAAATAGTACAAAATGGGTTGTCACTATTGGTTTTGAGATACAGCCAATTAACAATCATTATTGTTCTGAGCAGTGTTCGAAATATGCCTCAAAAAGTTACAGGCCAGCCGGGCTTGACCTTAAAAAGTTACCGGCCAGTCGGGCCGGCAACTAGATGCCAGTCAGAAAAGTTACCGGCCAGGCCAAAAAGTTACAGGCCAATGGCCGGCTGACCAGCCCTATTTCGAACGCTGGTTCTGAGCAACACTAAAATTTCCATATCTCTGGAACTGCAAGTCCAATTGTGACCGTAGTTTTCATCAAAATGAAGCTCTGAAAATTTATATTAAAATTGAAATTAAATTTTGATGTTGCTCGACAAACAACTCATTTTTTTTGATCACATCACATAAGGTTATGACTATTTAATTTGCATTTTCATCATCAAAATATGAAATACTTGGTACTAACTTTCACTCTTGAGGGGTTTTCCCATTTGATGAGGCTTTTCTTTTTCCTGAAGGTGTACCAAAACTTGAGGTGCATTATGCTCAACGTACAGCAAATACCTCCGAGTGCAAAAATGCCGTAAAGATTTGCCTAATGGCGCACTTGGCCTTGTTTGCCTTGAGTTAAATTTCATGTGCAAATAAAAAGCTCCCTCCTTTGAAATCCAAACAAGAATAGGGTTCCCTGTCCATGGGAATTTTACAAGAGGGCACTTTTATGTTGTGCCTAAATCTCCACTTATGCCAAGGGAGCTCATAGTGCCATTAGGCCAATCTTTATGGTATTGACCTTGTTGCAATAAGCGACATGGGCAAGAACCACCTTCTTTATTTATCTGCAGCTTCATTTCTTCTTCACATTTGGTCACCGTAATTGGCAATATATTAATTAATGTAAAAAAAAAAACTACATTCCATTATTATGCACCAAAGTACTAATTTATTCTGCTGGGATTACATAATAGTACTGTACTGGTTTGTATGCTTCTGGGGGGTAGGGCTTATAATTATTACACAGCCCATAATAAAAGTGCTTTGAAATGGGAGCCTTAAGGTGGTACTACACCCCTTGATAAATTTTGTGACTAATTTTGCATTTTCCTCAAAAAAAAACTACACACTGATAACATAAGTTATGTACAGTAAGCCAAAAAATTAAGGTACCAGTTATGTTCACCTCCTGTATATCCTAAACAAAGACATATGTCATAATTGGAACCAGCAGCCAATAGCCGCATCTTTTAGCTTGATTTTAAGACCTCATTCGTTGAAATTGTTCAAGAAATAAAGTCACGGCGATCCCAAAACCCAAGGAAGATACCAATTTAAAAGTTGCAGTTTGCTGTATTAAATGCCCTATTGATTTGTACACAAAGTTTTTGTGAACAAGATAATTAGCGCTGCGCTTCCATTGATTAACACGTTAAAACCAGCGTCGTGCTTCCATTGATTAGAACACAAAAGTTCAACTTTTTATTTAGTTTCTTCATTAATTTAATTATCAACCAATTTCAACAAATAAGGTCTTAAATCAGAGCTAAAGAGTACAGGTATTGACTGCTTGTTTTAATTTTGACATATTTGTCTTTATTTAGGATATACAGGGGTGAACATAACTGGTACCTTAATTCTTTGGCTCACTGTATATTATAGGGGTCAAGTTGTGCTTTTAGGGGAGGGTGCTAACTAGGTATATAGTGATACATATTAGTAAGCTGTGGCTTATCCTGGGAGGGAATGTACAAAAGTGCCTCAAAGGGAGACTTATTTTTCATTCATTTGTTTCAACCAACATTGACCTTTCAATCCCACTGCAGATACTCACTGTAATCAAACACTAAGGTAATAGCATTTTGTTGTAGATATTTTATTATATATACATGTAGAAAAGTACATGTTTATGTGTGTGTGATGTACATATTAATAAATTAAAAACAACAGAACTAATACATGGTGCATCGTGTATTTCATTGTTTCTCCCTCTTCCAGAATAGCATCTGTTCATAATAGGAAGATTATATGATCCTTCAGTAATTTGCTTAACCGAAACACTGAAAGCTGGTAGTTCCAAGACCTGAATGCCAAGTTGGAAATGAGCCGATGTGCATAAGTGCCATTTGGGATTGTAGGTCTAATATTGTCAGCCTACTACGCCAATTGCTGAAGTCATTTTTTGTAACTATGAGAACAAGTACAAAATGTGGTTTAATGCATGCTTGAACTATACTTTGTATATGTTCTCAAAATTACCAAAAATGACTTCAGCAATTAGCGTAGTAGATCGACGATCTACTATTATCTGTTCCAGCTCCAGTGACACAGCATTAATACCCCTGAACCTTTGAATTGTAATAGGTATTTTAGTTACACTGCTGTAGTGCTGGTTTTCGTGCCACTCGGTGAACTCTGGCCTAATTCTACCCAGGACAACCTGCATTAGGTGTCACTGATGAATTTGGCCCCGATGACCAAAACCCAATTCTACGAATTGTACACTATACATGTTTCAACCAGTGCACGTTAAAAAGTCGGACTCGGAGATTAACAAAACAGTAATGGAATAATAAGGGTGGAAGCTTTAATTTTCAAAAAGGAAAGACATCCAACTGGCTTGTACAGTTACGCATCAAATATAGGATTCAAATCCAGCAGCCAGGTCTTGAAACTACCACCATGCAAATTGCCTTTTTTACACTAATTTTAGGTCACAAAATAATTAATATAGTGTGCTTTAAATAAACATATAAAAGCAATTATATATAAAATAATGTAATTCCAGATCCTCCATGGACAAATTTTAGGGGGTTGTGTATGTCTCCATACCCACCCCCCCCCCCAAAAGTCAGGTTATGCAGGTCTAATGGTGATTAGTGATTGGGCTATTCTATATCCCCCTATGGAAGATGTGGCCTTAATCTCCTACTCAGGGGGTGTAGAATTCAAATTCAGGTGACCTCATTTGAAATTTGCACCCCTGGAATATCCCAATTTAATAGTATACAAATATTAACCGTCTTAAATTCGTGTAATGGTCGAAATATAATCACGAGGTGAAAGATGAATTGTTCCAACGGCGAGTGGAATGGAACAATTCATCTTTCACCAAGTTTTTTATATCACTCATACTGTAAAAGTGGAAATTTTCACGAGGTTTTAAATTTCGTGAGTGGACATAAAATCGTGAAAATAAAAACTCTCGAAAATAACCTTTTGCATTAGGTTTCTATTGTATCAATATCAAAACCGCGAAATTTAATTCTCGCGCAATTGATAAAATCTTCAAAATCGCGAAAACATCTTCTTGCGAAAATATTGACTTTTACAGTACATAAATTCTATTACTCAAAATACTATTTAAGATAGGGAATACATTTTTTCATCAACATAATAATACTATGTTTTGCCGTGACATTATTCACAATTTGCTGTCCAGCCCATAACTAAATTGGCAAGTCTGAGAGTCAGCGCACTACGGCGCAGCACTAGGATGGTAAAGACTATCACACGGAGAGGGTGATGGTAAAAATGATAAATGGTAATCAACCAATGAACTGTCTAGAATTTTCTAGAACTGTTCCTTGGCCAAATTAAAGGGGCACTTCGTGATCCACAGCCTCATCCCTCCAACTTACTTCCAAAAAGTTGAAATTTTTATACCATCAGAAACCTAGGACTACATCGTGATTGTGTGCTTAAGGTTTCGTTCCAAATTGTGTTCTATTGACAGCCCAAAATTATAGGACAGTAGCCTACTATGGAACGCTGTTTTGCATAACTTGCAAATTCATGGTCCAAATCAACTGAAATTTTAGAAATAAGCATTTTTGTGGATATCTATTGAACCATTAAGATGCTAAAATCACAAAGACCTAACAATGATTTCAATTTTTCATCATAAAACTGACTGGAAATGTTTAAAATGTTCTTAAAAGTTAACAATCTGTCCATAATGTATCATTCAGGATAAGAAGAGTCCACCTACTGCTGGTACATTTAATTTTTGGACACAAAACTACATGGACATTTTGTTTCAAACATTCCTCCAATAAACAAATCATAATACAGATTTGCAAATTCTTGTGCACCAAATCTAAATTTTCACTGGGCCAAAATGCTAGAGACGGACTCTGAGTATACAGGCTGTATCAAAATGATTGGTACCCACCAGTTTCCACTTTATGGACAAGACTACCACATCAAAATATAGAAGCTATACTTATTTGTATTATAGTTGAATGATAAAAGGTCATAAAACTTCAAATCCTGGGCATTTCAAGAGGATCCAACGTTGCATTATTGCAGAAGCAGGCATGTCAATGAACACCAAAACCTGATGAGTGAGTACTAGTGGGGTATCGTGGCCGCTCAAAAGTTTTCTCAACAATTGTTTTTAATATTAAAGAATTAGACGTGTTACACCCCCCCCCCCACATCCTGCCAACAAAAAAGGTACAGTTACATTATTTTTCCATAATTTTATGCCCTTTTTAATTAATAATTCTTCTTGCCGCCCCTTCTGCCCCGCCCTTTTTCTTTAATAATTCTTCTTGCCGCCCCATCATCTTCCGCCGCCCCTTCTTTTTTGTTGCTCCCTGCTTTTACCAGAGGGGGGGGGGGGGCTCGCTCCCCCAATGCTAAAACAATATGCACATGAGTACCATTCATTTTGACACAGCCTTGCTTGTATACTTCTGCAAGCTATCAACACTTTGTCAAGCTTGAATAAAAATAAGACTTTGACCAAGTCTCATATTTTTGGCCAAAATCTCAAGATTTCATTCCCCATCTGTTATACATTAAGGGGTCTCCGTATGTTCCCTTAATTGGCATTGTAAAGCACTTTCGGTCATCGCTAGCAAAGCTAAGAAAAATGCTATAGAAATACTGCTTTGTATACGTTATGTTTAATCAGTCTCATTTTACAAGCCTAGACAACTCACAGAATTAGATTGGAGAAGTTGCAGACTTACGGTGTACATCTATTTGTATTGTGTAACTTCTCAAGTGCCGTGCCTGAGAAGTGGGCTCAATATGTTGGCAACAATGTCTATCCCTGACAAATAATGAAAAAAAGAGGTGCTTTATAGTTTGCTTCACCAAAACCATAAGCCTCACTGAGCACACTTTACACAAAATTGTTGATCACTATGGCCCAAGACAGGCAACAAATGTATATTAAACCATTCGGCATCATTCAAGGGTGCAACTCTACAGAACCCAGATCAGCCTACTTCTGGAAATAATCATCACAACCAGCATCAGCAGCTCCCTGAGTTATTGTCCAGATTTCCATGTCGAAGAGAATTTCAAGCTCGCTCAATTACTTCACAAGCACAAACTTAGTAGACTGCGGTGCTTTGAGCTCCCATCGCCACACTCTAATTATGCACCACTCTAAAACCCTATCGAACTCCTGTAAATTGCTCTCCCGTAAATTGCTCTTATCATTACCGATTGAGTACACTCAACTGCTTAATAATGTCCATGTGCATCAAACATCGCTTGGTTTTCCCCTCCATTTATGCCATGATTTCATCAATGGCTCCCTCTTGTCCCACAATTGCTTGTGTCCATATGCCATGTAAAACCTGAAATATGAAACAACATTATGGTAGATTATTAGCGAGGAAAATTGGACGGATTACAACAGGGGTGTGATTTTTCCGGATTTTTTGTATTTTGGGAATTTAGAAAATCCGAAATTCCCCGAAAATCAAAAAAATAATCTGCCATGACGATCTTTTTAAAGAATTTCTTGTTAGTTTTGCTCGCAAAAATAATCTCATTTGCAGCTTTTGCCGGCCGTATGCGCCGTGGTGCGCCATTACTGTGGTGCATGATGATCGCAGCATGTCCTTTGGCTAGTCAAACTTGGTAACGAGGCTATGGGTCACGATATCATCTCCGTTTGCACGTGCGAAGTTCATAATGGGGGATGTGTTAACCTGCAAATGAAGATGCCTGCCCAAGAATACAATGCCAAACCAAGGACACCCATGCAGGTCCCTGGTTCCCTAACCCTACCAGCGTATTGCGAACACTGTAAAAATTTATATAGATCATATCCCAGCAGGTCCAGGTCTCGCTTGTATATAGGATGTACACATTCAAGTGGGTCCATGGTTATAGACAGGAAAAAGATGTAGGGCCTTGTTTGCATGTCTTTCGGTTTGTGTGTGTGGGGTGTGTATGCTCACTTGCATCCCATGGAGTAATCCTCCTAGATGAGCATCATGGTCAAGAGCTACACCATTGTGGGTGTGGGTAGATATGTATATAGGGTTTGTGGGGGGCATGTATGCATACTTAATACATCCCATACAGCAATGCCCCTAGATGAGCAGCAGCATGGTCAAAGAATTACCATCCTAGAGCTACACCATTGTGGGTGTGGGTGGGTATGTGTAGGGTGTGGGGGTGTATGTGTAGGGTGTGTGGGGGCAGGCCTGGGGGCATGTATGTATACTTACATCCCATGCAGCAATGCCCCTAGATGAGCAGCATGGTCAAAGAATTACCATCCTAGAGCTACACCATTGTGTGTGTGGGTGGGTACGTGTAGGGGGTGGGGGTGTATGTGTAGGGTGTGGGTGGGGTGTGTGGTGGCGTGCCTGGGGGCATGTATGCATACTTACATCCCAAAGAGTAATCCTCCTAGATGAGCAGCATGGTCAAAGAATTGCCATCTAAGAACTAAACCATTGTGGGGGTGTGGGGGGAGGGGCAGGGGTGTAAGAGGTATGTATGGGGGTGTATGCACACTTACATCACATAGAGCAATCCTCCTAGATGAGCAGCATGGTCAAGAAATTGCCATCTAAGAACTAAACCATTGTGGGTGTGTGTAGGGGTAGGGGTAGGGGTGTGTATGGGAGTGGTTGTGTATACATACATCCCATAAAGTAATCCTCCTAGATGAGCAGCATGGTCAAGAGTTAATGTATAGGGTGTGGGTGGGGTGTGTAGGGTGTGTGGGGTGTGTGTATGCATACTTACATCCCAAAGAGTAATCCCCCTAGATGAGCAGCATGGTCAAAGAATTGCCATCCAAGAACTACACCAGTGGTTTCAATGGCTACCAATGCCTTCAAACCCTGCCAGGAAAAAAAGAAACATAATTATATATGCAAACATCAATTAAAATACAAAAAGTACCAGAGGCGTACCAACCAGGGGCAGGGGGGGGGTAAGTTTCCTCCATGGCTAGAAATACAGGGACACAAAGGCTGTAAATACAGGAAGAAAATTATACCAGGACAAAATTTACGAAAAGTTGCAATGGCCAGAATTGTTTGGCCCATTTTAGTATCAAAATTGCAACTAGTTGGTAAACGAAAAGAAATTTATTTGAGAATTGTTTTTGTCCCTGCACACCCCTCCCCTATTGTTTGGATTCTTGAGTGCCTGGCAAAAAAAATTTATCATTTACAATTTCAGTCGGCAAACAATATTTCAAGCCTGTCAGCAAGACAATTTGGAAATTGTTTGAATTGAGTTTACAATTGGAGGGTTTAGACTCTAAATAACTCAGTGCCTGTAGAATGTAGTAGTAACTTAATTACCATTCCTGCCGAAAATGTGAAGAAGGGTAAAAATACTATAGCTAATTTAGCATCAGGATGCTGGAAACAGAAGGCACCAAGCACTGCCATAATAGCACCAGACTGAGGGAAAAAACAGATAACAAATGTCAATAGGTAAATAGTATACATCTTAACAGCACTTACAATATAACCAATCTTGGCATTTGAGAGGCAAACCATTAAGTCCTTGCAAAATTTATACCCCAGCATCTTCTGAAGGGGTCACACAGAAATTAGTCATGAAAAGCCAACTCCCTTTCTGCTCCTTTCAACATTTGATATTTTTTCTACATGCACACTAATTTATTATCAATATTATTAAAATCTTATATTTTTTCTGTTTTCTTATTTATATATTTGTTTCTAAGTGCAACCCAAACAAGGGGGTCTTCAAAATATTTTGTACAGGGATGTGCCATGCAAACCTTCGGATACTAAAATTTTCTACAGCTATTTGCAACCTATCAGTATACCATTTTATTCACAAAATCCCCCAAATTTGCCAAAATTGGGTGCTTTTCAGGGTAGTAGCGATGCAGATGACGACTTATCTTTAATACTTACAGCTCCAACTGAGACAATATATCTCCCTGAGGCAACCTTGACAAAATAGCTAAGAAAGGAAGACCACACACCTGGAAAGTAAACAACAAAATATCCATGATCAAAATGTCCTAAACCCATGCTCACAGGTTTGCCCAAGCCATGTGGGCAACCTTTTCACCCATCGGGCCCAAAATATTCATTATCATATTTTAGGGATAGCACACTGTGGTAAAATTTAAAGGTTTATGATTTTACACAATAGCGACAATAACAGGCTAATAATAACCCAGGAGTGTTTTGTTTGCAATATTAGCTTTTGGTCTCAAAATCTTAACAAATATATATTTCCAAATGTCGCCAGTCAAACTTAGGTAAACTTACGTTCATGTAAGCATACTAGTATCAAGACGGATTAACTTATTACGGAAAAATGTTGTATAATCCCAAAGTCTTTACAATATATGCTAATTTTGTGTATTCAAATTACTGAATGGACTTTGTATTTTTTGTAAAGCACAATAATGTTCATTTTTTGGTATTGCACTATATTAAGCGCCATTGCTATGTTATGTTATGCATTCTTCCATCACAAAGATAGAAAGCCTCCTAGGAATCTTGTGAAACGCAATAGTATATACATATTAAATGAGCCCTCAATGACGTCTTGACAATAGGCTATATGTATGCTTACAGGGAGGATAAACCCCAACATGCTCACTAAGATAGAAAGCCAGGAACTGCTTCTTGCCCAGACTACCTCCTAACAGGGTTCTACTTTTCTAGTTTCTACAAAAACCTGTTTTTGCCGGCAAAGTGGTAAAGTGCCAGTTTTTGGCTGGCTTTTTACCTGGTTTTTGCCCAGTTTTTGCTGGCAAAAATGGCAAAACCACAAAATGTAGTCAGTCAAATATTATAAAGTATCACAAAAGCTCATAAACAATAACACACAACTGTAGATCAATCATTCAACATATTTTTTGTCTCGTCAAGTCCTTTTAAAGAAAAGTTTTAAATTTGGTATGCCACTGTCACCTCATTGTTACCCAATCTGGCCTTTTTACACTTAGGAAATTATTTTTGTAACTTAATAATTTGTTTTGATATCAAAAAAGTGAACTATTCATCACTGTTTTAGTTTTTGCCAGCAAAATACCTGCGAACTCTGCCTCCTATACCTCTTGTGAAACTCCAGAGTATTATTTATTAACTGCTAATTTTGATGAACTCCCCTATTAGCTATTGGTCTCAAAATCTTTACGAATATATAATGTCAAAAATGTCACCAGTCAAACTTATATATTATTGCCTTTATGTCAGCATACTCAAGAGTTAGCGTATATCAAGTCTGGGATTATATAGGTTATGGAATAAAGCTGTCCAATCCCTCATTGAATTCTTGACAATAGGCTAATGTATGCTTACACCCGGTTCTCACGCCGCTCTAACATCAACAGCTATATCCCATTACAAGCCAATAAAGACTGTTTCCTGAACTCATTTATACCACTTACGACAAGAGACTGGAACGCACTACCTCAACACATCACCAGTATCAACGACAGCAACCTCTTCAAGCAAGCAGTAACAGACCTCTACCTCAAATAATTTACCTCAAAGCGCACCACCTAACCCTACCCGCATTACCCCTCCACCAAGGGGAGTTGGGTAGTACAACTACAAGACAAGACAAGACAAGTATGCTTACACCAAGGATAGTCACAAACTTACCACCGCTAAGATAGAAAGCCAGGAATTGCTCTTTGCCCAGGCTACGTCCTATACCTCTTGTGAAACTCCATAGTACATACATATTAACTGCTAAATGCCAGATTGCATAATGACTAAATGTGGATAGGACCATAGGTATACATGTGGCTCCTGCAAAAACAAAAAAGATAGATGATCATCATTATTATTATTTACTTCATATTAACGACCGTCGATACATCAATAATAATCAATAAATCGACTATCCAATTGATATCGCTGATATCATTTTCTGAAGAAAATCGATATCCAAGTTGCCGATAATGAAAAAAAAGTAACCAAAAATTGGGGGAAAATGAAATGAGCTCCTTAAGTCGCTGAAAGGTGGCTAGGGCATTTGTGAGTCCAAATGGCATAGCGCTTCATAAGTCGCTGGAAGATGGCTGGCGCATTTGTGAGTCCAAACGGCATAGCGCACCATAGTTGGCTGGAAGGTGATTGGTGCATTTATGAGTCCAAATGGAATAGTGCTCCATCACAAGTCGCTGGAAGGTGGCTAGTGCATTTTGTGAATCCAAATGGCATAGCACTTTTATGAGTCCAAATGGAATAGCGTTCCATAAGTTGCTGGAAGGTGGCTGGTGCATTTGTGGCATGATGCACCCTGTTACATAGGTATAGCTTCATTTATGGATGAATATAGAAGATATGAGTAAAATTTGGAAGCAAATTGATTTATCAATTTTTATGGATATTAAGTGGCCAATATATTGATTTTAATAGTCCTGACATCAACGGTCCTTACCTCATATGCAATTGTTGGGTTCCAATTATTCACCTGTGAATGTGGTCCCGGAAGCTGTTCTGTGTCAGTGCATTTTACTGTTGTGTCAGTTAGACAACTGCTTGATTACTGACATGTGTTTAGAGTAGAGTATTGAAGTTATCATGTGTGTAATTTTTGTTCATGTACAGGCGAATAATTGGAACCCAACAAAAGAAATCTGTTGGGCTGTGAATTTTGGTCCAGGAAGGTGTTCCATGTCAGTGCATTTTGCTGTTGCGTCAGTTGGACAACTGCTTGGTTACTGACATGTGTTTAGAGTAGAGTATTGAAGTAATCCTGTGAGCAATTTTTGTTCATTTTATGGAGAGGATTTTAAGATATGACCTTGTGAAAAATTACAAGTTTCTTTTTGAGGCCAGTTTATGTTTAAAGTACTATTCCTGTTACAAATATCTCAAAGTGCCAACATTTTATAGTAGATATCAGGATCAGTTTACTTCCTTTTTTCTGGAGGCAAAAAAGTTACCCTAAAATATCACCAAAATCTGAAAGAAAATGTTTTGCAAACACGTTTTCTAAAAATTTTAAACAAAATCATCAATACATTTTGGCCCATAACAGCTGATTTTACATGATTTTTATTTGCTTTTTTGTACAGTAAGTCATTGTAAGGCATAGATGCGAGTCACTGCAACATCAGGGTGAAAATGGTACACATTGGTGAGCTATAATAGTACCTACGTGTAAGGACTGTACATTATACTTACTAGCAGCAGGACTTGCAGTAAACCACCTAAGCATGACTGGTTGTAAAGCACGCACACGCCAACACCCAAATACGGCTACATTGAGAGCTATTATACCTAGCGTAGTTCTTTCTGTACCACCTAATTTGCTATACCATTGGGACAGCTGTTAAGTAATAGAAGATAAAATAAATAACATAAATGCAGGCACTTATAGATTAGTTATCAAACCACTTTACATTTATTCCTGCTGCCACTACAAGACTGCCAACAGTACAGTGCCCAGTATGCCTACTCCCAACAGCTCCCCATTTTATACCTGGATGGAGTGGGACAAGTGAGATAATAATATTATGACTGTCTTGCCCAAGGTTCAAACCGCCACCTTGTGATCATAATTTGAATGCAATATCCGTTAGATCACCATGCACATGTTAAACTAAAAATGTTACGCTAGTGAACTGAAAAAAGATATTGTACTGAGAAAAGGCATGCTATATAATACACAGTAGAATTCCATCCTAAAGCATTATGCCTATAAATGTGTGTTTTCTTGACGAAAAAGATGAAAGGCAGATAACCTCCACAAAATCATTATTTGGAGTTGAGCAACTATATTATTGATACAGGTAGATGTATAAACATGTATTATTGTAAGGTTAATCTATTGTTATGTTTTTGTGGAGGGTGTCTGCCTTTCATCTTTTACATAAAAAGAATACACTCATCCTTGCAAATGGAATGCTCCTGTATTGCTGAATCGTCCACTAAGGAAGAGTGAGTTTCAAATGGAGCTGCTAATGTGTTCATTCCATTTGAAATTCATACTCCTCCTGTGGAAATATGCTCCCCCTGTAGAAGATTTTCCAAAATATTTCCACAGGGTAGTGTGGATTTTAAATGGAATAACCCAATATAAATGTAGACACGGATATGATAGAGTCTAATCTCTTTAGAACGTAACGACTGCTCAGCGCCAGAAATGGGTAATTGCAATAACTGCCATGTGTAGATGAGTACAATATACTGTGTGTAAATTGCCAAATGTTCACAGGGCAGCTATTGCACTTACCCACTTCTGGCACTGAACAGTCGTAAACCCTACATAAACTTACTAGCTCCCTGAACTCTCCTCTTTTTGGTGTTTGGAAATATCCACCAAAAGTATCAGCAAATCTTTGTAATGCCTGTGATCTCATTCCTTCATATTGCCAGATTGCAGCACCACCAAAACTACAGGCTGTGAACTAAAATGAAAATGGTGCGTAAAGATGTTATTCTGTGTCCATAAAGAAACAGCACATGTGACATGATGTGATCCAATCAGACCAGAGTCAGCAATAATTAAATTAACCCCTGAGCACTACCTGCCGATCTAATATTGACTCTGATTGGTCAATTACATGATATCTTCATTTTAATCACCAATCAGAATGGAGCGTTGCAAATGATTCACCCCAATTTTTTTGCGTGGTGAAATTATTCTAACAATGTTGCTGATTGGTCCAATTGATAATGTAATGAAAACAGGTAGTTCTCATGGGGTTAATATAGGCCTGTGTACAGTAGACAAAAATAAGGAGCAATAAACTATAAGAAAATGAACATATAAAAAGTTTATATAACTTAGCAACCATGTATGCTCCCACTGTTTTCCCACTTTAAAGGTAGGTAGTCAGATTTTTTTTCAGATTGTGTTTGGACCTCACATTGAGGCCAGTACCAAAGTTTTGAAGCAAATTGTGCTAGCCATTTTGATATTAGAAGTAAAAACGTGTTTCACAATGGCCCATAGAATGGTATGTGTGCTATACCACAATCGGGGATGCCCAGATGTGGCTATCACTTTTTCTTTCATAACATTTAAACAGAATATATTTTAGACCTAAAATTTCACCAAAATCCTCATTTTGAAGGGATAAAGTGGGGGGATGATGCTGTCAATTGGGTCACCCATCTTTAAGAAGAAAAATAGATCACTCCCATGCTGGTTTCATACTTTCTGCCGCTTGCCGCTGAGCAGCGTGACGCTTCATCATGTCGCTTGGACTTTTCTGCAAGCGGATCAGCATGCCGATCAGCAGCTGCAGCATGACTATGAAAGCCAATGTTGCCACTCAGCATCGCCAAAAATTGTATCATGTTCACATACGTCAGAGCGGCACTGCTCCCAAGTTGACTTAAATTGAACTCCTAGCGATGCTGCCACTTTGGTAAAGCGGTGGAGTGATCGATATATCGGATCGCCGCTGGTCACCACTAGGGTTTCTGATGCAAAGTTCTGCGCAGTGAAGAAAAATCGTCGTCAGAGCAGCAAGGCAGGAAAGTATGAAACCAGCATTAGGCCAAAAAAAAAATTGTTGTGTTGCCCTCAAGTGGAAAAATGGGAAATTTGAGTCGGACCGTCGGATTTCTTTTTTTTTTTTTTTAAACCTTCAGTTTTCAAAAATCCCCTCAAATATTAAATAATGCTTCTTCAATTAGGGATACTTGTCAATTTTGACTTCTGGATACCTGTTAGACATCAATTAAAGACTAGTCTTTCAATAAAATATTAATTTGAAGTGAAAAACATTGAGTTTTTGAACAAATCTGTAAAAATCATCATTCAAAAAAAAAAAAAAAAAAAAAAAATTGCGACCCTGATTTTTCAGGATTTAGGGTCGACGGTTGAGGGCAACACAACAATTTTTTTTTTTGGCCTTAGCTTAGCTACTTACCACACAAGCAAATCCAAATGGTTTGACTAGTTTACTAAAAGGCACTCTTCCTGTAAACTCTGGTTCTATTTGTAGATGCTCTAGACTCTGTTTATCCGTTTGTTGCTCCACATGCTTCTGTTTCGGTGCTGGTTTCTTGACTACTTTACTGCTGCTACTTTTTAATGATGACACTTTGTCTTTAGTTTGTTTGAAATATCGCACTTCCTGTTTCCAGGGGGAACTGTTGATGTAAGAATATAACATTCTTAGTCAGTGGGAGTGGTCTAGCTCTTAGACACATTTCTGATTGGACAATCGCATGATTTCGGGTGCCGTCTATCAGGCCGTAGACGACCCCACGTCATCATGCGTCTTGATAATGCGTAATACGCGTGTAGAGGTTCGCGTATGTATCGCGCTGGATGCGTAGACTAGTGCGGAATACGCGAACGCGCTAGCAGTACGCGCATCAGAATACGTGAAGTTGTAAACAAGTTTCGCTTCATTTTATAATGAGGGAGTTTTTATGACGGTAACTTAGTTTTTGCTTTAAAAATTGTTTACAGTTATCAAAATAATATTTAACTGACTAAGAATGAGAATAAGCGATAGGAATTTTTATTTTTGCCTATCCTCTACCTATGATAGGCGACAGGCAGGTCCAATATTTTTATCGTAGTGGATACCGCTGCGCGCATCCACTACTCAAAATATTGGACCTGCCTGTCGCCTATCACACGGTAGAGGATAGGCAAAATAAAAATTCCTATCGCTTATTCTCTAAGTATTTAACATTCTTTGGAGAATCCCTTATGTATACCGTTTTTCATCCTGATGTGGCAGTGACGTCAACGTGTTGAGGTACAAGTAGCTGTTTCGCTCACACATCTATGTGGCGTCTTTAAGTGTGTGCATGTGTACACCAGTGCTTTCAGGGAACCCTAGCAATTTGAGGCTGCACCCCAATGAAATGCACACTGACATCACTGCCACGATGAAAAATGGTATAGCATGGTGCACTGTCTTAGGTACCTGTCTTGTCCTAAGAGTTGATGAAAGTTTGCTTGTAACCTAACCCTAACTTTTGAACTAGCAATTTAAGAATTCTATAAACATAGGTAGAAGCTTATATCCTCTTCAACAATAGGGTTATTGATTGGTTTAAAAGGTGTTTGATAATCGCTATCAAAATGAGATACATGTAGCACCAACTTGACGTACCTATGAATATGACCTTCATGCATATTTACACTGTAACTCAGAATACAATTTAGAACATTTATGGCTCATTTGTGGTGTATGGTCACAAATGATATTAATTATGCATATTAGCTACTTTTAAGTAGCTAATTAAAATTACCATATTTTGCAACAAAAACCTACCATACTGGAAATCGAAGACCGCCAATGGCCACCCCTCCCAGGCTCCAGTTTCAAGACATTGCGCTCGCAATCTTGGAGGTACGAAATGATGAAATGATGGACGGATGGACAGACGGACAACCAGGAATCATAATACCTCCACAGTCCGGTGAAGGCATAAAAATCACAGAAAGCTGACAAATTTGAAAATTCAGAATCAATCACTGTGGCCATTGGGTTTTTATATATTTCATATAGTAATAAAAATCCCCGAAATTCAAAATAAGGGTTGGTCCGCCCACCTTGGTCTGGGCGGACATTTAAAAAATTAATTTAGAAGAGCAGCAACGACATTACTTGGATTACATTCCAGATGTTACATCTACATCATGAGCAAAATTTGAGGAAATTCGCACAAGTCCGTTTTATTTTAGGGTCATTTGTCTATAACTGGTCTTTACATGTAGCCCTATGGAGAGAGTGTCCGTTGAGGGCGCTATGACCCCCATTTTAGGAACAAAAATGTGATTTTAAAAAAACCGGACTCGTGCGAATTTTCTAAAATTTTCAGAGTATGTAGTATGAACATGTAGAAATATAATCAAGTAGTTGCCCTACCTGCTCTTCTCCGAAAAAATAAAAGGTCCTATTCCTCAATGATAATGAAACCTAGGCGCGCGGCCTGTAGAACAGGGCAAGGTGATTTTTTGTCGTCTTATGTCTCGCCTAAACATTTGTACTTACCATTTTTTGCTGCATTCAAGACAGGCACGTCTGCACATGGAACTGAGCATCTTGCCACAGTAGGTCTATAATTTGCCTGGAATTGACAGAAATCAGAACAATTTAAGACACAAATATGAGTGGATATTCATGCATTGTACATAAATGTTGTGGCAAATAAAATAAATATAATTATTGGCTTGTAAAGAGCACCCTGGGGTAATATGTTCAACTCTGTAATTTCCTTAAATTGGGAAGTGCAGCGCTCTTTTATCCCCAAAATGCTTGCAACTCCTACAGAAAAAGCATCAATCTGTCATACATATTGTGTGCAGAGCTTGCAGCAAATATATTGATAAGATAAAATTGGATGGGACACGAGAGGCTTCTTTTTTTTTTTTTTTTCATTTTGCACTTCAAGTTTTACTATAGATAACAATAATCTAGGTAAAAAATATAGGTTTTTTTTATTTACTTATCAATACAAACAAAAACAGGTAAAAAGTAGAAGTTATTCATGGGCATATATATCCCAGGGGGGATGGGGGGATAAATCCCCCCAATATTTTGGCAGAGGGGTGGTACATACAATCATCCCCCCCCCATTGTTGACGCCTGTATGTGGGTTTCTAACCAAATTAACCTCATATTTGGCCATTTTAGCCCCCAAAGTGGAAATTTTTACATTCTTCGCTTGCATTATATTTATTCCACTTTTGCACCATATTTAATCATGCAGTTTAGCTTCAAAATGGCAAAAAACTTTCCGCGCATTTTTCTCTTGCACTATTTGGCAAAGCGGCCATCACGGAGCGCTTGCGCAACACAGGGTTCTGTCTGAGGGGGGCTGTACCTTCCTCGGAAGTGGGAAACATTTGCAAAATGAAGACCTAATTGAAGCCATTTTGGTTGACTATTTTGGCATTTTTAGTTTTGAACATTTTTTGAAATGACGGCCCAACTGAAGACATTCGTGGACATTAAGTTTTCACTGTTATTGTATAAATTATTACTTTATAAATTTTGCAAAATGAAAGCCCAATTGAAGCCATTTGGTGGGCAATTTTGACACTATTAGTTAGAAAAAGTTACATTATATACTACTGTAGGCCTAATTATTAAGTTATTAAGTGAGGTGTCTAATGCAGAAGCAAAAACGGCCAGTTGTTTATCCATACGCATGGGGTGTTTCAGGGGATGTTCCCCTTCAGAATCACAAGTTGGGAAATTTTGCAAAATGAAGGTCCAAATGAAGCCATTTTGGTGCATCATTGATTCATTTTTACACTATTTATATCATTGCTTTCAACAACAAAAAGGACCCGAACTCAGTTTTCAAAATTGTTACACTGGTCCACTGACACTTCATAAGACTTCAGACTCGCAATCACTAAAGCATGCATGGATTGATCATGTAGATGTTGAGCATGAGTCCGTCTTAATACTCACTTTTGGCGACAAAATGTGACAGGCCCTGCATATCGGCGGGACACAGTAATATTCACTTGATTTTGGGCTAAGGACCCGCCTTCAAGCAATGCCTAAAATAATTATAGGCCTATATCGACCAACTGTGCATTTTAGGCATGGGCCTACTTGATTACATGCAAATGAACCTTTTTTTCTTCTTTCCTTTCTTTTTTTCCTTCTCCCTTTCTCTTCTCTTCTCTCCTTTCCTTTTTTAAGTGGAGGGGAGCCCCATAATAAGATTGTTTCGATACATGCTTTAAAATCACAAGCAGTATGCTGAAAAATAACCATACGCCTATGACGATCGATCCTACTTTACCCCCCTCTCAGTAGCGTTGCCCGTGTCTCATGTCCCTGGTGTGTGTGTGGAGGGGGACAAAGCCCAATTTTGTTCCCATTTGCCAAATTTTTGTCCCATTTTTAGTAATTTTTAGTAAAAGGACACTTTACCCGTTGTTGTCCCCATTTTATCCCTGAAAATTTTCTGGGGGGCAGTTTCCCACCGGCTATGCCCCAGCTCCCCACCCCTCTCGATCTCTCTCCCTCCCCTCCCCACCCTCTTTTCTTCTCTTCCCCCTTTTCCCATCCCTTTCTCTCCCACCTTACTCGAGAACTCTAGCTTAGAATTTGCACACGATAGTTACGCATTCGATGCTAGAGTGCGTTGGTATCGTTTTTCGGTCGGACGGCGGTTATTTCGATGAGTTAACTGTATCTTTTGAGCAAGATTTGCTTATTTTGGACAGTCTAAAATGTTGCTGAAGTGTTTTAGCAACATTATTGATGCAATCGCCTGCCGTGACCGGCTGTGTTTACTTCTGAACTTCCATTGCTTTACACGGTGTCATGCTTTAGCGAATCCGACTAGATTTTGAATGCAATGGTCTTTAGCCTAAAATGTGAAGCTATCGGTGAGCAAATTCTTGGCTAGACTTCTCGAGCAACTCCCACCCTCTAGACTTTTTTTACCCGGGTGCCCCTCCCCCCTTCGAGACTAGAATCAGTGAAATCTAGTAGAAAACAATGCGCGTAATGAAGTAAACACAGCCAATCACAACGGGTGATCGCATTATAGGTGACCACGGAGGTGACGTCACAAGCCGTTGACCTCCGTTGACAACAAATCCAATTCAGAAGTCAGATTTGTAGTTTTCTGTGGTTTGTCCCTTTTCAAATCGGCCAAAATACTACCATTTCTATAACTTCTCGACATGGGGCCTCCAGCCAACAACAAAAATAAAGACTCTCCTCTACATGTTCATGTGTTCAGCTTGACATAAAATGCAATTTTTGCCAAGTATTTAACCTTTATTTTACCGAAATCGGCCCAGAATTTGCTCGATTCGAGGTCAAAACAAAATGTAAACAGACTGAACAGACTCTGCTACAAGTCTTCAACTAGTCGCACTGCTCCACGGTTGTGGGTTGAAAAGTGTAAGTGTAGGCACTGTAGCATCATGTAAAATAAGTACCCGGATGGCCGGGGTCACCTATAACTTAATTTAACTTATTTGTTTAGAATATAGGCCCTATGTTCAAACTCAAAGTAGGCACTCTTTACAATATTTTATACTGTAATACAAAAGACACAAGCGTTACAAAAAATGACAATGCCGATCTACCAAATATTATAAATGGCGGAACCCTGGAACTGGTAGTACATGTATGTAGTGTACATCATACATATGTATATTGGCATTGTGGCATTTTTTATTTATGCATGTTTTTATTTGTGTGGCATTTTTGAGCACTATTAAATGAGCACTTTTTGTATTTTTCGCGGTGACGGGAAAATGAACTTTTGACACTCGTTATCTTTGTGGCTACATGTTTGAATGGACAAAAGTTTTATTGTGACGGAAGACTGATTAATGCTGATGGTGGCGGGACGCTAATTTGTGTATTTCTATGTTTCTAAATGGACATTTCTTTATGAAATCTGTGGTGCGCCTGTATTAAGGCGGAAAATCCTACCAACCAACCATCCATGGCATGTACTGTGACTGTGTACTTGTGTCCACGGTGTCCGAGTCATGGGACATGGATGGAGTATGTAACACGAATATTATCTGATTAATTAAAGGAGTATTTCGTAATCTTAGCAATTAGCATCCTCTTTTTATGACATTTTTCAGTACATATCCACGAAAAAAGCATATTCCCAACATGTCAGTTGATTCCGATAAAATATTGCGTTTGCGAGTTATGCATGATTATGTGTATGACACTGCTCCATAGACAATACGTTGTAATTTCGTTCTGGTGCACCAGAACGAAATTCAAATTTCACGATATCTTTGCTAAACGAATTAATCTGCAAGAAATATTATAAACATTATGTAGCCAGAGCTTTCCAGTGATATAAAAATCTCAACTTTTTTTGAGAAAAGTGGGGGGATGAGGCTGTGGATCACGAAATGCCCTTTTAATTATGTCATGATGATGTAACTTCAAGTTGTAAATTAAAATTCATGACTTCAGACTTCAGACTTCAGTTGGATGGTAAGCTTAACTTTGTGTAACTCAAATCGATTTCGTCCGCGACTCCTTATAAGCTTTGATCTATGAAGTGCATCTTTAGAGACGTTCTATCAATATTTACC
The DNA here is from genome assembly GCF_039555335.1 of Amphiura filiformis. NCBI lineage: Eukaryota > Metazoa > Echinodermata > Ophiuroidea > Amphilepidida > Amphiuridae > Amphiura > Amphiura filiformis. The sequence continues at coordinate 11,760,248 of NC_092641.1, read as the reverse complement.
TCACCTCTCTGTGGACAAAAAAGTGTTAAAAAGTAAAGAAAGCAAACCAGTTCTTCTGCAAGAGTGCAATTGACATTGATTTCCGATGGTTTCTGACTACAGGCAGCCCGTGCCGTTATTTGGGCGGTACACAATATACGATACAAAGCTAATCGGACTGATGCTGGGCGATAACGTTTCAACTTAAACAGTGCTATCTTCTGAAGATAGCGCTTATTAATATTATGAAGTTGATGATTATTTTCTTTTAAGTTAAAAAAAAATTTTAAACACGCTAAATTTCGGGTTATATAATGGGTATAAAACGCTAAAAAGTTAGTAACCAAAAAACTTACTTTTAAAGTTGCTGTAAAACATATAATGTGATTTTTTTTTGTTCAAAATATTGTTTTAAATGTTTGCAAAAATTAAAAAGATATTTTACAATAACATTCTGATACGATTGAAAATGTTACTGTGGCATACAAAACGTGTTTAAAACGATCCACTTAGAAATGAACACGTCACGGTGCGCTAGCAGGAGGGGCATAGCCCCCCCAGTTTGACCTATCAGTCGGGCGGAAATTGTCATTCGGGGGAACTGGAGTGGTAACTGCTCCATGTCAGTTTGAGCCGGAAAATGTTCTGATAAGATTATTAAGATGAAGCAATACCACTTAATCCTTAAAAACGGCTATATTTAATGTAAAAAAAACTGTAAAAAAACAGGTTTTTCCTGGTTTTTTAAAGTTTTTTGACTGAGGTTTGAGGGTTTTTTCCAGTGATATAAAAATCTCAACTTTATTTGAGAAAAGTGGGGGGGGGATGATGCTGCTGTGGATCACGAAATGCCCTTTTAATGAATATTAAGTAACGTACGTAACTTATACATATTTAATATGCTAGATATATCCAAACACAAACACCCATCGTCGTCCCCACTCACAAACAAAAATTCAAAAAATTGACAATTCTTTATTATTTTATCATTAAAAGACCTTCACCTTAAAAGGTCGGCGACATAATTATTATGCACGTTCCACCGGCCGGGCGTCCCACATGGACCACAATATTGTATGATGCCAGACAGAATGAAAATATGAATCATCGAGGTCATGGACGAAGGCATGGAAGTCTGGTTCAGGTTCGCTGCCATCTGCTTTTTGAGCTTTTTTGCGACTGAAGAGTTGGTAAAGTTCATGCATTGCAATTTTCCTTGCAATAAGGTGAAGGAAGGTCTTTTAAAGATTAAATATAAGATTTCCTTCAGTCAGCCTAATGGTGCGTCTTGGATGAGACGCGATATTCCCGGGCGATACTGCATGTCGCTATCAAAATAAAAGTCCAGATGAACAGATTTAATATTCATTTTATTATCTTTAAGTTCATTGATAACCAAACACTGGGGTGACATGACAACCATATATGATTAACCTGATTTTGTTTATGCATAGATTGGCAATCACAATAACATTATTGTTAAACATTATGTTTGCTATATGACCTATCTAGCTCACTGAACACAGCATTTTTGACAAGTTAAAATTAAAATAAGTACAGGATTACTCAATGACTTATAGGTATGATCTAAAATACTGCCAGGAATAAATATTAAATAAAGCAGAGTGCTGTGGGCCGTACTAGTGATCAGAGACAAATAAATGAAGGAGAGTGATGTGGGCCGTAGTGATCAGCGACAACCTGTAAAGTGTGCTGAGGCTTAACTTGTGGATGAACGTCTACCTGTCAAGGCGTTGTGCCTGTGCGTAGCGCACTATAAATCATTGCGCTTATTGCGCTTTTTTACTGTACTGGAGAGGCGAAGTAGAAGCTAGTAGACATGAGTGCTACTGTAGAGAGAGGCTATAAAATAGACTCAAGGCATATACAATAAGCCTGCTATATACGCTGGACAGTAAATCGGCCTGGGTTCTCCTACTCCAAGACTCAAAACGACCACACTTACTTGCAGCCACAGATTAGGAACAAAATCATCCGCGTGCCGAACAAAAGCAACTTCGAATCGGCGAAAACACCATTTGTAGAAATGGCATCCACTGCAGTTACTGACAAAAATAAATTTCATAGGCTTGTTAATAGTGTAGGAATAATATATTTCCAACGCATTATAAGCTCTTTAATTGTACCGCTATTATCGCATTGGACGTGGGTAACACTCAGGACCAGTAATGATGACACCGACTTTTTAGTTGACAATGATAATTCCAACTCGAATAGGACTTCTGGTCTTGAGTTAGCACATCTGGACATCAATTACGGGTTATCTGCCGTGTACTTCATATCTCCGGTGCTAAGTATCTTGTTTTCACCTTTTACTGGTTCATTAGGGGACAGATACGGACATGATGTACCACTTGTGATTGGAATGACCATCCTTATCTGCGCGGTTCTGTCGTACGCTTCCGCTAACAGTTTTATCATCGTCTTTGTCGCAAAGGCATTGGAAGGAATAGCCCAGGCGTTTCTAATACCGATCGCATTGGCTCGAATTGGTGAAGATTATCCCTCCGACACGAAACGAGGTAAAGAAGCACTCGCTATTGCAATGGCGGGTAATTGCTTTAGCTTCTTTGGAGCGGTTTATAGTGGAGTGATGGTCCAAAAGTTTGGACAGAAAATCTGTTTTCTTTCTCTGCTTCCTATTCAATTTGTGCTTTTATAAGCTTCATGGTGACGTTTCGTGTTCGGTGCTCTTTTGGTTGGATGGGGTATGAAAAAGAATTGTGGTCGTCCAAAGAGCAGGAACAGGACCTCAATAAGGAACAGAATGGTATTACAAAATCAAATGATTCAGAGTCACATGATAATGATGAAGATGAAGATGAAGATGAAGATGAAGATGAAGATGAAGATGAAGATGAAGATGAAGATGAAGATAAAGAAGATGATGATGATGATGATGATGATGATGATGATGATGATGATGATGATGATGATGATGATAACGCGAGGATTATGTCAGACACTATAGAGGACAAATCATTACTAGAGGCGGTTGACCACCTTGAAAACTCAACTGAACAAAATAGTGTCCGCCTGGTTGATTTGGCTTCAGACCATCAACTCCTCATCTGTATAGGTGCTATGACAATCTGTTGGCTTGGCAAATGTAGCCTCGAACCCGTCATCGCTCTATGGTTATTATGGACATTCCATTGCACACCTGCCGATATTGGCTTAGTCTGGGGAATATCCGGATTCGCGATGCTCACATCCAACTACGTCAGCAGTAGACTTGCATCTTACAATTCTAACATTTTATGGATGTATTTACTAGTACATATGGGTCTATGTGCGCCAACAATTGCGTATCTTCCTCTCTCGCCGTCACCATTCTTTGTCGGCGTTTGTCTTTTCTTCCATATCCATTGCGCCAGTGCTTGCCGATACTCATTGATGTTCATTATTGCTCAGATTGCCGAGATCAAATACGCGAATTCTCTCGGTCGTATTATGAGCTTAGCCAATTTAGGATTTCAACTGCCTTACATACCGGCAGCGGTACTATCAGTGGTGCTTTCAAATACGTTAGGATTCAAATATATGTGTATATTGATAAGTGTGTTTACAATTGTGTATTTGCCTTTACTATTTCTGTTAGTAAAGATTGAGAAACCGGTATATACAAATATATACGAGTCAAATGCTGAGCAATACCGAATTGTGCATGCGGAGTTTCCTCAAGTAAATACGACAGCAGAACAAGTAAATAAGACCATCATCAGAAAGATTAACTCGCCATAATATTACATTACCGCTGCCTTAACCAAAGTGTGCATTTTCACCTCACGTGACCTCCCAGGTTTATATCATTGACATTACCACATAAACCGGTTTCATATAGCCAGAGGCAATACAGCCAAATATAGCCAAATGTCATAGTCAATTTATGCCAAAAATCGGCCTGATGTACGTTGTTCATCATGATGAACATTTCTAGCTTTACCTGATATAAAATGATATAAATAAAAGGTCACTGCAAATTTAGGTATAATAATAAGTAGCCTTATATTCAGTGATCATGTGTCCCCGAGCGCAGAACTCGGAAATATTGGCATAATCATAGCCAGGACAAAATGCATGTAAGCAGTGTAGGAATAATGTATTTCCAACGCATTTTGAGTTCTTGAATTGTACCGATACTGTCGATATATCACAATGGACGCGGGAAACACTCGGAAACAGTGGTGAGTTGCCAGTTCCAACAGATACGACGTGAATAGAATTTCTGTTAATGAATAATAGCGGAAAACTGCGCATTTTTTAAGCAAAGTTGAAAACTGATGGTGCTATTTATCTTAAATCTTGTTTGCATCTTTAACAAGGGGTAGACACTTGTATAATAACATTTAAACATTAGGAAAATGAGTAATAAGTAGTGGGGAGATTTTCTAACAAATTTTCATCATAAAATGAAAGGAATAACTCATATTATTGGGCTAAATAAAACTTTAAATATATGTAAATAGCGCCCTCAATTCAAACACAAATGTACAATTTATAGAATAAACATCATCACAAAAATGCAGAAAAAGACAAACTTGATAAAGAAAGGAAAATCTATGTTTAAAATGGCTAGAAAATTATATGTGTATATTAGTGTGATAACTGTAACGTTGTTGGTATTGTAAAATCTAGAATTGAAAATTATATAATGTTTTGTTAGAGAAATTAATAAATGATCACATCAAACAACCGTGGCATTAATAACGGGCTATCTGCCGTGTACTTGCATATCTCCGGTGATGAAATATTGTTTTCTCTTAGGGCAATAAAAAAAAAAAAATCAACTATGAACGTTGGGTTTTGAACATGCACTTTGTCCGGGAACTTTGTCCCCAATATCACACATTTTGTTCAATTTAACAATGACTCTGAACTGTCAATCAAACACGGCATCTATTTGTGTTCATTGTGTTCTATTCACAGATCCTGGAAAGAAGGATCTGTGGTTCTATAACAATACATACAAAGATCCAATGAAATTAATTACGTGTCACTGGAGCTGGAATAGATAACAGTACATGACCCAAATTGTGGGATAGGCTTTTACGACGGGAATTCATAACAATTAGGTTTTTAGCGGGTTCGCCGTCGGACAAGTTTAGAACTGTCAAGCTTTCGTCAGGAGTAGCTCTGACTTCTTCAGGACAAAGTACCTAAGAATGAGACATGTAGACCGCCCCTTGTCTACTGATGACTCTCAAAAGAGTCGTTCACTGAAGACTGCCCCTTGTCAACAGAGAACAAGCAGATCTCGCCTATCTGCTAATATAAAGGTTTTGGTGGCTCTGAAAAGAGCCGTTCACTGAAGACTGCCCCTTGTCTACAGAGAACTAGCAGATCTCGCCTATCTGCTAATATAAAGGTTTTGGTGGCTCTGAAAAGAGCCGTAAGGTTTTGGTGGAAAGAGCCGTTTGCTAAAGACTGCCCCTTGTCTACAGAAACAAGCAGATCTCGCCTATCTGCTGATTTTGTAAGTTTTGGTGGCTCTGAAAAGAGCCGTTCACTGAAAACAAGCAGACCTCGCCTATCTGCTAAATTAAAGGTTTGTTGGCCCTGAAAAAGAGCTGTTCAATGAAGACTGCCCCTTGTCAACAGAGAACATGTAGACTGCATATACTGTAGTAGAAGTATACGGCTTACCAGGAACCGTTGGCCACTCATGGACCGAATGACCCATTATCATGATTATTTGGGTAAATATAGCCTTGTGGTGTCATGTACTGCCGATTCCTGAAAATTACACCACGCATCAGTACATTTTTTGATCAAAAATAATGTCCTATTTAAAATAGCTAAATCCTAATCCCTTAGTTATAACTGGTAGTAAAAGTAAAATGTTGATATTTTGCTAATTTTGAGGGAAACAAGAGCCAACAGCATGCATTTAGGGTGTTTTGTATACTTAGACTGCATGGTTCTATTTGGAAAAATCTCGTTCCTAGCGGCAAGTTTGCTTAAAAGAAAAAGGAAGCTAAATGATTAAAATATTAGCTATATTTCATTTGTGAAACAGGATAACATTTTTGTAGTCCAAAAAATTAGTACTGTATTTTTCTGGAATCAGGGATAGATAAAATATCACATAGAAAGGTTTTAAGTTACAGTTTCTGTAAGGTACTTTTTAAACACGTGGACACAACGAAAAGTAATAACTATCCACATTTGTTTGAACATGTTGAAAACACTGGTATTTTCAGAAACATGTACTCCTACATTTGACAAATTCTGGATAAACACTTTCATTTTTTTCCGTAATAACCACAGTCTAAATGGTACACATAAACATATCAAAGTGTTGTGATGTATAACGTTTTCGTATGGCACAGTGTTTAGTCGTAATTAAATACTTTTGGTGTCTAAAGGACAGACAAAAAATGCTGGAAAAAAGTGTTTAGCTTGTGTTTTAATAGAATGAAAGGTTTAGGTTTTATTTTGGATTTTGGATTCATGAATTAAATATTTACTAAATCTACGAATTTAATACCTGTTTTAAATACGAAAACACGCAGGATCCCCCATAAAAACCAAACCAAACCAGAACTACATGTATAGCATGAGGTCCCCAGTTTCGAGTGGGTAAGCGAGATGACCTTGAGGCCACTGCAACAAAAGCTAAAAAATAATTGTTGTGCATGACAGAAAGTTCAGTGAGACACTTTACGAATTTTAGAGCCGTAATGTACGATCTTATAATACGAAATTGGTTTAATATTTTCAAACCTGATTTGTGGCTCTTTCAGCGACACCACATGCGTATTGCCCTGAGCACGATAAGGCCAATATTCCCTGTTCTGTTAACTTTCAAAGTTAAATACTATTGTGTACCTTTTCCGACAGACCCAAAAATATAAAGATATGGTCGCGGGTGTTTTTGTTGTTGTTGTTGTTGCTGTTGTTGTTGTTGTGGTTTTTTTTCATATTTGAATTTTCATTTGCTGGTATAAAATTCGCAAATTGTTTTGCCTGTTTGAAATTCGTACAACACAACTCTTTTTGTTACAAAACAAGCCTGGCAAACAAATAATACATTATTTAGGATACTCGTAGAAAACAAGATTCAAAGTAAACCGACTTACCGCGCGTGACTTTGGAGCTATAAGGGCAAGGTAAATAGGCCTTACAATACAATGGGGTATTTCAGTTGAAATCCACACTACCCCTGTTGACGATTTAGCTGAAGTCGTCCACAGAGGGAGTATGAGTTTCGAATAGAATAGACAGTTGGGTAACATCCATTTGAAATACTCACTCCAGTTGTGGAAGATGTGAGTAAAGCCATAATACAGGGGGAGTATGGGTTTGATTAACCTTGACCAATTACATTTGAAATATACTCCCCCTGTGAAAGATATTTCCAAAATCTTCCACATGGGTAGTGTGGATTTCAACTGGAATAGCCCAATACACACAGGTCCAGCGAAATGAATGAAGTGTCACTGGAGCTGGAATATAGACTTGCACCCAAAAACAATCAGCCAAATGCGTTGTATTTGTACGGTCAACCATCATATCTGGGTCAACAGAGCAATTTTGACATGAAAGTCAACTTTACAAAAACACAATTTACTCTGGGTCTACATGCACGACTATAATATTGAAGGAAAAACTGTCAAATTTGCCACTACGATTGATCAGTGTTGGTAGTGTGTAAAAATTGGCGAAGTTACACCTCTTCTTTTTATCAGAAAGATGTGCTTTGACATAAGAAAGAAATCTGATGAGGAACGTCAAAGAAAATTATTTTAGGACAGGATTACTCCCTGATTTTATGCTCTTTTATATGGACGAGAACGTAACATACCGGAGAATCGCTAAGTATACACCCCGGGGGGATCACTCACATAAATGGTCTGTACGCATGCGTGACCAAAAAAAAAAACAAGAAAAAGGGGGTGTTTTTTTTAGGCAAGGCAAGTTACGCGCGTGACGCGTTTAGGGTCTAAAAAACAGTGATTTTCAAGAATAAGGGTAGTTTTCTGAAACTGGACAACTTGTTTAGGTACCTTTTCAAATTTTTGGTAAATTATGAGTCCAAAAGGGTACATTTGTTGCATTTTCACCAGCCAAAAACTCATTAGGGGGTAAATTGTACACTAAATTACCGTATTAAGGGGCTAAATTTGCTGGTAGCTAAAACTCGTTTAGGGGGTGTTTGAAAAAAAATTGGTCACGCATGCGTACACTGTCATATTGAGTGGCCCCCCGGGGTATACACTCAAGGCATAATTGCCATAGGCTCGTTTGCAAAGCGGCCTCCAACCTCCTACGCAAGGCATATATATGCCACAGGCTAGTCGAGTCTGCAAAGCGACATCCAATCTAAGGCTTCTAACAACCACACTTGCAGCTACGTACACATGCAATATTAGAACAAACGAACAAAAATCATCCGCGTGCCGAAAAAAGGCAACTTCGAATCGGCGAAGGGGTTAACGCAATTTGCAAAATAATGGCATCCACTGCACTCATTGACAAAAATAAATTTCACAGGTTTTTTAGCAGTGTAGGAATAATATATTTCCAACGGATTATGAGTTCTTTAATTGTACCGATACTATCACAATGGACGTGGATAACACTCGGAAACAGAGGTGACAAAGACGTAGTTGCCAATTCCAACAGGTATGACCCGAATAGAACTTCTGTTAAGGGGCTGTGCAATAATTATGAGCCCCCGGGGTAAAATTTCAAACGGCTCGCCAAAAATCGATTGCCCCCCCTCTCGGCCTGCCAAAATCGCTTGCCCCCCCCTCTCGGCCCGCCAAAATTCTTTGCCCCCCCTTGCGCATGCCAAATTTTTGGGATCCCAATTTACAAACCTTTTAAGGTTTGAAGGTCTATATACCTGTTGCGAGCGCAGCGAGCAGGAAAATTTGCATATTTAAGTTTCCGTACTGTTTTCCTAAGCCTTTTAGAGCGTTTTATTAAAAGGCGCCCCATGAATGTGTGCCAAAATCGCTTGCCCCCCCCCTCTCAGCTTGCCAAAATTGCTTGCCCCCCCTTTTGGCTCGCCAAAATTTCTTGCCCCCCCATTTTACCCTCCCCAGGGCTCATAATTATTGCACAGCCCCTAATGAGTTAACGGAGCAATCGCATATCAATTACGGGTTATCTGCCGTGTACTTCATATCTCCGGTGCTAAGTGTACTATTTTCACCTTTTACTGGTGCGTTAGGTGACAGATTCGGGCATGATTTACCACTTATGATTGGAATGACCATCCTTATCTTCACGATTACATTGTACGCTTTCGCTAACAGCTTTATCATCGTCTTTGTCGCAAAGGCATCGGAAGGAATAACTCAGGCATTTCTTATACCAATCGCATTGGCTCGAATTGGTGAAGATTATCCCTCCGACACGAAACAAGGCAAAGAAGTACTCGCTATTGCAATGGCGGGCAATTGCTTTAGCTTCTTTGGAGCGGTTTATAGTGGAGTGATGGTCCAAAAGTTTGGACAGAAAATTTGTTTTCTTTCTCTGCTTCCTATTCAATTTGTGCTTTTTGTAAGCTTCATGGTGACGTTTCGTGTTCGGTGCTCTTTTGGTTGGATGGGATATGAAAAAGAATTGGGGTCGTCCAAAGAGCAGGAACAGGACCTCAAGAAGGAACAGAAAGGTATTACGAAATCAAATGATTCAGAGTCAAATTCGCAAGACGAAGATGTTGATAATGGCATCACTAAATCCGACAGTGGTGAGAGTAAATTGCTGAAGCGCCATAAATTTAAACCCAACAGCCATGACAATAGCACTATGAATAACTCCTTACTAACAGATAGTGTTGAAACGGATGATGATGATTATGATGATTATGATGATGGTGACCGTGACGACGACGATGATGATGGTTATGGTGATAATCATAATGATCATGATGAAGACAATGATGCTAATGACGATAACGCAAACAATGCTTCAGACACTATAGAGGAAAGATCAGAGGCGGTTTACCACCTTGATAACTCAACTGAAAATGTCCGCCTGATTGATATGGCTTCAGACCATCAACTCCTCATCTGTATAGGTGCTATGACAATTATGTTGGCTCGGCAAATGTAGCCTCGAACCCGTCATCGCTCTCTGGTTATTATGGACATTCCATTGTACACCTGCCGAAATTGGCTTAGTCTGGGGAATAGCCGGATTCGCGATGCTCACATCCAACTACGTCAGCAGTAGACTTGCAACTTGCAATTCTAACATTTTATGGATGTACTTACTAGTACATATGGGTCTATGTGCGCCAACAATTGCGTATCTTCCTCTCTCGCCGTCACCATTTATTGTCGGGGTTTGTCTTTTCTTCTATATCCATTGCGCCAGTGCTTGCCGATACTCATTGATGTTCATTATTGCTCAGATTGCCGAGATCAAATACGCGAATTCTCTCGGTCGTATTATGAGCTTAGCCAATTTAGGATTTCAACTGCCTTACATACCGGCAGCGGTACTATCAGTGGTGCTTTCAAATACGTTAGGATTCAAATATATGTGTATATTGATAAGTGTGTTTACAATTGTGTATTTGCCTTTACTGTTTCTGTTAGTAAAGATTGAGAAACCGGTATGTACAAATATATACGAGTCAAATGTTGATCAATACCGAATTCTGCATGCGGAGTTTCCTCAAGTAAATACGACAACAGAACAAGTAAATAAGACGATTAACTCGCCATAATATAACGTTACCGCTGCCTTAACCAAAGTGTGCATTTTTTCTTCACGTGACCTCTCAGGTGTATTTCACTGAGATAACCACATAAATCGATTGTCATATAGCCTGAGACAGATCTCGACCCACAGACATAATGGATCAAATGTAGGCAGAATGAATTATACGTGTTGGTTACAGACATAATAAATTTAGACAGTCACTTTTTGTTCAGTATATTTCGGAGTAACTCTTCTCCGTCATCAGCGGGTAGTATCTGCATTTTGACTGGTTGAATCCCCTATCATGTCTATCGAATCTGGCCCTTGTATTGCCAGTAGAGAATCATAAATTCTTGAGAGTTCACGTCCCCGTCCCTGTTTAGGTTTGGTCATGTTGGTTGGGTTGATCTCCTTTACGCAATACCGTACATGTTGCCCCTCTCACTTTGTGCTGAATAATTATGGGATCTGGAATGAACGTTGTGAGCGTTTCGACAGTATTTTTTGTGGGACATGAGAGCACATCAGACATATCGAATTGCATTCTGAATACGAAGAATGTCTTTCTAATATCAAATAATTTTCATTTTTTGAAATTCACGATATAATACAAATTTTATGACAAATTATTAAAATTTGATATTTTTCACATTTTGATATAACAGTCCGCGAAGTAAATTTTATAAATCTAATGATACAAATTCAAAGTATAGACCTCTGGAAAAGGCAACCGTTACTACTAGTTTCACAGCATACCCTCACTTACGATCATTGGGTATACCGATCATGTAGCTGGGAGTTAAAGCCGATGATCAATTGAAAATTTTGACCTTTCATATTGAAGATATGGATTTTTTTCCCAAAAGACATATTTCCATATCTTCAATACGAAAGGTCAAAATTTTCAATTGATCGTCGGCTGTTCATCCCACCTACATCATACACTTTAAGTATAAATCATCAGATTTATAAAGTTTACTCCGAGTACTGTTAAATATCAAAAATATCAATTTTTAATCATTTGCCATACGATGTGTATTACATTGCGAATTTCAAAAAATCCAAATTATTTGATATCAGAAGGACATTCTTCATATTCAGAATGCAATTCGATATGTCTGATGTGCTCTAATGTCCCACAATAAATACTGCCCAAGCGCTCATACTCCATCCCTTAACTGATCTTCTCTACAGAATACTGACAGTGACACCTACCAGGTCAGGACTGTATATCTGTATTGTTATGCAGTAGCTGGGGTGTTACTCGCTATTTTGCATGTTTTGCAGTGTGTTCTTTGAATCTCTTACCTATAAGGTTCTTTTGGTTTCTCCCACGTAAACTTTATCACACCCACTGCAAGGGATGCGATCAATTACACCAGACTGGTCTTCTATTTGAATCTGGAGAGTCGGAAATACTAATAGGGCCAAAACATCTTTTCCCAGTTCTCAAATGCACAGCAGCAACACACTCTTTGTATAAGTTAACAAAATTTAAATCTTCAATAAAAAGTAAAGAGAGTATGACACCTTTGTTCCACAATCATTAAGGTATAGGACATTTTTTGTTTTTGCTATAGCCCCGAATGAAATGTATTTAATTATGTTTGTACTCACTCAGGTAGCATTGTGTGTGAATTTTACATCCGAACTAAGTGCTATTCTTTTTTATGGGCATTTAGTGTCTAAAATGGCCCAAAATGAGGGTTTTTCAATATTGCCGTCCATTTCTAATCGTCACCCCCATAGACTTTACATGTAAAATAAAAAGGCTCATAAAAATTTAATAGCACCTTAGAGTTCGGATGTAAAATGCACACAAAATGCTTTTTGAGTGATTACAAAGATAATTCAATATATACTTTTCATGCGGAGGCTATGTGGATTTTTTTTAATGTATTATGATTGCTTGATTATAACTTATTTTGTATTTTGTACCCCTTGTGTTGATGATGATGATATTTATTTATATTACTTGTTTGTTGCTTTAAAAAAAAAACATTCATGGTACGATAATGATGAATTATTTCCCATTTATATTCATTTCACACACTTATGAAACTGTAGCCTGCGTTTATGCTTTGGTTCACCTGATGATTGGCGCATGCGCTATGAGCGTCTATCTTTTCCGCGTATGGTTCGTTAATGCGACCGGTATAACATGCGAACATTTGTTGCTTCCAAGCTTCAGGTGAGCCAGTTTGTATAGTGTTCTCATTCAGCTGCAATATTTCCTTTCATTTTTTTCCAAAGTGTCTGATTTTGGCTGTTCTCGTTATTTGTTTTTGATCATTTTTTCTTAGAGTTGCGCATTTGCTTGTTCTTGTGTCCTATTGTTGACCCTTTTACCAATTGGTCCCTGAACTTATTGCTGTGCGCGATAAGCTGTATTATAGGCCCTCCCATCCGGGCCTCCATCATAGGCCCTTCCATCCGGGTCTCTCAGATCTTTGTTATTTAATGTATCTTATTTGTTTTTATTTGTTTTCTTGATCTTATGTCTGTCTGTAAAACGTGTCTTAAACTGAATAATGGTACCGGTTTGATATGCTCCATGTGTGGCTCTAATTTCCATCATGCTTGTGTGGACTCTCAGAATCCTAGTAAAAATTGGATTTGTTCTCCATGCTCCTTACTTGATCTTCCCTTTAACCAGTTAGTAAGCGACTATGAATTTATTAATGCTATCACTAAGCATCATTGTAACATTGATTATGATAGGCTTCGTAGTCTGTCTTTCAATCATCTTGATATCAGTGACTATGAAGGTGATTTGAACCAATTCAACTGTTCTTATTATCTGAATGATTCTTTCTAAGAAGTCAAATTCCAGCTTTTCAGTCTTCCACCTGAATGGATGCAGTGTAAGTAAACATTTTTCTACTATTTCTGATTACATTAGTACTCTTAATCACAAGTTTAGTATTTATGGTTTTTCTGAAACTCGCTTTAAGGAAACTCCTCTACCACTTGTTCATATAAAAGATTATAGTCTTGTTCACACACCTCGAACTCACAGAGGTGGTGGAGGGGTAGCCATGTTTGTTTCGGATGACCTTCATTACAAGGTTAGAAAAGATTTGCAGTTTGCTGGTGATAGTTATGAATCCATTTTTGTTGAAATATCATGCGACAATGATAAGAACATCATTGTTGGTACGATTTATAAATCGCCAGATACCGGTTGTAAGGAATTCTTACATATGTAAGATAAGTGCCTTGACAAGATTATTGTTGAAAACAAGCAAGTTTACCTGATGGGTGATTTTAACTTCGATCTTTTAAATCATGCTAAACACAAATCTACTGCTGATTTTCTTAACATCATGTTCTCTCACAACTTGCTTCCACTGATTGATAAGCCAACTCGAATTACACCGCATTCTGCCACATTACTTGACAATATTTTCACAAACCATGTTGATAATGTTTTTCCTTCAGGTATTCTCTATTATGATATTTCTGATCATCTACCGTCTCAGCATCTACCGTCTCCATCTCAGCAATTGTAACATGCACAATAGTCGTTCTACGAAAACTATCAAGACCCGTAAAATCAATGGTCCATCGATTGCTAATTTTGCATATGATTTGAACCAGATCGATTGGTCTCCCGTTTATGATACTGAGAATGCTGATCTGGCATATAACACCTTCCATGATGCCATAAGCAACCTTTACAACAAACATTTTCCATTGTCAAATTCAAAAATGATGAAAAAGAATGATGTTCCTCGCAAGCCATGGATCACTGCAGGCCTCTTACGTTCTATAAATAAGAAGCAGCGTCTCTATAAGCGTTTTCTTCACAAGCCTAACGCTGTTAATGAAAAGCATTATAAGACATATTGCAATGTCCTTACTAATATAATGAGGAGTTGTAAACGCAACTACTACACAAATGTTTTCCAGAGTCACCGTACTAACCTTGCGAAAACATGGCGTACAATCAATGAGATTCTTGGAAAATCCAAGAATCGGTCATTACCTGACCATTTCAACAACAATGGTATTGTTATTAGTGATCCATCTGACATTGCCGATTCATTTAATGAGTATTTTACCACCATTGGGCCAAAACTTGCAAATTCTATTCCTCATGTAAACAATCATAATCTGCGTTCTTGTAAATCTAACTTATCAAATTCTTTCTTTTTTATCCCAACAGATCCAGAGGAAATACGGAAAGTTGTTGCTAAACTCAAACTTGGAAGTGCTGGACTTGATGACCTAAACCCTATGGTCTTCAAGCAAGTTATCCACATCCTTGCTCTGCCATTATCTCACATCTTCAACATGTCCCTTCAGTCTGGTATAGTGCCCGGTAAACTGAAAATCGCCAAAGTCATTCCTATCCACAAGAAGGATGACCCTCATACATTCTCAAATTACCGGCCCATCTCCGTCTTACCTTATTTTTCCCAGATACTGGAACGACTTGTTTACAATCGCCTCTATGATTACTTGTCTCGCTACAGTCTCCTTCACAATAACCAGTTTGGCTTTCGCGCTAATCATTCTACTGATATGGCCATTGCCCATCTTACCCAAACTGTTTATGATTCCTTGGATAAAAAATTCCAACTGTCGGTGTTTTCATTGATCTGTCAAAGGCTTTTGACACGATCAACCATGATATCCTTCTCAGGAAGCTTAGTACTTACGGGATAAGAGGTCTTACCTTGTCTTGGTTTGAAAATTATTCGAATAACCGTCAACAGGTTGTGAACTTCAACTCCCGACTTTCATCACATCTCCCGATCACTTGTGGCGTGCCACAAGGCTCAATCCTGGGTCCTTTGCTCTTTCTTCTTTATATTAATGATCTCTCCCATGTATCCTCCAAGCTTTCTTCCCTACTTTTTGCAGATGATACAAACATCTTCTTCTCACATCGTGATATAAATACCCTGGTTGCTACCATGAACACAGAATTAGATAAAGTTGCTTCATGGTTTCATGCCAACAAGCTTTCGTTGAACGTAGATAAAACTTCGTTCATGCTTTTCACCACCAGAGCTATGAAGAATAAACTCCCTGCTGTTCTTGATATTCGCATTGACAACAAAGTTATTGATCAAGTCTCTCACACAAAATTCTTGGGTATCATCATTGATGATAAACTATCATGGGCTGATCATCTTTCATACATCTCAAGCAAAGTTGCCCAAAGCGCGGGTATTTTATCTAAGCTTCGTTATGTCCTTCCATCTGTCATCCTGAAGTCACTCTATGACACCCTTGTGCTCCCCACCTGAGTTATTGTAATATTGCTTGGGGTAGAGCTGCGTCCTCACGCCTAAACCCTCTCTTTAGACTTCAGAAACGTGCAATCAGATATATCACCAATGCTGATTTTCGAGCACATACTGGGCCTTTGTTTGCCAATCTTAAAACTCTCCGTCTGGATGATATAAATGAACTTTATACATCTATCTTTATGTTCAAAGCTCACAATTGCTTGCTTCCTGCACTTTTTGACAACTATTTTCAATATAGTGCTACAATTCATAGTCATAATACAAGGCGTGTGAATAATTTCTATCCACCTCGTGTTCGTTCTAATCTTGCTGCTAACTCGATTAAAGTGCATGGAGTTAACATTTGGAACTCCATTCCCATTTCCATCCAAAATGCCACATCCACAAGCTCCTTCAAATATCATTTCAAGAGCAATTTGCTTTGTAAACCGGTTTACCAGTAATTATTCTTTACTCCTGTTCACATCTTATTTTTTTGTTGTAATGTCTTGTCTTGTCCTGTTATGGCATTTGTCATTTATACTATGTATTTTTGAAGTTGTGAAATAAATGTTTCTTGAATTGAATTGAATGTATTCCTTGTACAATGAAATTTCACAATAAAATGTCTATTGGAAACAAAGGTGATGAGTGGACAATATTCTTGTATAGACATGAATGCACACAGTCAATATTACAAGCAATAATATACATTGATTTATAAATTTTACTTATCCAGCAATCTTCTATCTGGTTGTTGTTGATTATAAAGTTCTGTTAATTATTGCACTTAATATTCCGGATGACACTCTGAAATAATCCGCTCCAAGTTTGTCATTCCACAGCAACATAAATCCTTTGGCAGACTCAAAATGACGTTACTTTCACCCGATTGTTGCTCTTCAGGAACAGCTCTATATTCCGTTCCACTTGAAATACTTTAGCAGCTCAGCGTATCAGTAGTCTGCCGACGAAGTCCAAGATAAATCCCTGGCCTTTCGGGATGATCGTTTTCGGGATCATTAGTAAACTTGATGCATCCATTCTGGTTATTGATATCATGGATATGGTCTGTATACTACTGTGCTTCATGTAATTCCTATATCATGAATTTATTCAACCATATATCATATAGTTCCTATAATCACAGTAAATGAAAAACTGATTTTGTCAGAAACATCTACTTCTAATTTCAATAACCACACTCAAAGTGTTACAAAGAATTTATAGAATGATGTGGAGGCTTATTAGGAGACAGTTGGAAAAAATTGCAAAAAGTGTTTATGCCAAGTGATAAGTTTTTATTTTAGCTTTTGTAGGAGTGGGTGTTTCTGAGAATACCATTCTTTTAATGAAAATGTTGATACTTGTATTTTGAGTTGTTAAGGTGGTATTGGATGCATTTTGGAAGTGCTCTACTCATGCCTTAAACATATTAATTGAGTAGGGCAGATAGAGAACACTGATCACTATGCCTTTTGTTTGAAGCTAATCGGCAAAACCGGACGGAACCGGCGGTCAACCGCCGGTCTAGTTTTGATTTAATCCCTAACCTTTTACATATCAAAGTGTTACAAAGTGTTATAAACACTATATTGATGTGAATGCTTTCTAAAGAGACAGATGTAAACACTAGTAGTGTACAAAAAGGACAGCAAAAGTGTTGGAAAAGTGTTAGGATTTTGTAAAATGTAGGAGTGGAGGTGTCAAATACTAGTATTTTAAAGAAAATGTGGATGCGAACTACATGTATTTACAGTTGTTAACAAAAACGTCCATGTGTTTAAAAAGGGTTACAGAAATCCAAAGCCGATCGAACATAATATATTGTGCTCGTTTTGAATTGCTACAACTAATCTAAAGGTCATTTTGATCGTTCAAATCAATGGTCCAGAACAATATACCTGTATTATCCTGCGCATGGTGTCATGCATGATCAAACCGTAATTTTTACTTTCTACGATCAAACATAATCAACGAAATGCCCGGTTCTTCGGTTTAATCGTATAGACCAGGGGTGGGCAACCTATTGGGGCAAATAACCACAGGAAAATTACGTGGGCCACTAGGTTTTAGAACAAACTTTCAAAATAAGGTGGGTTTTGGAGCCCATTCAAGAGCCCGGAAAAATTGGATTTTTGAAACGAAATGTGCAAAATGATGACTGATCTTTGCAACAGAACAAACGGTATTTGAGAGCTAAGACTACGATGTTGATGTAAGCATTATGTCACAACGGTATTTTCTAATTGCCAAAGAGGGCGCTTTTCACTTGCTTTTTTTTATAGACAGGCTGTATATAATAATCTTACGGTAGGGGCCTACTTAGGGTATAATTCTAGCCACTTGTGGAATTCCATAATTCCAAGGTCGAAATTCAAAGTTGCTCAGAAAATATATAGTTTGACCTATTTACGCCTTACCGTTCTAGAGTTATCAGCAAAAATGTCAACGGTCAACTTTTTGGGCTCAAAACAGAAAATATCATCAGATTGTAATAAAAATGGTCCCAAAATATTTGATCTGTTGTAGTAATTTCAATAAGGAATAGTTTGTAGTACCTGAGATGCTTTGATATCTGGGTAACATAGTGAAACGGGTCATACCCAATCAATTCTATTGGTTATGACCTATTTTACTGTGTTTCCTTGGTAATTAATAAATGTCCTAGATAATGCAAACTAATCTTTTTCTTGATTGCTATTACCAGACGAAAATCTTTCACAAACGGAGACAATTTTCTGTTTTGACTCATGTGGAGCCCAAATGTTGACCTCCGACCTTTCTACTTTGACTCCTGTATAAACTTTGACCTTAGAGTTAACGGATTTCACGTATGGATAACGTTGGCTAACGATCTTTCCTAATAAGTGACCCACAAGGAGAGTATTATGCTAATTCTGTTGCCTGTATCACCTTGGGCTCAATCGTGACTCCAAAACTTATTAATATGTGTGACCGTACACCACGAATCAGCCGTAAAGTCGGCTCGGTCAATTTTGTTTTGTTTCGTGTTTAGAAAATATATATATCATAAGCTTTAAAATGGTATATCATTTGACTTCCAACGATATCAGGAAGCGGAGTTACGGTACCTTTTTTCGGTTCTACAAGTGTCTCTTTTTCCACATTGCTGGTAATGAATATCAAGCAGTCATAATTGGCGGTCATTTCAAATCATCCCCAAGTCAACGAGGTTTAGGAATGTCCTTTCATTCATACCTAGACAAATACAATACTTTGTTACCCACCCCTTGAACAGGATTTAGCCAAAGCAAACAAAGACTAGAGCTATTTAAGGATTCTATAGAAATAGGTAGAAGACTATTATCTTCAGCAATAGAATTATTGATTGGTTTAAACGGTGTTTGACTCGCGCTATCAAATGAGAAAAATGTCGCACCAAATTGAGGTACCTATGAATACGACCTTCATTCACATTTTACACTGTAACTCAGAATACAATTTGCCGACTTTACGGCTCATTCGTAGTGTACGGCCACATATTGTGTGTTACTCTGCCAAATATGCATGACAACTTTAACATGCTTTGCACGATTGGTGTGCATGTGAAGTGAAATATCTTGCACTAATATCCATTCCCCGATTCTGTTTGGTTAATTTGCGCTCCCCATTTTAGATTTTGGTCGAGGGTTGTTTACTGCTCATGTAAAGATATAGCTCATCAACCATTTTATTAAAATAAGTTCTATAGAAAAGCATGGCTTTTTGTCTTCTTAGCATTAAAGGGCCCATTCAGTGATCCCAGCATAAGTGTAAAATATTTAAATTGTTTTTGAATTACCTAAAAGTGAAGGATAAGTCGTTTAAATTGTCATTTATAGGTATTTTTAAAATGAAAAATATGGCAAAAAAGCAACAAAGAAAACAGCAGTATAGTACTGGCAAAGTATAAGCCTCATTCAAAAATATATATAGCTAATGTCTCCCCTTAAGGTTAGCAACTATTTTAAACTATTGCGATTTGGTAGTTCACAGCAGTGAGCATGTACAAGAATTCAAATATCACAGATATACTTTTGTAGGTCCTATGGTTCTTGAGTTATGTTGTAAAGAGGGCTGAAACAACAACACTTTGATAAAACGTACGTAACTCATTAACAACAATAAATCAAGCAAGTTTTCAAAGTATATAATTTGTAGAATGAACTTTTGCAAAACATTAAGATGTTATTTTTCAATAATATATTGATACAATGAAAATCGAGAAGTAGAGAAAGGGTAGAGAATTTACAGATTCGCGTAAAAGTGTTGTCTATTGTGTTTTAAGGCCCATTCAGTGATTTGCTCATCTGGATGATCGTAAAAATCAGATGTTTGGTACCTTTGTCATTGTCATAGATGTGCTAACATATAGCCTGCTAGTGGTTCGGCCGAAAGCTGTGTATTTAAGACAAAAATAAGGAATTAACATGACTCTATAATTTATATACTGACAGTATAAATTAGCTACATGTATTTGAATGGGACTTCAGCTTCCTCAATACTGCTGTTTTCTTTGTTTTTGCCAAAGTTTTCATTTCAAAAATACCAAATGACAATTTCAATGACTCATCCTTCACTTTTAAGGTTAAATGCAATTGATTTTCAAGGCTTGATTCCAGAGGGGCGGAAGTTAATAATGGAAACAGCCATGCAGAAAAGAATGAACTCACGCGTACAATAGCGTATCAATCTGAACTAGAACACGGACAAACCGCGGCTCGTGAGTCATCCTATATGTTGCAGGGATAGGGAAGGGGCGACCATGATAGGACCATATGGGCTGATATGGGGGGGGGGGGGATTGTGGGCAGCCGTTTTCGGCAATTTTCAATTTTAAAATTATCCTGGATGATATCTGTCGTGAAATAAATCAATGCTTCTGTAGGCTATAATAGCCCTAGTATGCCTATTTATACCCTGATTATGCAATATATAGGCCTACAACAATAACTACAACAACAGTAACAAAACCAACAACCAATATTTTGTTAATCTAATTTGTAAAAATATATTCATAGGCCGCGCCTAGACTAGTATAGCCTAAAAATTCCTGAATTATATAATGAAAAAAAACCGGCAAAAACAATCAATCGCTGCAGTCAGAAAGAAAGAAACGAACAAGAAAAAAAAAAGAAAAAAGTGAGAGAAAAATAAAATAAAATAGATGGAATGGACCACATAGGGACTCGAACACGTACCAAAGTTTTCCAGCTCAAAACTATAGTATCATATAGTCGAACGTAAGCCCAGCGCGCTAACCGATTGAGCTACTGAGTGATCTGTGAAATCGATTGATCTCAAACTGAATATTATGGAATAGTGCATACCAGGCTCTTATGATAAACAATCTCATCACCGCTGTAAATGTCGGAGGTATCGATGGCGAAAAACCTCGATTTTTGCAAAAGTAGCTTAAATTTGGAGTGAAATTCAAATAGGAAAGGAATCGACATACTTTTGAGAAATAATGTAGGCAGTTAGAAATCAAAATTAATGTTCCACAATCCAGATATCGATAATGTAACATAACAGTGTTTTGTGGTACAAGATTCTCGAAAATTGTTCCCAAAAACGGGCTAATAAAATTTAATCGGTACTGTTTTTGGTTCTTCCCCATGGCAACATTATTTCTTTGGTCGATTTGTAGTTCAATACAAAAAGGAGAAAACAATCACTCGGCGTAGTTTTATACGGAGCGAATATTTGAAAAAAACTGCATGGAACGTGTTTTTGATCTTGTGAACACGGTGCGTAAAAATGATTTAAACGAAGGATTTTCAAACGGATTCTAAAATTTTTTATAAAGACACAAAAATAATGTTAAGATACGTCCATGCACCAACATTTGACTCACTGCGATATTTGATTGCTGAGAAAACGCGGTTTTAGAGAACAACTTTATACGTCTTTTATACGTTTTTATACGTTTCTTCGTGTAACCTTAAGCAATTTATAAATAATTTTAATTCTTTTACACTTGCGCTTGGGATCCCTGAATGCGTGGGTCTTAAATACACAGCTTTCACTACCACTAGCAAGTTATGTCAGGGATATAAAGGGATAGGCATCGTAGCTATTACGTAACACACCGAATGATGTAGTTTAACTCTAGACAACGATCACACAACGATCATGCGTTAATATTTACAAAATGGCGAATGATGTAGTTTAACTCGAACAATAGCGTGACGTAGTTTGTGGCGCTGTTCCTATATGCACTTTCACCCTCCTGGTTATGTATTGTTAGCACATCTATGACACTAAAAAAGTGCCAAAAACCTGAATTTTGATGATTTTTACGATCCTCCCTACGAGCAAATCACCAAAGAGGCCATAAAAGCAGTGTCCTAGAGCGTATAGTAGTGAGCTGCTAGAGCGTATAATGAGCTAGCTTATCCTTTATATCGCATAAAGGATTGTGATACTTACAATATAATCTTTTCGTATAGACGAATCCAATTTCACGCATTCCTACATAGCCATCGGCCGCGACGGGGACCAAGCTATCTCCCCGGGGGGGGCACTCAACTTTGGAAGTGACGGGTATGTGCCTACCGGAGTCGCGAAGTAGGGGCCTATCGGGTACAAAGCGTTATTTTAAAAAGGGGTCATTGGGTACAAACAAAATAAAAAAGGGGTCATTGGGTACAATATTTTGAAAAAAGGGGTCATCGAGTATAAGATTTTTTTAAAAAAGGGTCATCGGGTAGAAAATTGTGAAAAATGGAGCAAAATTTTGAAAATTTCGGCATAATTTTGAAAATATGGAAAAAAATTTGACAGTTTCGGCATTTTTTGTTGCACTTTGATGATGCTATTCTAGAAAAAGGGGGTTATTGGGTAGCCGCAACCAAAAAAGGGGGGTCATTGGGTAGCCGCAACTAAAAAAAAGGGGTCATCGGGTATGGCTTTTAAAAAAGGGGTCATCGGGTATAGTCGACTTCAAAAGAGGGGGCCTATTGACAGGCACATACCGTCACTTCCAAAGTTGAGTGCCCACCCCGGGGCTATCTCACCTAAAATGTGAAATGATGCGGCCTTGAAGGGTATTTTAAACTGCATTCTATCACCCGTGTTACACGTAATCAAAAGAATGATGACAGTTTACAACACAAAAGAATCTAACATCAAATTTTAAGCGGGTTTAATCCACCCAATTTGGCACTCACAACACCAGTCCTGTTTGGTGCATGCGGGGAACCAATAATGGCCGACCAAATCCTGACCATGACTTGGCTCGTTGGATTCGTCTATACAACAAACACGCTCTATCCTGGCCGTGTCTTCACGAGAAAGCTAAAGAAGATGTGATGCATGGTGACTAGCTCGAGATACTCTAGCTAAAATACAGGTTTACATTTACTATCTTACATTATCTTGCTGTATTTCAGCTAGAGCTCCAAACGACAAGCTTCCGGGTTTTTTTGGAGAACAATACTGTTACGTAAGATGAAGAAGAAACCCGCCTCGGAGCCCGCCCTACTCATTATTTCATTGTACTTATTGCGATTTGCCTCCACACATTACGTAATCAACACAAAGCTTTTGTGAGGATTAGTGAGTGGATAAGAAATTGACAGCGGAGGATACGAAGGACACGCCGATTGCTAGTTGTCAATCATGAATTGCCGTAACGTTTTAATATTTTACTGCATGGCATTCCGCAAGCACCAAGACAAATTATGCCGTATTTTTCCCAACATCATCTCATATGAAGTAAGCTGAATGCGATCAGTACTTTTGTAACATTCCGATCGCTTTTGATCACCTATTATCGGCGAATTTGCTTGAAAACACGTGAGTTGATGTTGTGTAAACATAATTAGCATAGACACAAATGAAATTACGATGCAATACAATGCAATTTGAATGCGCAGCAGATCTATAGAAATAACGTTGCCCGGTTTTATGCAGAATTAGACCCTGTCTGATGGTGACCATCATTTGCTACATTTTGATACGCTTTCTTCTCCTCATGTGCTCTTTGCTCTCGGAACACGCTTTTCAATACGGAATAAATCATAGTGCTAACCTCATCGTAACATCATCCAAGCAGCAAAGTTCATTTCCCATTGAAAAAGGTTTTATCCGACGGATCTGCAGTTGACCATTCTAGTACTTTAGATTTGGCTCATCAACCCTTTTATTAAAATAATTTGTACGGCCTTCGTCTCCGCCTTCGTCTTCTTATCATTAAAGCTAGCGCGTTTAATATCCTATATAGCGTATTATAATCGTGGTCAATAGACCAGAAAATCATCTGTGTAATACATACATACATACATACATAAAGGTATTTATATAGCGCCTTTAAAATTTATCAAGGCGCTGAACAAGGAGAGAAAGGATGGGGAAAAAAGAAACACAGTGGAACAAGAAAGAAGCTAACTAAAAAGGTGAGTTTTCAGTTTCTTCCTGAAAACTGGAATTGATGGAGACTCCCTGATGGCTTTAGGGAGTTTGTTCCATTCCCTCGGGCCAGAGACAGAGAAGGTATTTAAACCAGATCCTCTATGTGCCCTAGGCTGACTAAGCAGGGTCTTATCGTGTAATGATAGCAAACTCATTCATCATGTTCATGAAATTACTTTTTCCCATCAAAAGGACTTGGATAACTTGCAATAATAAATTCTATCGATAATAAATTCAATTTTAATCTGCTATCATGGTTTTTTACCATATTGCATAGCATAACTGAGTATGTTTGATCACATCTACATTCAGTACGGCCTATGAAAACACCTTTACCGTATTGGACTATACCTACTGAACGTTATTATTTGTGAGTAGATATTTTGCTTTATAATTCATTCTTGCTTTAAAAGTTTCTTTCTTCATGTTGATCAAAACTCGTGATTTTTTACAAGTAGCTGTGATGTGCGGACTGGTTATCATTGTACTTTGCTCTCTCTTTTTATACATTAGTTTGCCGCATTGATACTCTGCCACACGTCACAACACCATGTATTCATTTTTTTTTTTTCAATCTCGATTCTCCGATATTCTTTTCAGGTTATTGTATTTTGTTTCTGGAATCAGATAACATCACGGCAAGAGTTCTCCATGATTACACTGAAGAACTTGCTTCTATGTTACACTTCATATTCTGTCAATCATATTCAACTGGCGAAAAGCCTTAGTTACAGCAATATACAAAAAATGATCCAAATCATCACCCGAAAACTACAGACCCGTCAGCTTAACTTGCATTTCCTGTAAGATCCTGGAACATATCTCATGTATCAAAGCATCTCGCTGCAAAGAACATAATCATTGACAACCAACACGGTTTTCGAGAGAAAAGGTCATGTGAAACTCAACTTATCGATGCGATACAAGATCGGGTCTGAGTGTCTCAACCGTAGTGACAGACTGACGTGTTACTTTTAGACTTCAGTAAAGCATTTGATAAAGTGCCCCATCAGAGACTTGCTGTCAAACTTCGTCATTATGGCATTAATGGAAAAACTCTGAACTGGATCCAAGGGTTTTAAGCAATAGAGAACAGTGTGTAGTCATGGGACTCACTCATCATGGAAACCAGTGAGATCAGGTGTCCCGCATGGGTCTGATTTGGGACCAACCTTGTTCCTGCTTTACATAAACGACATAGCTGACGAAGTAAAATCAACCATGAGGCTTTTTGCTGATGACAGCATCTTATACTGGGAAATGTGATGAAGACCAAAACCAGCTTCAAGAAGATCTAAACACCGTCTTTGCTTGGGCCGATAAATGGCAGATGAGCTTCAATGCTTCAAAGTGTCATCTACTCACCATCACCCGTAATACCAAGCCAAAACTTCATCTCTACACTGTTTCTGACCAAGCCATTGAAAGAACATCACATCACATTGCAAGTATAACATCTAAAGCATCCAGCACCCTTGGTGTCATCCGCCGGAACATTGGACCCTGCTCTAGAAAAGTCAAACTACGTGCATATCAGGCTCTGGTGCGTCCGCAACTTGAGTACGGCACAGCAGCATGGAATTCGTATGCTGAAGGAGACATCAAACTGTTGGTAGCCCTGGTTGGTAGCCATCCAGAGACTAGCAGTTCGATTCATCTGTGGAGAGTATGGTAGATACACAAGCATTACACCTCTGTTCAGCCAACTTGACTTGGATCTACTAGCCACCAGACGCTTGATGTCCCCATGTACCATGTTCTTCAAAATACATTACCAGCAAGTCAACTTACAGTTCCCGCCATGTGTCCAGTTGCATCCTACCTCCGGAAGAAAAGGTCACTATAATAATAATAATAATAATAATAATAACAGGCTCTTATATAGCGCCCTTAACCCAGAGGGTCTCAAGGCGCTTAACAAACTAAAAACCAAAGTACAGCATAAAAATACCAGTAAACTTAAGTCTACAATATACAGTCAAATCTTAGAATAAAACTACAGTTTGATTTAAAAACTAATATTATACAACAGGAATGGCAAATTAAAACGAAGACAAATGATACACAATAAAAGAGAACAGAGAGCAGAATGTCATGTCGTGGTAGCCTGTATATCAGGCCATCGAATGAGAAAGGAAAAAACAACAACAAAGCCACGACATCAGGACATTCTTCCTCTGGACATTATTCCGCATGATTGCACAAAAAATACAGTAAATACAGTTTATAAAGTCAATTGAATGAGATTGCACATGACAACATTATTGATTAAATAGAAAAGTCTTGAGTTGTGTTTTGAAGACATTGATAGATGGAGCAAGTCGTACATGCAAAGGCAAATTGTTCCACTCTTTGTATGCAGCTTCTGCAAATGATCTTCTACCATACGCTGTGCGTGGGCGACGGCAAGGAGCTTTGAGGAGGTTTTGCGTCGAAGATCGAAGAGTCCGGTATGGGGTATAAGGTGTAATGAGTTCCGAGATGTATGGTGGTGCTTGTCCATGAAGAGCTTTGAAAGTAAGTAGGCAGATCTTGAATATTATTCTCTTGCGGATAGGGAGCCAGTGTAAGTCGCGCATGATCTTGGAGATGCTGTCCTGCTTCTTTGCGCGTGTGACAAGCCTTGCTGCTGTGTTTTGCACTCTTTGCATTTTCGCGATCTCCTCGTCAGGCAGTCCGTATAGAAGAGAATTGCACTGGTCCAATCGCGATGTTACGTAGGCGTGAACGAGTTTCTCTGTTGTCGCTTGATCCAGATAGTGTCTTATCCGGCCAATGCATCTGATTGCATGTGTCGCGTTCCGACAAACATTGTTCACATGTTGTGTCATGGAGAGCTTATCGTCAAATATCACTCCCAGATTGCGAGCAGACGAAGATGGTTTCACTTTCGTATCTCCAACCTGAACTTCAGCAAGAGGAGTAGTTTGGCGATTCCGGGATGTTACATGCAGGATCTCTGTCTTGGTAGCGTTGAGCTGAAGTTTATTCCGGACAGTCCAAGACTCCGCATCGACGAGACATTGTTCGAGTTTAGCAATGCACTCATTCCTATTAGATGGCGTCATAGAAATGTGAAGCTGGGTGTCGTCAGCATATGACATGCACTGGACTCCATTTCCCACTGCAATGTCTTCGATTGGCGCACTATACATGGTGAATATCACAGGGCCTGCCACGGAACCCTGTGGAACACCAAAAGGCATAGGGAATGGATTAGATAGAGCAGAACTGATGGCGACAGTCTGACTGCGATTGTCTAGGTAGGATGAGAACCAGTCCAACGCTTTGTCGCTAATTCCGTACCTGCTCTCAAGGCGATCAATCAACACCTGATGGTCGATGGTGTCGAATGCAGCGGAGAAGTCCAACAACACCAACACAGCTTCGTCACCTTTGTCAATTGTCTGTAACAGATCATTAGCCACTCTCAGTAGTGCAGTTTCAGTACTACATCCCTCGCGGTATGCCGACTGATTATTGCTCTGGAGATCATTATCCTTCAGGTAAGTTTGGATTTGAGATACAGCTACCCGTTCAACAAGTTTGGAATCATACCGCAGATTTGAAATTGGCCGATAGTTTTTCATGTCCTCGCTATCAAGAGAGGGTTTTTTAATGAGTGGCATGACACGAGCGGCTTTGTATGAGTCAGGAAATCGTCCAGTGGACAAAGATCTATTGACGATCTTCACAAGAATTGGCAAAAGATCATCAAGCACGTGGAGAAACAGACACATGGGGAGTGGGTCTAGCGTGCATGACTTTTTTGCAGCCTTCATCACGAGCTCGCGAACCTCATGTTCTGTTACACAGCGAAATTGTCCAAAAGACGAAGAGCATGTTTCCGTCACTGTCACAGACGATGGGGGTGGGATGGTATTGTCAAGAGAAGATCTGATCTTTTGAATCTTGTGATCGAAAAACTCCACGAACTCATTGGCAAGCTCATCGGAAGAAACGCGTGATGGAAGTACAACAGGTGTCCGTGGAACGGACATCTTGTCAATGACACCAAACAGTTGCTTCTGATCACAGTTAGCAATTGTGGAACGATGGTAGGCCGTCTTGGCGTTGTCAAGTTTCTGCTTATATTCAGAGCAGCTGTGGTGAAAGAGTTGTTTGTCAATCTCTAGTCCCGACTTTTTCCATTTTCTTTCCAGTGCGCGCTTTTCCTGTTTTGCTTCGCGAAGGTTCTTGTCATACCATGGGGCGTGAGGGCGCAACGTGATCTCGCGAGTTTTTTCTGGTGCATGTTTGTTCAGAAGTTCACGTAAGACTAGATTGTATTGTTCAGTGAGAGTGTCGATGTTGTCAGCAGGTGTCTGAATAAGTGACGAATTTACCACATCTCGGCGCAAATCATTGAGGTCTACAGCTTTCAGATTGCGATGGCGCACAGTGCATTTTGTTGGATCAGGACGTGCAAGATCAAGTTCACATGTTACCGCTGAATGGTCTGATGGTAGGCCATGGATGATTGAGATCTTAGCTGCAAATGACTCTGCGACACGAGATATTATTAAGTCGAGCGTGTGTCCTTTCTTATGTGTACTGCCAACTACATGTTGAAGAAGTCCAGCCGACTGTAGAATGTCAAGCATACGCTTAGCATCACGGTCGTTTTCATCATCCATGTGGTGATTGAAATCACCAGCGAATAAAACTTTACACTGGACGATGGACATCATCTCAAGAACTGTAGAGAACTCACTGAAGAATGTCGCACTATTGGCTTTATTCTTCTTGGATTTGGGTGGTCGGTAGAATGTCAGAAGACGAAATGATTGTTGCATCTTTGAAGATATTGTTAAGTCCATGAGTTCAAAAGAAGAGAAGGTGGGCGTTTGATTAACAGATACTTCGAAGCCTTTTCGAAGAATTACACAAATACCACCTCCAGTACGATCTTTTCTTGGGTCTTGATAAACTTGATAGTTTGGAAGCGTGTTGCCTATGTCGGCAAGCGAAAGATGGTCACGTGAGTCTCCCGTCAACCAACTCTCTGTGATTGCTAAAATGTCCAGTTTGTGCATGATTATTAAGTCACAGATGGAAACTGACTTGCCACGGCGCTTCATGGATCGTGCATTCCACACACCAAAACGCGTTTTTGGCGCGTTCTCAGATTTGTCGGTGCCACCAGGGATAAGAGGATTTCCACAAGATGTTGTTGTCTTGGATATGTGACGCTAAACTCAGCAGGCATGATTTGTGATGACGCGGGACAAACTCTATTGTTTGTGATGACCTGGATACGTCGACCTTTTCTTCCACCACGACATCCACGCTTTGTCAGTTTGGCTATATTGAGTTCTTTCAACCGAGACCAAGTGGTATGGTCAATACGAGTATAATAGTGTTTATCGCACTTTTGTTTCATATCCAACAGGGAATCCCTGCTATAACATAGCTTTGGTTTCATGATTATGTAAATACAACAAATACGACGATGGCAAAAGTTCAATTGTTTACACGAAAAAATTCAATGTACAGTAAACGCTATGTAGTTCAATCCATACGGAAAATCACGACGAAAATAGTTGAAATGTCACTATCAGAGCAATTTATAAACAAAATCTCTGTCTTTAGATGTACGACAAAGTACTTACAGTTCATATGAATACATAAAAGTAGTAGAAGAACTAAAAAATCATGTAAAATTCAACAAATTTGTCAGAGCTCGATGAAAGTACGTGCAGCCTGCTGAGGGCGCCACCAATGTTCATCTCAGATATCATACTGTTCCAGCTGCCAGAGATACTTAGTACTCATTTTATGTAAGAACTATATCAATCTGGAATAGGCTACCCCAGGAAGCTGTTGAATCACCATCTGTCGCTGTCTTCCAAGCTGTGGCTCTTCCGGTAGTGCGGGATCTCCAACCCACTACCACCCATCATCGCCTCTAAAAGAGATAAAGAGGATTTTTACTCGCACTTTTGTATATCTGCACATACACAACTGCACTTTATGAAGTCTCCATGGACAAGTTTCAAACTTTCTTGAAGTGAATTGACTGAAGACTGAAGATTATTTTAGCTGTATTTGTTCAATGATCTTTCTTTTTATATGTTTTTACTTGAGTTTGTTCTTGAAGCAACTTAGATACGAGGGTGGTCAGTATGTAATGAGAGTTGACCTTTGACCCCATATATTGAATATTTGGATGGAATAGACTATATCTTTGTCTTTCAAACCATGTGAAATGATATCATATACTTGATAGCATATAATCAATAGGCTAGGGACACTGCCAAAGGGCGGGCTTTTTAAATTACAGCAAAGACATGTCCTGAAAGAGGTTCATTTGGAATTCGAAATACCTAGTCAGGCACTTGTAATCTATTTTAGAAATTATGCCAAGTTTGATTTTTCACTTTCATGTGTCCAGTGATCTCACAAGGAACAACGTCCAACTTGATGATAAATTCTCAATTGCGATTTTCACCCCTCGGGGCGCTTTTTCAAAATGGCTACCAAAATCATGTCCATGTATTAACAACTTTTTTGTCCTTATATCTACAGATTATTGATTTGTCTGCGATGTTCCTGACTCCACTCCGGCTGAGTATCTAAGTGCAAGGTGTATGTGACGGTGACTGTACTATGGGTCTATGACTAGCAGTGAAGACGAAACCTTTCCAATTTTCCACTTCGATTTGAAGACTTAATGTTGTCAGCCTATACTTAACAGATGTGAAAGTATGTAAACATTGGTGAACTTACACCTCCGTTTATCAGAAAGAAGTGTTTCGACATAAAAAAAAACTCACGAGGAACGTCAAAGAAAATTAAAATAAGTAATGGATTACTTACAGACTTTAATGAAGTATGCTCTAAAATACTGAAGGAACGAATGAACGAGAGTGCTACTGTACTGGCGAGGTGATAAGTAGACACTCAAGACATATAGGTTGGACTGCAATTCGACCTACGACATTCAACTCAGTCTTAGAACATACGAACAAAATCATCCGCGTACCGAGCAAACGCAACTTCGAATCAGAGAAAAAAACGCAGTGATTTATAGCTCGCTATGCACAGGCACAACGCCTAGACAATGATCCACAAGCCTCAGTACACTTTACGGGGTTTTGCTGACCAATAGAGGCCTTGCGTGTGACGTATCATCCCGTGAATATGGCGGACTACTCAAATGCGTTCAACAAAAGCATGATGACAGTTCGTCTCACACACATAACCCTGCACTACGATCAAATAGGTTGATGACAACATTTGATTGAATGGACTGCATTCCGCCATAACTACGGTGAAGGACACCGTCTCAAATCCTTTGTTTGGAGCAAATCGATAATTTCATGCAGGGCCTCTGTACAGCCCATATCATTCCACAAACCATTAACCAACACAGAGACTTGCAGCTACTTGTAGCAATTGACCTTCGCAGCCAGGATCAGCTCCCCGAGTTTCGTACGGAATATACCTCGACAATTGGCAGTAAGTTCCTTGTCCAGGGACTATCAACACAATTTTACACTAGAGCGTACTAACCACCGCCTTATCGATTGTCGACTGTAAATTTCCAACAAAATGGCATCCACTGCAGTTACTGACAAAAATAAATTTCATAGGTTTGTTAATAGTGTAGGAATAATATATTTCCAACGCATTATGAGTTCTTTAATTGTACCAATATTATCGCACTGGCCGTGGGTAACTCTCGGGACCAGTAATGTTGACACAGACTTAGTTGCCAATAATAATTCCAACATATACGACGCGAATACAACATCTGGTAGTGAGTTAGCAGAACAACTGGACATCCATTACTGGTGCATTAGGGGACAGATACGGGCATGATGTACCGCTTGTGATTGGAATGACCATCCTTATCTTCACGATTACATTGTACGCTTTCGCTAGCAGCTTTATCACCGTCTTTGTCGCAAAGGCATTGGAAGGCATAGCCCAGGCATTTCTAATACCGATCGCATTGGCTCGAATTGGTGAAGATTATCCCTCCGACACGAAACGAGGCAAAGAAGCACTAGCTATTGCAATGGCAGGCAATTGCTTTAACTTCTTTGGATCGGTTTATAGTGGAGTGATGGTCCAAAAGTTTGGACAAAAAACGTGTTTCTTTTCTTTGCTTCCTATTCATCTTGCTCTTGTTATAAGTTTAATGGCGACGTTTCGCGTTCGGTGCTCTTTTGGTTGGAAAGAATTCGGGTCGTTCAAAGAACAGGAGCAGGAACTCATTAAAGAACAAAAAGGTTTTTCGAATCAAATCGAATCAGAGTCAAATTCGGAAGACGAAGATGTTGATAATGGCATCACTAAATCAGACAGTGGTGAGAATAAATCCACCAGCAATGATAATAACACTGTGAATAAACCCTTGCTGAGAGATATGGTTGAAACTCATGCTGATGATGACCGTGATGATGCTGATGAATGTGATGATCATGATGACGACGATGATAACGAAAGCCATTTGTCAGACACTTTAATAGAGGAAAGATCATTACTAAAAGCGGTTGACCTTGATAACTCAACTGAAAATGTCCGCCTGATTGATATGGCTTCAGACCATCAACTCCTCATCTGTATAGGTGCTATGACAATCTGTTGGCTCGGCAAATGTAGCCTCGAACCCGTCATCGCTCTCTGGTTATTATGGACATTCCATTCTACACCTGCCGAAATTGGCTTAGTCTGGGGAATAGCCGGATTCGCGATGCTCACATCCAACTACGTCAGCAGTAGACTTGCATCAACTTACAACTCTATAAACCTTATATTGGTGTACTTAGTAGTACATATGGGTCTATGTGCGCCAACAATTGCGTATCTTCCCGTCTCGCCGTCACCATTCTTTGTCGGGGTTTGTATTTTTTTCCATATCCATTTCGCCAGTGCTTGCCGATACTCGTTGATGTTCATCATTGCCCAGATTGCCGAGAACAAATACGCGAACTCTCTCGGTCGTATTATGAGCGTAGCTAATTTAGGATTACAACTGCCTTACATACCGGCAGCGGTGCTATCAGTTATGCTTTCAAATACGTTAGGATTCAAATATATGTGTTTCTTGATAAGTTTGTTCACAATTGTGTATATGCCCTTACTCTTTCTGTTAGTAAGAATTGAGAAACCTGTATATACTCGTACAAATGTATTCGTGTCAAATGCCATGCAATACCGAATAGTACATGCGGAGTTCCCTCAAGTAAATACGGTAAAAGTACCAGTGCAAAAATTCTCACTTCACAAGTTGAGTTCCCTCTCGGGTTTCTATTTCTAAGGTGACCACATAAGGCAGCTACCTTCGAATATATTCATATATAGAGGCCGTCAGCCTTTCTCCATCTTGTGGGTACAAATGATCTGTGTGTTCATGCGTCGGACACTACGCGCAGGGCGCAGCTTGTCACGCAGCTGTTATCGCGCATCAACGCGGTGATTTTGCTGTTCACGCATGGAGATCGAACGACCATCACAGCGTGTACCAACAAGATGGCGGCATATGACGTCACGCTGACGGCCTCTATACCCATTCATATTCATTTATGAAAACGCACGTGACCCATGGGCACGACATACCAAATGTATCAGGAAGGCCACCCGCTATGTATAAGGTCAGTTCGATACTTGGTCACGTGTTTATAAATGTGTATTTATAAATATAGTCGAAGCATACTGTAAAAGGAAGATACACAGGGCCATTATTGCTCGATTTTTTCTTCCACCATGATTTTAGGTGGAACGTCCCCGTTTCGAAACACTTACGGGGGTGTACCTCCCCTATTCACCGCCTATGTCTCCTTCAATGGGCAAATAGCCTTCAGAGTTGCATTTCGCATTTGGACAGTAAACAGATATGACGAAAAAGACAACAAACAAGGCAGAAAAGTGTTATGAATTCACCTTTTCGGTAAATCCCATAAGCCTTTGCGATTACACATGAGACCTCGTCATTTGACGTCACGCCGATCTGCGCCAATGCACACATCGTTTATCGAACATCGTTACTGCGCATTGCAAGTCGGCGTGACGTCAAATGACGAATTCTCAGGTGTACTCGCAAAGGCTTATGGGATTTACCGAAAAGGTGAATTCGAAAGTTGACCGGAAGTTATAGGAGCTAATACGGTTACGTGCATGGAGTAAATGTTTGGTTTATTGTTTTCAGGGTGTATGTTCTCATTAATTGATGCATTGTCAAGTTCTGGCTTAATTTCTGGTCTGTTGGATTGTCATGAAATATGGTGGACGTAAACACCATTCATGAATGAATAAATTCCCACAAACTTGAGCTTTGATTTTCTCCGATTCCCCCTCCCGATTTCAATACTGCTCTTTGCACATATTTATTTCCTGTACACACATAAACAAAAAAATAAACAATCATAGTTAGCTATCGTCAAACATAAAAGCGATTATGTGACCGTATGTGACGTGTCATGTCAAAAGGAGACACTTTTAGGCAAATTATCAATTTTGAGGTTTTTACAGATCTTAAATATAGAGATATTTTGCTTTACAATGTCGTTTTCCCCAATGAAATCGGACATTCCTAAGCGCAGATATTGAGATCGTAAGTTATGGTATTATAAAATTGGAAATTGAGACATCGGCCATTAAAATGTCTCAAAAAATACAAGATGCCAGTTATATTCCGGTCTGAAACTATCAGACAATATTTAAACATTAATTACGGGCTATATCACTTATTCACAACAAACCCAAATTGTGAAAAAATCTCTCCGAGCAGATTTTTGGATATTTCTCCAATTTACGATCCTGCCCAAAAGTGTCTCCTTAAGTTGACATGACACGTGACATATTAAGGGTTTGGAGCTCGGTCTGGAGTCATTTCATTCTTTTGTCAATAGGCACCAAAATTATATCCGAAGTTCTGTTACAAGTTTGAAGTTTGAAAAGAACAAAATACATGAAAAAATATTAAAATATTGGAGGCAATACATATATCCTTGGATTGCGTGGTTTAATCAACTATTTTTGATTCAATTTGAGCCGACTCGCTTCGTTGGTTTTATCTTCAGACAAAATTGTTATCACTATTCAATGCCACATATTGAAGATAGAAGTTGGTAATAAAGAATACCTGGAGGTCATTTTTCTTGAATAATTTTTAGGAAAATTTTAGAAAAAGAATTTATAGACGAATCCAACGAGCCAAGTCATGGTCAGGATTTGGTCGGCCATTATCGGGTCCCCGCATGCACCAAACAGGTGTTGTGAGTGCCCATTTGGGTGGATTAAACCCGCTTGAAATTCGATGTTAGATTCTATTGTGTTGTAAACAGTCATCATTCTTTTGTCTACGTGTAACACGGGTGATCATAGAATGCAGTTTAAAATACCCTTCAAGGCCACATCATTTCACATTTTAGGTGAGATAGTTGGGTCCCCGTCGCGGCTATGGCTGCCATTGAGGTGTAGGAATGCGTGAAATTGGATTCGTCTAGGGACAACCATGCGTTGAATTAAAGAAGTGAAAATGTTTACGTTGAAGATTATCCCTCATCCAGGTTGTAAAAAATATAAACATTTGAACTATAATCTAATCAACTGGACCTAAAATAAAAGTATATACAAATAAAAACCCTTTAACAACAACCGAACATTCGGGTTTTTTTTTTTTATTTTTGTGACTCCAGCAGCTTCCTATCACCTCTCTTATAGTGAGAATGCTCACGTCCAATGGGCGCATCCAGATATTTTTGGCTCTCCCCCTAAAGAAGGGTATTTTTTTCTTTTAAAGGGCATATCTTCGAAAGTTGTGAGCCGATTGAAATAATTGTTTTGGTTTATTAAAGGTAACAAATAAAGGTTTCTTTGCATACCAAAATATAGTTGATCATCATTTCAGAAATAGGAGTGTATATTGTTGTGGAAAAAAGTTTACCTGGACTTTTTTTTTTGTGCCACTTCGGCCATTATGGATGATTTTTGGCAAATGTTTTCTAAAAGCATGATTTCAGTGCCTCGGTTTGAAGAAATACTTAACAATTCGCCTCACTTTCTTAGTATATTCTAAAACCTAATCTGGCGACCCGCGTAACTATTTGTTACACTTTTTCTGATGTTTTAATGTCATTATACGGTGTCTTCCTTTTGTTAAACAGGAGTACTGACTTACATCTGTTTATTTGATGACAGACATAACAGAATTTACATGGATAACTTTTAACCTTGACTAATTCCCTAAGGAACTTGAACCAAAAGTGGGGCTTCCACTTTAAGGGGCTGTGCAATAATTATGAGCCATGGGAGAGGGTAAAATTGGTGGGGGGGGGGCAAGAAATTTTTGGCGAGCCGAAAGGGGGGCAAGCAATATTTGGCAAGCCGAGAGGGGGGGGGGCAAGTGCATTTTTGGCACACATTCTTGGGGCGCCTTTTACATAAAACGCTCTAAAACGGCTTAGGAAAACCGTATGGAAACGCTTAAATATGCAAGTTTTCCTGCTCGCTACGCTCGCAACATGTAGACCATTTATTAAGGTGTGTAAATTGGGAATTCAAACAAAATTTCGCATGTGCAAGGGGGGGGGAAGATTTTTTGGCGGGCCGAGAGGGGGGGGGGCAAGCGAGTTTTGGCGAGCCGTTTGGGAATTTACCCCCCCCCCCGGGGGGGCTCATAATTATTACACAGCCCCTAAGATGAAAAGACGATTTAAGATAAATAGCTAGCGCCATCAATGTATACTTTCACTTGAAAATGACGTAGTTTTACATGAAACAGTCGTGAGTTGGCACCCTTGTAGTTGTACTAGATAATTAAGGGACGCACCATTAGATACCAAGGGGGGGGGGGGGCGGGGTAGTTTTTTGAAAAAAAAAAATTTGTCGCGCCATCTGAGCAAAAAAAAAAAATTGCTCCACCTCAGAAAAAAAAAAAAAAAAATTTGCTCCACCTCGGACCAGAAAAAAAGATTTGATGTCAAGAGTGAAAAAAATATTGTCACAGTTAGTGAAGAAAAGTTAACCTCATATAGCTTTTATATTGCAAAATTTTTCACGCTTCGCGCGAATTTCCTCCTTTTTTAAACAAGAAAATTTATTTCACCTTCGAACTGGTACGTATTTTATGCGCATTTGTTTGTGAAAAGTTATTATGTGAGCCGGGTTTGTGAGTGAAAACACTTGATTCACTCTACTTCACAGATTTTCACCAAATTCCACTCCAATGTCAACATTTTATAGAAATCTGTGCCACATGCCAGGTCCACATGACTGATTGAGAGCATAGGCGTAGATCCTAGGGTGATAAATCCCCCAATATTTGCTTGGGGTGGTCCATACAATCATCCCCAATGTTGACGCCTGTATGTGGGTTTCTGACGAAATTAACCCAAAAAACCCCAATTTTTGCGCGCTTCACGCGCATTTATTCCACATTAGTGTACCGTATTTCACCAGTTCAACTTCAATATACATGCCAAAATTTTCGCACCAAAAGAGGTTCATTATACTTCAAGAAAATATTTACACCTAAAAATAATGATGTTGAAAAACCAGGTTTATCGACCGAGAAACCTGGTATTTCGCCGATAAACTTGGTTTTTCAATTCGATTGTCATAGTTTTTTTGATCAACCTGGTTTTTCAATCGAAAAGCCAGGTTTTTCGAATTCGATTCTCATAGTTTTTGAAAAACCAGGTTTATCGACCGAGAAACCTGGTTTTCGACGATAAACTTGGTTTTTCAAATCGATTGTCATAGTTTTTTTGATAAACCTGGTTTTTCAATCGAAAACCAGGTTTTCAAATTCGATTGTCATAGTTTCTGATAAACCAGGTTTATCGACCGATAAACCTGGTTTTCGCCGATAAACTTGGTTTTTCAAATCGATTGTCATATTTTTTTTTTATATTCTTGGTTTTTCAAATTCTATTGTTATTGTTTTTTATAAATTAGGTTTTTTGACCGAGAAACTAGGTTTTTGAAAAACTATGACAATCGAATTCAAAAAACCTGGATTTTCGTTTGAAAAACCAGGTTTATCAGTGAAAAACCAAGTTTATCGGCGAAAAACCAGGTTTCTCGGCCGAAAAACCTGGTTTTTCACCAAAAAACCAGGTTTCTCGATCGAAAAACCAGGTTTCTCGATCGAAAAACCAGGTTTCTCGATCGAAAAACCAGGTTTCTTCGATCGAAAAACCAGGTTTATCTACGAAAAACCAGGTTTTTCTGTTCTATTGTGCAATATACTTGCCATACTGGCCTGCTGACAACATGGCTTGGTCCAACATTGAATGGGGGAGCTTAGAATGATTAGAAAAAGTTAGAGGCCATCTCCAATTCACCCGTGTGTGGTGAATTGACTACGCAATATCACACAAACACTGTTATATGCCAACTGTACGTATCCACTCTTTTTGAAAACCGTATCTTGCTAAACAAATGTATACACAATTGATATTGATTTGAATATGTTATCTTCATATAACATGCAAAAAATACTTTTAAAATTAAAAACCCGACACAGGTTTCTGATATAATTTCAACCAAACATTTCAGTGTTTCGTAGTGAATGTGGATGTGGATGGCGGCGTCCTACCATTCATTCTACAATTTATTCATAAAAATATCAAACGCACTCGATAGTTTCGACCATAAGATATATTTAAAGCAAATTTGGACGCCATCCGGGTATTTTGCCTTCATGTACTATGCAATATTCATAAATATACCACTATAATGGCT
Organism: Amphiura filiformis; assembly: GCF_039555335.1. Classification (NCBI taxonomy): domain Eukaryota; kingdom Metazoa; phylum Echinodermata; class Ophiuroidea; order Amphilepidida; family Amphiuridae; genus Amphiura; species Amphiura filiformis. The sequence continues at coordinate 11,721,231 of NC_092641.1, read as the reverse complement.
ATATTTGGTAAATCATTACACAAATATTATATACAAGTGCGCTAGATATTCGGGGTCATTTTTTGACACGGAAAATAGGCAGCTTCTCTTTTGATGTTTACTGAGGTATAGAGAGTGTGGCCTTCAACACGTAAATTTGGGAAAGCTATTTAGTATAATGAAGGGTTAGTGAGAGTTTTGCATTGATGTAGTGTTAGTATGTCTTCTGCATTTCCTTCTTCACTTCTTTCTGGAGCCACTTGTGACTTTTTTCCTTTGACTTTCTATACCATCTGTTAATTTCTTTTGACGAATTTTTTGTTTCAGTTTTCCAGTCATCCAGGGTAATGGTAAATCCCGGTTTGGCTCAATCATCTTTGATGGGATGTACTTCTCAGTTAGATGGTTTATCTTGTTCTTGAACTTAGTCCAGTTTATTTCCACCGTGCTTGTAGCTGGATCGGATCGCAGAAATTCTGAGGTGAAGTCCTCGGCAGCTTTAGTAAGTCCTTCGATGTCCATCTTCTTGAACATGAGAATTTTGCGAGGCAGGCTTTTGGTTCTCTGCGGTTGTATATCAACTTGTATCATGATGCAATCATGCTTATAGACACCCAATCCAGGCATGTGGTAAATATTGGATATTGATGTGGGGTTGTTTGTCAAAAACAAGTCTATCTGTCAGAGTCATCTTGATGATGTGTTGGTTCTGTTATCAATTGGCTCAAGCTGTATTCTGCAGCGATTTCAGGAGGTTCTGGCATTGAACACCCTTGCTGGCATACTTGGGAATGGAATTTGATTGCCAATCAATATCAGACAGGTTGAAGTCACCGCCTATCCATATGTTGGGAGACTTTCTTCCATCTGCGAGCTTGGATAGTAATAGCAGCCAATGAAGACAGATCTTGCACCTTTAATCTGCAGTTGTGCCCACACAATTTCACAGTTGGAGTCTAGGTCTGGGCGATGAGTCAACACAATAGCATTACGGTAAGCAATGAAGACGCCGCCACCACCTTTCCCACAATCACGGTCTTTTCTGGACTGTACGAGTCATGAACAATTTCCCCATCCAGTACACCCGGGTTCAACCATGACTCGGTTCCCAGGATGATGTCAGGATCAGGGTTTTCTTTAACGCACAAAACACGCGTATTTACGCGTTCAGGCACTTTTCTGACTCCTTCAAATCCTTAGTCCCAAAGTCCAATGCGTACAAAATCTTGAAAACGTACGCGTTCAGATATTGCAAGAATTGTAAAGAGAAACACCTGATATTGTGTATTTATTCTCGGCTTTTGGCATTTAGGACCTATACTCCCGATATGTAGGACAACGAAAGGCTTTATGGACCGGCATTTCACAATTTTCAGCTTTTCAACTGTTCAAATTTTAATTTTACACAGTAATAGTTGCAAAATGGTCCACCAAATCGCTTCAATTAGGTCTTCATTTTGCAAAATTTTCCAAGTTCTAAGGGGGGAACATCACCCTGCGTAGTTGATAAACAAATGGCCACTTTCACTTCTGCTTTCGACATTTGCCAATTTATGTTTAACACAATTTATAGGCCTACCATAATAGGGAAAACTTGCCGTCCACGAAAGACTCCATGGATTGCTCATTTCACAAATGTTCGGCTTTTTTAAACTACAATTTTACACATTAATATTGCCAAAATGATCCACCAAATTGCTTCAATTAGGTCTTCATTTTGCAAAAGTTTCTTACTTCTCAGGGGGCATCTTTAAATATTATTATTTTCTTCTAAAATTGCCCCCACCCCTTCTGACTGTTTCTAGATCCGCCACTGCTCCAAACAGTGGTGTAGATTTCTTTTTGTCTGGGGGGGGGGGGGGAAAAAGGATATAGTGAATCCAGAACCTTTTGGAGAAAGAATAAGTTATGGTATAAAACATTTTTGCCATTTTGAAGCTAAACTGTTGAAATATGGTGCAAAAGTGGAATAAATTCGCAAGAAGCGCGCAGAAATGTGCACTTTTGAGGTTAATTTTGGTCAGAAACCCACATACAGGCGTCAACATTAATTGGGGGATGATTGTATGGACCATCCCTCTGGCAAAATATTGGGGGAGATCCCTCCCCACCACCCCAATCCGGATCTACGCCTATGGCTCCAAAAACACACATAATTGCTAAAAATGTCTTCAAAAATAATATTATAAAAATACCCCTTGGGCAATGTTTTTGACTCCTTCAGAGGAAAAATTCACAATTGAAAGGGTCAAAAAAATTTGAAAATACCCCTTCAGCAAAATGCTTAAAGAAAACCCTGGTCAGGATCTGTGGAATGGATTGTCAAGTTCTTTTGTTTTGTTCTTTACACTCTGGCAGTTAACAACGACGACTTTCAAACTCTTGTTGGGAGATCTTCTATCACAACCTGAGGTGGAAGTGGATTTGGATGATGATTTGGATTGTCTAGGTCTACTGTGGAGTTTGCATTCACTTTTGGTGATGATGTTGCAAAAGGTTGCCCTCCAATTTCACCAACTTCATCTGCCGAGATGCCGCTGCTTCTCTCCAGGGGCGAGAAGGGATATGAATGTGTAAAGTCGTAGTTGCTGAACAAGCTTGTGCTAAAGTTCGGTAGGCCACCACAACTACAGCAAATCCAAGATGCTTCTGTTTTATTTAAATAAAATGGGGATGTTGTCATGTATCTGCTCTATGTGGGAGCACGTGTGGCCGAGTGGATACGGCGCCCGACTCATAATACATAGGTTGTGAGTTCGAGCCCCGCTCGTGCCAACGTGTTGTGTCCTTGGGCAAGGCACTTTATCCTCATTGCCTACTGGGGGATGGGTTGGGTTGGATTGAATGTTTGTATATAGTTGTTTGTTTCAATGTTGCAATATTGGCGCTGATTTAGCTGCTGCCTGCAAATTGCATTGTGTCTGTTTAGGTGTGTTTAATGTACAATTCTAGCAATTTGACCTGCGTGTCACCATTTATTGACGTTTGATTTCCAAATGATACGTTGAGTCTTATTGACTTTTTAGGCAGGGCTTCCTAATATTGGGCTATACCTGTACCTTTCACTAGCATGACTAGTGGATATTTAGACTAGACTATAATACATTATGAAACACTTTGACCAAGTTTCAAGGCAAAAGTCTGAAAAAGAAAAGTACCATGAACATGTATGCATTGATATTTAGCAAAATGTTGGGGAAAATTACATATTAATGAGGCTTTTCACAGATTTTAGCTAATTAACTATTGATTATTGATAAAAACAATAGGATACAATGAAAATATGAATTGATGTTTATTATGGAAACAATATGTCGGATTTGCTCCAAACAAAAGGCATATTGATCAGTGCCCTACTCAATTAATCTGTTTTAAGGTTAGCAACTATTTTAAACTATTTTGGTAGTTCACAGCATCTTGTATGGTAGTGAGCTTTGGCAAAAATTGCATTGATCATTTCATAGCGAGTGTGTAGAAGAATTCAAATATCACAGATATACTTTTGTAGGTCCCGTGGTTATTGAGTTATGTTGTAAAGAGGTCTGAAACAACAACACGTACATAACTCATTAACAACAATAAATCAAGCACTGAAGTATATGATTTGTAGAATGAACTTTTGCAAAATATCAAAGTGTTATTTTTCAATAATACATTGAGTAAGATAATGAAAATCGATATTTTGGCTGCTTCGAACAACATAAAGCATGCTCAGAGTCCCAATAAATTATTTTGCCCACCCAGTAAATTCAACTTGCCCATTGCCCAAAAGTGCCCACCCAGTAAATTATTTTGCCCACAACAAATTGGGCACCATATAATAATTTCCATCTAATTGTACTGCTTTTTTCTTACGTAGGAGTAATGGTGACTGCAATTAATAATAGATTTCTAAGTACCCAAATTGAAATATGATATGGTATGATTCTTTTTCTTGAAAGTTGTTACATGAATATGCTAAAAATTGGCAGAAGATGCATTTACGGAGAGTGTAATGTCCACTTTTACATGTTTTACATCAAAGCCAAATTGTACGCAAAAACAGGCCTACATTTCCGAAAATCCAAACGCCTGGATGCCATTAATTATCGCTGCCCACCCAGTAAATTATTGTCCATTATTTGAGGGCAAAAATAAATTAAATTGCCCACCCAGTAAATTATCCTTATTTACCTCCCTGATTTTTGACGTCGCCATTCGACATAAACATGAACTTCACAAACAATTCTACATACGTTATAATGCTGTTGGTCAAGCTGGTTCCCCGCATGCTTCGCTGCAAAGTCCTAAGGGGGTACTACACCCCTCGATAAATTTGTGTATATTTTTGCATTTTTCTCAAAAACTAATAACACACTGGTAACAAAAGTTATGTGTATTATAGGGGCAAGGAATCCAATTACTACACTGGAATTTCAGTGACCCAAGACAAGCGGTTCGTTATTTATGATAATAAATCATGTACCGCTAGGATGTACCTCATTTCCTATCATATATGCTGAAACGCTTGTCTTGAGTTACTGAAATTTCAGTGTAGTAATTGGATCCCTTGCCTTGCCCAAATAATAATCATAACTTTTTGTTACCAGTGTGTTATTATTTTTTGAGAAAAATGCAAAAATAGTCACAAATTTACCACAGGGGTGTAGTACCCCCTTAAGGTAATGTTGTTTATCCCTGACTTGTCCGCTTGGAACAAGTCTTGATAACGGCCACCCCGTAAATGTTTTTGAACCATTCAAGGAATGGCCAATGAAACAAGTGTGTAGGGATCCAGCATAAAAGATCTAACCAGGAATCTGTTGGTCCATTAGTTAAATTAATCAATGAACACAAGATTTATCATTGAAGTTACAGTTGTTCCTTCCTAATAGTAATATATTTAATTAGAATGAAAAACTTATTAAAAATACGCATTTTAATGCATACAAAAAGCCAATTTAGAAAAGTGCAACTTTTGTTGATGAATAAAATTTCATAAATGGCAATATGATTAGATTTAAGCCTACTCACTGAATCATAAAACATGTTTGAAGTGTGTGAAAATTAATTTATGAACATCTTAACTTAAGTTATTTTAATAAACAAAAAAAAAACAATATAGAAACATTCCTGTTATTAGTTTTCTTCAAGTGAAAGAAGCTGAAAGAGGTCTGAAAGAAGAAAAAGACATGCATAAAAAGCCTTTTTTTTTGCCGAAAATTTTATAAATGGCTGTATTTCTCAGTGAAGATGATAAAATATAACAACAAAACCCTGTTCACTTGATGCATAATTAATCAGCCTATGTTCCAAACTTTAAAACACTAAGAGAATTGATCAAGCCGTTTTTGGATCATACCAAAAATTCTTAGGGGGACTTATTTTTTTTGGAACCGTTTTATGGTATGGTATGGTATGGTATGGTATGGTATGGTATGGTATGGTATGGTATGGTATGGTATGGTATGGTATGGTATGGTATGGTATGGTATGGTATGGTATGGTATGGTATGGTATGGTATGACTGACCAGAAAAGGTGTGCTGACTAAAGCGGGCTTCAGACTCAGTATTGTACGTACAATATTGTATGTACAATATGTACGTTATTTAATCTATTGCCATTCTATTTCCAGTAATGTTTAAGTTCTAACGAATGTTTGATGACGAAAAATCGATAATATGTTACATACAATATCTAGCAGAAATATATTATCGATTTTACGTCATCAAACATTCGTTAGAACTTAAACATTACTGGAAATAGAATGGCGATAGATTAAATAACGTACATATTGTACATACAATATTGTACGTACAATAAAAAGTCTGTATACTGCTTTACGTAACAAAGCACTGTGCACTGAACAATATAATTCAATCTATATGCCTACTCACAAGGACATTTATATCTCAAGATTTTAAAGACTTCGATATTACAATCAATAACCAAACCCAATATTCGGAATCACTCGCTCCCAACCGGGGATTTTACCCATGCAACATGTGCAAAAGAAAATCTAAATAAAAATTCCTTTAAAAAAGGAATGTGGCGCCCAATGTGAACTTGGACGTGATATGGTGAATTCCATGGTGTGTAGATTTGGTATTATAATGATTTTTCTAGGGAAGAGTAGAAGATGATCAAATGCAAGAGAAATGTGTTTGATTGGGGAAGGTGTTCTGACAATCCAAATATAAACTTAGTCCACCTCAAATGACCTGTAACAATTTGTGATTGACATTACTTAATTCACCTCTGATGACTTTGATCTGACATTCAACATTTTCGCGCTTACACCAATCATATCCATAACAATTTAACTATTACAACTTCCTGTCCACTCTCTAATTTAAAACTCTAAATTTCTGTCTGTTTGCCTTTTCTGTCTTCATTGGTCTTGTACCATTTTATATTACACTACAGTTTGCTACAATTATTAAGATAAGCAAACATTGCTGGGTAGATAACAGGATTTAGTTATTTACTTAACCCAATCATGGAGGTAGTAGCTAGTACTACCTCCATGGCAATAACCGCTATATAGATTCTATGGTAATTAGCAAACAAAAGCCATCAATTTATTGAGGCCTCGTTAATTGATCTTATCACTATGGACCACAAGAGTCTCATCCCAATGGCATAGTCCAATAACCTCAATTACATAATCATTATAGACCCTCCCTCGGGTCCGTGGAGAACGACTGGTAATGTAGATTACATAGCATTAAAAATCAACCCAATACACGCTCAATGGACTTTCGCGTTCACTTATAATACGAGTATATTTCTATATTGCTGCATGGTTGACTGTGGTGGGTGTAATTAGTGGCGTCGATTTGTGGATGAAGAGGAATGGGTTTTTGGCATTGAAGAAAATAAGGGGGGGGGGGGAGTTGGCATTTTTTTTCATAGGGCATTACGTAATTATTTATTGTTACATTATCCAGAGATGGAACCTAACCGAGACTGGGGCCAGTCTAATAATCATAGTGCAAAATTTGACCTCAAGTTGCAGAGTATGAGTTTGTGTACCCAAATTTTCAAGGACTGTTCCCATGATAGATGAGCATGTTGTGGATCCTAGTGTATGGTCAAATGTCACCGTCTATCGGGTTCTAAGGCACAGACACGGTAAACTGGTTGAACGCATACAAAGGTCAGGATTTATTTGGTGTTTTTATAAATCCGAATTTTGTATTTTAAACAAAGAATATACGCTCACCATTTTATCCCGTGCATATCAGAAAACAATAATAAAATAAAATCCAAGCAAATTGTGGTTTTATTTATGAGCTGGCTGCTGGGCATAATTTTAGCAAAACAATTGCGAAGTCAATCTAGCAAGAGTGAAATTAGAAGCGATTCACAAAGTCATGCCTATATTGTGGCGCCTCCGTACAGGGCGCCACAAAAATCACGGGAAATTAGTTTGCATTCTTGAAAAATTATATTCAAGTGTATTATATTATAGTCATAAATACTCTTCAAGTAAAACCAGGTCGTTAACTTTATTAAGCTTTTTTAGACCGACGGTTTGCCTACTCCCCATTCCAGAAAAATAAGTAAAGTTTTTGAGTTAAAAAAAAAATATTATCAACTTCTGCCAAATAAAAACACAGCTCAAGTAATAATGCATTTAGTACTAACTGGCAATAAAAGTTAAATTTCACTATTTGACTAAATTTATGAATGAAGTTAGGCCGGCCGCCAAAAACATATTTAGGTTGTTAGAAAAACATGCCGAAATTCCACGATTTTGCTCTTTTTTCAAGAAATCAATAAAATGGTGCACTTTATCTTTTATCGCCAGTTAGTACTAATGATTAGGATTGAGATATGTTTCATTTGGCAGAACTTGATATTATTTTTTTAATCCCAAAAAATTAGTGACATCATATATTGTGCTTTTGATAACATGATTATCATAGGCTAAACAACCAATGTTAAAGCCATATTATAACATTTGCTGAGGAGAACGCCCTCAGAAAAATTTTAAATTATGGTTTTTACATAATTGTAATGTACTTTAGTAAACAAAGATAGTCTGCAAAACGCTGGAACCGTTGTTTTATTATTACGGAAATATTAGTCGAACACGTAACACATAAACACAGTACGTACACGGCGTGCGGGCGGGACACAACCCCCCCCCCCCACACACACACACACCCACCCCCACCCCAGGGTCGTACCGTATTACAACCGCATGAGTATAACATGCATTGGCGCTAGTAGTAAATTCCAATTTTCTTTGCTTTACCTCACTTGTTCGGCTTAAAATTAAAAGGTGACATATCTGACAGTAAAAGCTAACATTTTATGGAAAATAAATACTAATCTACGCTCCTTAAAATGACAAAGTTTTGAATTTGATACATGCCACATTTCGGTTAACTGCACTTGAGCAATGAAAACGCATGCCTTTAATTTCTTAATATATTGCTTATAATTACAAAATCTGGCCTTGTTACACTCGGGAACTTATTGTTGTAACTTAAATTATTTGTTTTGAGATGAAAAAACTGAACTATAAATCACGTTTTTAGTTTTTGCCATTTTTGCCGGCAAAAACTGGCAAAAACTGTTTTTGCCAAGTGGTTAAAACCACGGTTAAAACCGCGGTTTTTTTCCACCTGCGGCAAAAACCTGCGAACCCTGATGAGAGTCTTCATCACCAGCACCCTTGGTTCTTCAGGTTTTGTTTACAAGTTTCACCTATATGTCTGCACTGCACCTGATCATCATTAGTCACCCTTGGCTTTACGTCCAATCTGATGGATCCTGCTG